>NC_090174.1:27073023-27448023 GCF_024679245.1 Pseudorasbora parva | reverse complement strand
ATTTCATTTGTCATTAAGGTGTGATTTGTCATTTCTTCCTTTTATGTAGGCTTACTAAATAATCTAAATAAAGGGAAAGGGAAAGGGGGGCTTTTTCAGTTTCAGTACATGCCCCTGAAAAGGTCTGTGTATCTGGCTTAGGCTATATATATATGATATGTTGTATTCCAATCTCACGGCAATACTTCAACACGCACTGCCGCAATAAGCCAACACGCAAATGATAGTGATAGTGTAACTGATAGTGAAACTGAAAATAGACTTAGATAAACATACATCTTCATTAAAACCAATTAGACTAAATTATCTTACCAGTGCTTAGTTTGCCCTCGCATATTGCAGACTTTGATCTTGAAATGATTTGATGAATACAATGCAGCTCATATCTGTTGCTTTCGTTGACATGAACTTGACATGAACATGAAATGTGCGTAGGAAGATGTATATTCGGGCTGGGCTAGGGCCTGAGTGTCTTGGCTCCGTGCATTTTTTCTATAAAATCCACAAGTAAATCTGTCTTCTCCTCCCTGTAATACGGCGTTTACAGAATTCACCAATGCTTGTTTGCTTCGTGGTGTGCTTCTCACTAACATTTACCTTTGTTGTTGGATGTTTCCCTCGTAGGTGGTTGTGTGGAGTTGTCGTTCTGCTCTTATATTTTAAAGTATTCTTACAGAGTTGGCAAATTACAATATTTTTGTCATCCTTGATGAATTACTTGGTGTTTGTTGGTGATGTTTGCTATTTTTAATGAGTTTATGGTTAAGGTATGCTCAAGTAGTCCATTGTTTCTGACAGCACAGACTAGTGGTTGAAGATCTCTCAACTACTCAACTAGGCTATGCAAGCCCTAATATACACACACAAACAAACTGTCCTTAAGGTCCAGACAGTTCACTCTTAGCTGCAGGATGTTGGGCTGGAGTCGCTTCCGTTACCTCATACTCAACGAGTACTCCCATGGTGATGGATGAGTCAGTCAGACGGAGTCTCTTCAGGCTCAGGTGTGATGTCAAGCTCAATTGCTCCTTCTGGCATAGGGTGCAACATAGTGGCTGAGGTGTTCTCTCCATCTGCAGTAGGCACTAACTGTTATTCCTCGTTTCTGGGCACTGGGTTGGGAGTTGGGAAGGCCGTGTCCTCAATAGGGTAATGCTGATTCACAGAAAACCAGCACTCACTCCACAAATGTGGCGAAGCTCCCTCGAAATCGCATCCTCGGACAACTGTCCTCATGTGTTGGTGTTGAGGCGGTTCATAGTGCTTCTATATTATTATTATTATTACTATTATTGTTATATTGTTTTAGAGATTCATTTGTGACAGTATTATAACATAAAAGTATATTTTGATGCAGGGAAGATGTAATGTTCTCTCCCTGCCATTGGGGGGAGCTGACTGTTGTGTTTCTTTGGGGGAGTTGCCCCTTCCTTACCCCCACACAGTCTTATTTCCTTTATGAAAAGGTAAGGAAGGCTATCACCGTTGTTTCATAATAACTGTGTAATTTCTCCAATTGTATTAGCCATCCATATTAAAAAAGGAAATATACTGATGTTAACAAATTTACTAAAGTATATGTTAGATTATTTTTGATAAACTGTTTTGCATTTCTGATTTTATTGCACGTTTACTATATTCCATGTGGCTTAGTATACTTTTTGTTCTTTATGTTGTGTTTAAGGTTTATTTGTGTATTTTATGGTTTTATTGTTCCTATTTTGAATACATCTAGCATTTTTGTTTGTCTGTCGCATGTTGTAGTTTATCTTTTCTGAGCAAGGAGTTTACTATTGAGTTAGCTGTGGTTTTCCATTATGGATTATTGTGTGTTGTAATTTTGAAGTTGATTTGAAATGACAGTCTTATTTCCTTCATGAAAAGTGGCTGAACTGAAAAAGAAGCCTAATATAAGAAAGCTGCTCAGCATTGACTCTACCAGCGACTTTGGTGTCCTTCCTATTCACCCCCCAACACCCACACAACGCAGAGACAGTCAGGAAGCACATCAACGAAGAGGGTTACATTAACATTTTACATTTATGCATTTGGCAGACACTTTTATCCATAGCGACTTGCATTGCATTTTAAGGTACACATTAAAACTTTATATATATATATATGCTGCCTGTCTGAACAAGCCTAAACCAAACTTTTCAAACCGCTATATTCAAATCATGGCCTCTTGCACTAACCACCAAGACCTTAAGTCTGTACATACTGGTGGGTACTGTATTAGTTAATTGTGCTCAGATCTGAGGCACTCTGATAGAGTCATGAAATAACTGAGGTGGCCTTGCAGTATACCAGATATTTAAAATCAATACCTGTACTGTGAACCAAGCTCTAAAACTCCATAGTTGCTATAATTTACCAGACTTTAATAGGTCTATGGTGTAGTAATACCCAGTGATTGAAAAGAAGAACAGATTCTCAGCCAAAACAGATTTCATTGATTCTCTTGACTGAAAATGTAATTCTTTTTATTTTGAGAATGTGAAAGGTGTGTGACAGAAAATACTGATTTCATAACACACAGCTGAGAACAATATAAAATAATAATGTACCTTTACCTTTTGTATTATTGGACCATTACAGGTCTGGGATGGGAATTGTTGATCTATACTATAGATTAAATCTTTTCCACGGTGCAGCTTAGATCTCTGCAGTCTTAGTTACCAAGAAATGGATCTTCAACGGTAAGCAGCACGTAGGTAGTTGGGGTCATTTAAGCAAAATTGAAATGGTCTGCCGAAAGGATCATTCTATATGAGAAAGATGAAAAGAGGATTTAAAAATATCATGGGTAAGTGTGAAGAATGTCCTAAATAAAATTATCAGTCCTAACAATAAATGTGCCCATATGTCAGTTAAAACAAGCATGAAATCAAAAGCTAAAAATCTTGATTCAAGCTTTCTGTTTTTCAAAGCAATGTATGTGTTTAATATACAAACGTATTGCTTCCATTGAGCCTTGGGCTGAAAATACATTATTATATTCTTATGGATCTCAGTCACACAGCCTTTATTGCAAAATTACAACTGGATTAGTCCTGGTCAGAATTATTGACACCCATAGTAAATGTGAACAAAGCCTGTCAAAATAAATCTGCATTGTGCAGTTGACCTTTTGTTAATAAAATGTAACATTTCATTACAATAAAACAATTAAAAATGTAATAGCCTGACGCATACCTGTCAAGTTTTGACAAAATTTTGATAATTCATGAAAATAGCACTATTTGGCATGTTTCACTGCTTCATCAAAAATAAAACACACACAATTACCCAATATACTTACAAAATCTTTTAATAATATTTTAATAAAGGTTGCCGAATCTCAAAATAAATGTTCATTGTATTAACTCAAATTTTTAATTTCAATGAACTCAAAATTATTTTAAAGCAGCACTTGGCAACTTTTGCTCTCGGGGTCCCCCTACAGTTTGGAAAAACTAATGTCCTCAACTACCGTCGTAAGAGCTGTCATACTACAACAGGGGATGCCATCGCGTGTGCATTTGTTGACATGACAACCCTGATAGCCCTAATGCGCGGGTCGTCTCATAACCCGCGGACCCCGTATGTCTGTTTAATGCTCGCGGGTGCAGGGCGGGTTGTAAAAATATATACAGTGGTGTGGGGCGGGCCAAATAACTTCATAAAAGCGGCCCGTGGGTTAGTGCAGGACTGACAGTTGAACACTGCAGGAGGAGTTCACATGCAGGTGTTCTTCTGGCGTCGCGTGTGAAATGTCTTCATCCCAGGTACAGTCAGTGGCATATGTTTCAGCATGTCATATGAATATAATTTCATGGGTTTTATTTTTTTCAAACCCCAAATAATCCCGATGCTCACGTTTACAAGCCAGCGTCATTATAGTAGTCTATTGGTTAGCATTTTACAGAATCTATATGATACTTCAATTCAATGTTTGAGTGGTAGGTAATCACCATAACAAGCATGACAGCATCGGTTGGGCACGCCTCCTTCAGCTCACGCCAACGAGCAAACGCTGGTCACATGCTGATCCTCGTCCTGCCTTTAATCCCATCACTTTTTCGTTTCCTCTTATTGCTTTCCTCCAACAAAACCTTTTCTTTCTTATTTGTCTCTGCTGCTTCGGACATGACTATATTATCCGACGAACAAAGTTGGGCTTGCACGTCCGAATGTAAGGAAGTGTGGGTGTTGGTGGAAGTGACGTATATGCCGTAAAGCAGTCGAATTTTGTAGTTCTTTTTGTTCTCGGGTTACTACCCGAAACCCGAAGTTTAAAAGTACGATTAAAAACGATACAGACCCCATCAGGCTATGGCAGACGTGTCATTCAACCTATTGTAAGTTGATGTATCACCACAAGAGTCTTGAAAATATATTATGAAGGTTGAAAAGTAGTTCACGGGTTGTTTTCCATGTATTTAGGTTGAAGCGACCTCAACTATGTGATGTATAGACCCAGTATTTGCACATTTTAGCAGGCAACCTTGCCAAAATGTTAGTTACTGGTATTTTCAAAAATATAAATGTGGCAGTCCTGTGGGTGAAAATGCCTTGTTGATGCTAGAGGTCAGAGGAGAATGAGCCGACTGATTCAAGCTATTAGAAGAGCAACTTAACTGAAATAACCACTCGTTGCAACTGAGGTGTTGCAGCAAAGAATTTGTGAAGCCACAACACACAACCTTGAGGTGGATGGGCTACAACAGCAGAAGACCCCACCGGGTACCACTCATCTCAACTACAAATAGGAAAAAAAAGGGTTCAATTTGCACAAGCTCACAAATGTTGCCTGGTCTGATGAGTCTCGATTTCTGTTGAGACATTTAGAGTCAGAATTTGGTGTAAACATAATGAGAACATGGATTCATCATGCCTTGTTACAACTGTGCAGGCTGGTGGTGGTGGTGTAATGGTGTGGGGGATGTTTTCTTGGCACACTTTAGGCCCCTTAGTGCCAATTGGGCATCGTTTAAATGCCCCGGCCTACCTGAGCATTGTTTCTGACCATGTCCATCCGTTTATGACCACCATGCACTCATCCTCGGAAGGCTACTTCCAGCAGGATAATGCACCATGTCACAAAGCTTGAATCATTTCAAATTGGTTTCTTGAACATGACAATGAGTTCACTGTTCTAAAATTGCCCCACAGTCACCAGATCTCAACCCAATAGACCATCTTTGGGATGTGGTGGAATGGGAGCTTCATGCCCTGGATGTGCATCCCACAAATCTCCATCAACTGCAAGATGCTATCCTATCAATATGGGCCAACATTTCTAAAGAATGCTTTCAGCACCTTGTTGAATCAATGCCATGTAGAAATAAAGGCAGTTCTGAAGGCCAAAGGCGGTCAAAAACAGTATTTGTATGGTTGTCCTAATTATCCTTTAGGTGAGTGTATTATTGTTAAAGGGGCGGTGAAATGCTGTTTCATGCATACTGAGCTTTCTACACCTTTAAAGACTTGGATTCCCATCCTAAACATAGACAAAGTTTCAAAAACTAATGTTGGACGTTTGATGGAGTATTTCTGTGTTAAAAATACTCCTTCCGGTTTCTCACAAGTTTCGGTGAGTTTTTTTCGAGTATGGGTCTACTTGACGTTAAATAGAGCGGAAGGTCCTTGTATGGGCCGTACGGGCTCTTCTCCCGGAAGGGTGCGCGCGCGCGTGACTAGAGGGAGAGAGAGGAAATGCACGCTGTAAACAGTCTCTCAGGTGCAGATCCAGTCGTCCGTGAACACTTATGTCGCGCCGCGCTCCACTTTATTCCTATGGGTGACGTCGAGCGACTTCAACGCTTCAGCACAGCATTCCGGGAAGGCAGCGCTGCATTTGAACCGATTTGAACGCAGAAATGACGGGAAGCTTCAAGGCATCGCTTCAGTCGCGTCGCAAAGTGGATTTCCACGGTCACTGCTGTCACAGGACTTCACCAAATCATACCAAAGAAGTGTGTTTTTGACAGAGCGGTCCTGCTTTGGAAGATGCCGGTGAGTAAATCAACTTCAAATGTCTCTGCTATTGGCTACCGTCGCATGAGTAAACATCAGTAAACGATACGATCGCGTGCTTCGTCATTCAAATGCGCTAACGGTTACTCCATTGTTGTTCTGTATAACGTTACACTATTCTGACTCTGACGTGCAAAACCGTTTTGCTTGCTACTGCTAAGGTCTAGTCACATACAATAGTCCATAAACCGAATCATGTCCTCATAAACTGCACACAAAGGCCCCTAAATACAGTACATACCACAGAGACGGACATCCTGATGTTGCCGTTTCTCCTGTTCAATTTATTTCAGCCTCAGATTTGATTGTGGATCATTATCTGTATTAGCTGAGATAGATGGGTTTCTCCACGCTTGAGGACGTCACCGCTTTGCGCGCTTGTCATTCTTTAGCTCCGCCCAGAATGACATTGTCATTCTTTAGCTCCGCCCACATGATACGCCTCCAGGCGCTCGTTTTTTTCCGGAAAGACTCGGTACAGCCCATATTTCTTTTATAAATATGATAAAACTAAAGACTTTTCGGAGATATGAAGGATGCAATACTACTCTATAGGTACTCAAGATTGACATGAGATTGACTGAAACTGAGTGTTTCACCCCCCCTTTAAGTTTTCTGCTGGGTGATATAATGATGCACTCTATCAATCAATTCCTGTGAAATCCAGGACTTATTTTAAACAATGGTGATTAAGTTTGTATTATTCATTTTCTGAAAACATCTTCAAAGATTTTCTCACATCTCATATAAATTCTTAAATAAATGATTATTTATTTTACCACACACTGTGGGAGGCATTCAAAGCCTAAGGGTGCTCTCACACCTGCCTCATTTAGTTCGGTTGAATCGTACTAGAGTTCGTTTCCCTCTTTGGTGCGGTTTATTTGGTCAGGTCTGAAAGCAGCAATCGCACTCGGGTGCGCACCAAAAGCAGACCAAACAAGCATACCGAGACCTCCTTGAAAAGGTGGTCTCGGTACGCTTTCAAACGAACTCTGGAGTGGTTTGTTTGTGGTGAGAACGTGATCCGACCTTGAACAGAACCAACTGCAAAAGTACTGATCATTTTTGGACTTAACCAGCTGCCGTAATTAGCTGCACATTACATTATTACCTGATAGATCGTTGGAAATATTTTCGGGAAGATAAGCATGTCAAGAATAATTAATGCACGCCTCCGCTTGAAGTGACGAGCGATGCACGGTCGCCGTTTGCAGTGCATTAGAACGTTGTTTTCATGTCGCATCCACGCTTCATTACAGAAATGAATTGTTTGCATACTGTGGTACATACACACAGTGTAGTAGATTATGGCCAGGGACAAAACCAGCCCGCGCAGTCGTCTCTCCATAGTGTTATCATAGTTTGCTGGCTTTGCCTCTTCTGTTGGAATTTCCCCACACGTAAATTGTGACCAGTCTAAAAGCAGTTTAGGAAATACGCCATGGCCAATGAGTGATGTGGATGTTGTCACGTGCCTGCGTTTTGGTTCGTTTCAACTGGTTCGGACCAAAGCAATCATTGTGGTGTGAAAAGGAACCAAAAAAAGCTGAAAAATGCAGCAGTGTATAATTGTTTGCCCTTGGTTCAGACCAAATGAACCAAACTAGTGATGTGAAAGCACCCTAAGTGTGTGGAGAAATAACTGCAGATGTCTGTCTGTTGAGGAGATCTGATATGTCCAGGATGGCAGAAATATCTGACCAACATTCTATTAGGCCTCCAATATTCTCTGACCCCATTTACTCACAATTTATAAAAATGTCTTCATTAAAAAAAAAATTAATTCAGAGTATAACTTTCTAACTCACAAAGTTGAAAAGTATTTTTTTCTTTAAATTGAAATTGGAAAATGAAAAAGCAAACAAAAGGTTTTCTTGAAAGTAAAAGCTAATACTTCTCTTTCCAAGAAATGTTTTGCCTATTTATTAATGCCAAGCTGGCAAGCTCAAATCTTACATAAGATTTCTTGACTATTCATATTGACTATTTTTAGATAACTTTAATAGTCTAATGTTAAAGTTCTGAGTATAACCTTTAAAATGTTCACAGTTCATGTTCACAAGCTGTTCCTGTAGATCATTGTACATTTGTGAGAGTCACTGCTGTCAAAAAGTTTTAGTTTTGGGGGTTTAGCTGTCAAGCTGTGTCATGGGGTCAAAGGGAAATCCAGAGTCTTGTTTATGTTTAAATATTTACATAACTGTCTGATTCTACTGAAGTAAATTTTTGACCACGCACACTTGTCTTCTGTAAAACTGCAATACGGCGGCAGTTCCTAATTTGAACTCATCTTGAAATTATCTCATTATAACCTGTGGTAAAATATGAGGAGCACAGCTCTCATTTTTATTTCTGCTTTAATAGTACCGGCTTTGCTGGCTGACAAAGGTAGGAGGATCCAACTTAATATTAGGGTATTTCCACAGTGGTTAAAGTAAGAATCATTATTGATCTCGGTTTGGATGTTTAATATAGGCACTTACATGGCAAATTTATGTATAATGTTAGATTAAAGCTTAGAAGAACAAGTCACTTATGCATAACTATTGAAATTATGTAATATCAGTTGTGTGGTCAATAAATGCGCTATAGGGAAAATAAAACAGTAAATTACTTCATATGTATACAATATGTTATGCCCTATTTTTATGGACTTTCGTGTTTTTTTACAGCGTATGCTGATTTTTGCTTTTTTTATTTGCATTTATTCTTCATAATATTTTTGTATCTCTTCAGGTAAGAATTATACCAAAGAAAATGTTTGCCAAGAGCTCAAAACCATTGGAGTTGAAAAATTCAAAGAAATGCAAGTATAAAGTTTAATTTCTTTTCTTTAATACAGTTTTAAATATCAACCACAGTTTATGGATATATAAATGTACTGCTTCTCTATATGCACAAAATATTTGGTTCTCAAGTATGAGGTTATTAAAAATAGTTTGAATAATTATTTAGTTCATTTTTTTTCTAGAGAATAACTACATAGATGTAGAAGATTAAGAAGAGGAAGAGATTATTTGAACATGATTGTGTAACTTATTTTTCTCGTTGATCTTCCTGCAGGGTCACTGTCCTCTACAGTCAAAAGTTCCCGAATGGCACATTCGAGGAGGTGAATTGTGTGGCAGATGAAATGACCAAGCTTGCAGAAAAATGCTGCAAAGATGATGCCAGTCCTGACTGCTATGATAAAGGAGTAAGTGGTTTGCCCTCTACAATAAAGACCAGCTTTGTGGCTAAACAATTTAGTCACAAATCAAACTCCATTCAGTTGAATCCCAGGTGTTCGGGAAGAGGTATTCAAATACAAATCTATGAGCCATTAGGTATAAAACACAAAAGAAGACTTTCATACTGTTCTCAATTTAACCATGGATTGTCTTATTAGCCCTCAGTTAAGATCATAATGAAATCAGACATTTCACGCTTGCCATTTTAAAAGTGGGCTACCACCACTTTTAATGAAAGCCTGCTGGAGAGAGAAAGCAGTACTTACTAGGAGTTGGTTCATTAGCATCTCCTCGTTAAGCTGGTAAATGCAGTAACTTCCTAGCCTGGCTCAATTTTCATTTTCCTTCAATACTCGGTCTGGGATTATGGTATATTCTTAGGGTTTCTTCTAACAAATTTTAACCGGTCCAATCAGTGAATAGAGTTTAGAGTTGTAGCTCAGTAATGGCGGTGGAGAAAAATGGTTGTGGCACTGCTGCCGAATATCTAGAAGTTAAAGCCGGAGCAAGAACCATCTTTGCTGAGGTTTGTTGGTGGTGCTCCTCCCCAACAGGGTGAATTCGGGAAAAGTTAGATTTTCCAGCTCGTTCCGTTAGTGGTGAAGGAGTTGGCTGAAGCCCTATTCGGTCGGTAATTGTTTCTCGTGGGGTCGGAAGGTATTGTCATCATTTACAGGGGCTAGTCAGTGATTTTACTGGCGTCTGTCTCCCACCACCTGCGTAAAAATCAAACGCCGTATGACATACCTCACAACCATACAATAGTGATTGGTTATGGCAGATCCAGAGGGGCTCTGGGCAGATCCAATAATTAAAAACTTCAACATACCCACTGTAACACGGTCTCAGGCAGTTTGGGATCCATATGCAGTTTATTAAAATAATACAAACTCACAGATCACAAGCAGGCGTGGGTCGATAAACCAGGACAAACAGGAATATCAGAGGCAGGGCATCAATTGTGGTTATAACAGGCAAATGGTCAGGGCAGGCAGCAAACAGGCAAGAATCAGAGTCCAGGCAAACAAAGATCAAGGGCAGGCAGAACAGGGTCGTAAGCAGTAATCCAAAGCAGAGTCAAACACAGGCAGGAATAAACACAGGGAATAACGCTCAGAAATGTAGCCGCGGCAAACAAGACTTTGCAAAGCATGTGTGTGTGAGCAGAGTTTATGTATGCATGATGATTTGGAACAGGTGTGCAGTAATCAGTCCATAGTGAGGGTGTGTGGGAAATGAAGTCCGATATAAGGTATTCTGTGGAGTTCGATTGAATCTTTACCGGCGTTTGTGACACCCGCCATCATGGAAGTAAACGCGTGTCATGCTTGAGAGTTGTTTAATCATTCTCTGAGAGATTTAGGGCTAAATATATACTAAATATTGCAAATTCATGTGAAACAATTTTATAAAAGCGCTGATGGGAGTGGAAAGTAGGCTACTGCATGCAATCTATTGACGACGCAGCCAAATAATTTCTGTAATAACCAGCGCAATCTAACAAGAGCGGCACAGCCACTGATTATCAGGTGTGAGTGATCTACTAACAACACAGCTGCAAAAGGATGCTAAAGTGCAAGCTAGTGATGCTCATTTCGGTTAATTTTCCCGACAGACAACCGATGCTCATTAATCGACTATTAACCAACCAATAACTGATAAGATTATAATATTGAATTGGCATTAAATAAAAATACAATTGACAAGTGTCTGTGACCCCTTAAAAATACTATTTTCATGTGTTTATTTTACTGTGCAAACAGCAGAAGACACAGAACAGCTCAAAAACAGAACCTGGATTCACACATTATCACATTTTCACGCACCTGCAGCGTTTCTGACAGAGAAAAACAATAAAATCATTTAAATTAAAAGCATAAAGTAAATAGGCCTATACTAAATATTATCACTAAAATAATTACCAAATTGAGATGACACAACGAAAATACAATGAATCTGTTTGAAGCTTTGAACAACTGGAATCATTTTTCCCCGTCAAATAGAAAAATAGCTGGCCTACCTCAATCCACACCTTGACTGATTTTAAATTGTTAAAAAGTAACATGTCTAAATGATGTGGGTTAGTCTGGAGCACAGCCTCGGAAGAAAGCCTTGTTGTTTACTTTCGTCTGTCTCCGCAGCGCGTGTCTCGAGGCTCCGCGGATCCGCTGACTGCGCAAGTCTCGTCTGTTTGGGGGTGTGATACTCAACGCGCTCGCAGTTGTGATGTTCTTTGAAACGACAGAGGACGGAGTAATTGTTCTATAAACCAACAGCAGGGAGATGAACATATGTGACAATGTTTACTTTAGTAAACGAGACCAAAACCACACTACAAAAAGCATTTAAAGGCTTCAGGTGGCACTGACGCCTGGGGAATACAGAGACGAGGTGTCCTTGGGAGTACTAGAGCGGCCATCCTTGGAAAGCGCCTTTCATTTGCTTTCCTCCACCAGAGCGTGTACTACTGCTGTATTTTAATATTTTGCATGTAACTTCGTCACCCTTTCTGTCTAAATAGTCCCACACATAGGCTTCTTCTTTCCCATTGCTTCATTTTGCGAAATATGTCTGTGTCGGCACGTGTGGTTTGCAAGTGTTGACGCGCCCTGTGAGTTAACAAATACAGTTTTTTTTAACCATGCAGCAAACAAATGCATAAAAAAACTAAACTTTAAACCATTTAACTGATAGTGTTAATTGGTCAAAATTCGTACTATTGGTTAACGGTTCAATGGTCAATATGAGCATCCCTAGTGCAATCATGTACTGGTCCATATGGACAGCACTGTTGCTGTTGCATATCAACCGCCACGGTGGTCGACTCTACTCCATCCCCAGGCTGTCCAGCTGATTTGGGGGCACTTCAGAGATGCACAGGTAGACATGTTTGCCTCTCTGGATACGTTGCACTGCCAGGAGCAAGTCTTGTTGTGCCGTATTGGCCCAATCGGACCTGGTTCACGCAACAGCACCTTCCTGGCCCATTCCTCAGTCAGGAAGGACCTACTTTCTCAAAGACAGCATCCAGACCTCTGAAAACTCCATGTCTGATCCAATGTTTCAGAGATGTTATACTATCCTTTAAAAAAACATTCTAATAATATCAATAAAATTTCAGATTTTTTTTTTTCAAGCAACATTAATTATTTAATTAGTATAATGATGTATGTTTCACCAATGACAGATTTACTTTTAGAGCGGTCTGAAAAGCATAAAATTTACCTTACATGTATCCCTGTCTGCTGCATTTGACAAGTGATCACTCACATTATTAATTTTTTCAGAATTGAGTGCCCCTGAAGGAAAGATGAAACCGCACAGTGCTGACTTCATTACATATTCATACTTTGGTTAGTTCAGTGTCTGAGAGGCAATTATAAAAAGTTGAACAGTGACTGTATTATTTGCCTTTGCTTTTGCATGCATCAGAATACTTAAAACTGGCAGAATGGGTTAAATGGTTAGTTCACCCAAAAATTAAATTGATGTCATTAATGACTCACCCTAATGTCGTTCCACACCCGTAAGACCTCTGCTCATCTTTAAGATATTTTATATTTAGTCTGAGAGTGTATGCAAGTGTATGCACACTATACTGTCCATGTCCAGAAAAGTAATAAAAACATCATCAAAGTAGTCTGGCTTGTTTTCAATCCTCAAATAAAGATTCAATCGTTATGAATCAGCGGATTGATTTATGATTCGGATCGCCAGTGTCTTGTGATTTCAGTTGACACGCAATCCGACTCATGAATCAATCTGCTGATTCATGACCGTTTGAATCTTTATTTGAGGATTGAAAACAACCCGGCAAGAGAATACAATCCTGAATAAAGTCGTAGTTTTTGTGATGTTTGGACCAAAATGTATTGACAATACAATGCTTCAAGAGATTCTAATTAACTAACTAAAGTCACATATGGACTACTTTGATGATGTTTTTATTCCCTTTCTGGACATGGACAGTATAGTGTGCATACACTTGCATATGCTCTCGGACTAAATCTTAAACTGTGTTCCGAAGATGAACGGAGGTCTTACAGGTGTGGAACGACATTAATGACATAAATTTCATTTTTGGGTGAACTAACCCTTTAACTTGGCAACATATGCACAGATGGACAGGCACTTAATAAAACAAGTGCCCGTTTCAAGTGCTCTTTGTCCAATCAATGTTATCGTCCTCATGAATATGCAAATGAGGATGTTACCGGAAGGGTGGAAAGTGTGACATCTTAAAACATTAATATGCAGGATTAACTGCTAGGTGTCAAATGAAACTAAATACCCTGGGTTTAAAATGGCATACGAGCCCTTTTTAAATCCAAAAGGACTGAGCTAAAGATAGCTAGCTACCAGCTAAATGTAGGATATGCTAATTGTATACACTCTGTGTAAATTAATTCCAGACTGTGCTTTCAACGGCATGAACACTGAAGAACAACTGGAGAAAGACATAATCACATGCTAGATAGCACAACATATCTCAAGTCAATCTCAAATAGACTCATGACCACTTTCTAATTACTGTGGATGTTCTGGAGGTAGTTAACTTAATTACATCTCTAACTAACAGCCCATCTTGTCAGAAGTCATTCATCCTTGACGGTCTTCCCATTGACAGGATGTGCTTTTTTTACGCCTGACTATATAAAGGCCATCTTGTGAAATCTCTCTGGCTTGATCTTCATCATTTTCATGTGTTCCTGTTATCAAGCTTGTTTTAATTCTGCAAGTACATCAGTGGTTTGTTAGCCAGAACATTGCAATGGCTGTCAACTCTGATAAGACGGATTTGACTAGCGATGGGAGAGAGGTATTTTATTCATTATTTGGAGTTTGTGATTTAGCGCATTTGGTTTTCATTTAAAAGATATATATACTTATACTATTTTTGAAGAAAAATTTAATTCTAGCTGGCATTAAAGCATGTTTGAATCTATTTGGTGGCATGGTTGCTAGCACACATATGCATACTTACGCAGATGATATGAGTTTAATTTCTCATAATTGTCTCATAACATTTCCCAATTGAATTTCCTCTGCCCGTAACAGTTCCTATTGATTCTTGCCCGTTGTCTCCAAAACCTCGCTAGTGACAATATGGCATGTGTAGCCTTTAAGTTGCTTTATGTTGTTTTTTTCAGTCCTGTAATTTTAGTTAACTATGCAAAGTGATATGGAACTGTAGTATGACATTTACAAAATATCATCATGGAACATGATCTTTACTTAATATCCTGATGATTTAAAAGAAAAAAAAATTTTTTGACCCATACGTTGATTCGATCATATATATGTGTGTGTATATATATAAAGGATTATTAGGAACACCATACTAATACTGTGTTTGACCTTCAGAGCTCCCTTAATTCTTTTGTGGCATTGATTCAACAAGGTGCTTAAAGAATTCTTTAAAAATCTTGGCCCATATTGATAGGATAGCATCTTGATGGATCCATGCTCTAATTCTGTTTGCGCCAAATTCTGACTCTACCATCTGAATGTCTCAACAAAAATCGACTTATCAGACCAGGCAACATTTTTCCAGTCTTCAGCTGTCCAATTTTGGTGAGCTTGTGCAAATTGTAGCCTCTTTTTCCTATTTGTAGTGGAGATGAGTGGTACCTGGTGGGGTCTTCTGCTGATGTAGCCCATCCGCCTCAAGGTTGTGCGTGTTGTGGCTTCACAAATGTTTAACGAGTGGTTATTTCAATCAAAGTTGCTCTTCTATCAGTTTAAATCAGTCGGGCCATTCTCCTCTGACCTCTAGCATCAATAAGGCATTTTCACCCACAGGACTGCCGCATACTGGATGTTTTTCCCTTTTCACACCATTCTTTGCAAACCCTAGAAATGGTTGTGCGTGAAAATCCCAGTAATTGAGCAGTTAAATACTCAAACTGGCCGGTTTGGTACCAACAACCATGCCATGCTCAATATAGCTTAAATCACCTTTTTCCCATTCTGACATTCAGTTTGGAGATCAGGAGATTGTCTTGACCAGGACCACACCCCTAAATGCATTGAAGCAACTGCCATGTGATTGGTTGATTAGATAATTGCATTAATGAGAAATTGAAATTGATGCAGGCCTCTTACATTTCGCAAGCAAATAAAACTGTACTTTAATTTTTGTGCATCAAGATAATGACACGTATCCTTACTGGAGGCAACTCCAGCTCTAGAAACATTCCTCTAGTTGTCAGTTCCAGGTCCAATCATCTGCACACTTTAATGCAAATTATTTACAGTGCATGTTATTTGGTGTGGGTGCACAGTTACTCTACTCGATTTACTGTATCCCCAGGGAAAGCTTACATTCATGTCATTAAAAAATAATTACTTGCACAAATGTCCTCATCTGAACTGGCTGATTGCTCGCATTGCATTTGCAATTCTAAACTCAAGGACTTTAAACAAGGCAGACTTATAATGTAGCACATACAATAACTATTTATGATGTATCCGATTTTAAATCCAATTAAAATGTCTTTACCAGGGAAACGATGATAAGTGAATTTGTAATGAAACCTCATTAAAGACATCATACTTTCTAGACACTGAACATTTTCATTTTGTCAGTTCTTTACTGCAGTATTTTTTTGTATTTCTTAGTTTTTGTGTTTTGTTGCTTGCTTTTTATTTACATAGTAATCTCTCTCCAAGGCTACAGAGATCTCTGAGAAGTCATGCGGAAATGACTCTCCATTCCCCAAACATCCAGGCATTGAGCAGTGCTGCACACTTCAGGGTCATGAGAGGAAACTTTGTCTGGCCTCACTACGGTACTCTGCACATGAGCTGCCCTCCCTACTTGAGCCCACGAATGAGGAGATCTGCACTGAGTACATTAAAGACCAGAAGGATTATTCTATCAGGTGAGATTTGTTCCACTGGAGTCCTTATCTAGGCCACAGTGATTTAGGGTTCATCAATGGAAATAAAAGCAGAAGGGATCAATGTAACATTCTTGCTTAACCACTGATTGCTTTTCATCTATCATTCTCTTTAACATATACACTAATACACAAATCATTAAGTCATCAGAAATCATTGAAAAGCACTGTCCAGACATAGACAAACTTACAGCCTTTTGAAATAACTTTAGATTAAAAGTTTTAAAAAAATTCTGACTAAATAATTAATCACAACACGGTCTCACTTCCAACTCGTCAACATATTGACGGTTGGTCAGGACACCTCTGCGTCACATTAGTGCACAGGGTACCCCTTTAGTGTAATTTTTATTTATTAATTTCAATGAGAAACCTTTGGCATCATACACAGACGCGTTGGGCATATCATCATAATGAAATTATATATTGGGTTATGATTTTGCCATTATGACATGTTGGAGTATATTTTTGTTAGGGGTGACCCCGCATAGGCGAAGTTTCGATGCATCGATATGCTGAGCTGGATTCGACCACCAATCTCATTGTCAAATCTTTGCGGGTGTTATGAAACGAGGATCATACCATTTTGGCAATATGGGGGTGCTCAATATTTAAAGACGTGGCGCTGAGCTTCACCTCTGGTGTGCGACCCCTTTAAGGGCACTGAGATTTCCGCTGCGAAGCGAAGCTCAGCACTGTGCCGCACCTTTAAAATTCGAACACATTCAATGAGTACACACACCGGCGGAGGCATTCGGCGCCTCTCTGCTGCGACTCAGGAGGTTGTTTAAAATCCTGCCACGCCACAGACCGCCATTTCAAGGTTTTATAATAAATTTATATTACGTTTCCCTCAAATCGTCAATGTACATACTAATTTCACCCTGTGCTACAAGATACACCCATCATGCAGCTCTTCTGTCAGAAGTCGATTCAAAATTGAGCTTGCGTGTATATAATATCCGGTGTGCAACCCCCTTTAGGCATAATCGGCTTAAGAACCTGCATGTAAACGCACTCAAAGTGTTCTTTTCCTCTCTATGCAGGTATTTATTTTAGGTTTATTCATCAAAATGTTATTTTATATATTTGTGTAATGTTCTGTATTTCGATCGCGGCTTTAACATGTTATGAAAAAATGGTTTACAAATATTTATCCACCACATTACCTTTTATTTAAACCTAAATAAGAAAGCCATTGTCAGTTCGTCTGTCAGTTGGCAGGCAGTTTTGGTCGCTTTTATTAAAAGTTGTTGCTGTGTGCAGTGAGTAAAGGAAAATAAAAAATAGTTTTACCCTCCTGCTGACTAGTGTCGTGCCCATAGACCGTAAAAAATTAGCTCCCAACCCATTCAACCCATTGTATTATTTTGCATGGCTTGGCTTGACTTGTTTCCATGTTAATGGTTGTAGGCTTATATATGGTTTGAGTCGATTAAATAAAAAAATAAAAAAAATTAAAATTATATATATATGATATATATCGGCTGCAGAACAGTACTGGATAGTACCGGCCTCACTCTCACACAGAGGAACACACTCTATGGTCTCTTTATGCTAAAAGGGACTAAACCTCTTGCTCCTTCATCCGACTCTGCTCGGCACTGACAATATTGTAGATCACCCCGACATTAAAACTCAAATTAAATTCTGCATTCTATATTTCACTGTACAGAGAACTCATTGAGATATATTGTTAAGACTCTTCCAAGCTTCTACATATTCTAGAGAGACCAATCTCTCGAGACTGACCTCGGTGTTGAGTGTAAAATAATTTTGGTGGCCTGAAACCTATCTTCGATGACGAAAAGGCAAAAGTGGGGCATTGATGAGGAATGCTCTGTCCTTCTCACCGATGCCTGACAATTTCAGCCACAAATGCCTGTCTGTAGCCTCTAATGCTGCCATGGAGCAGCCGATGGCACAGGCCTTATCCTTAGTTGCCCAGAGATACAAGTCTGCACTCAGCGCAGTTCTTTAATATAGTGTGAAGTACGACCTCTCCGCTTTTGTCTATAAAAGGTCGGCCTGGTATGCCTGCATGATCACTGTTCATCGTTTGCTGTTATAGCCTACTCTGATTGTGGTTCCATTACAGTTTTTCTCAGTCGCTTTGGTACATTTCTCCAATCAGAATTGAAATTCTCAAAACTACCTGTTCAATTCTCACATCATTGTGTCACTTGTGCACATCAAAAAAGCAGTTTCTCATTTCTTTGAACAAGTTGCAAATGCTTTGGTACATCCATGCAAATGATTATATACAATTCTCTGTTGTTTCCTACATTATCAGTTGCTTATGTCATGTTGATCAAAATGTATTATATTGGGTCTCTGTCGAATAGTCTCACCCCCCACAACAAGTCTTTACATGCAAAATGGTTGAACAAGTTATCATAATATGTCAAGCATATTTCTATACTTTCTATATTTCCATTAGACTTTTTTCTAAATCTGTCCTGAATTGGTAAATTGCTCCCAGGTGAATCTTGACTTTCTCTAACGAAGATGCTTCTCATGAAACATCAACTAGCAGATATATATATTTATACAGCATCGCATGTACAGGTTTTCCTATGTTCACATTTCTTCTTTAGGTTTTTTTTGTGCTATTCAGTGCTGTCTTTTCATTTCTGTATCTCAATGACATGTTCTGTCAATAAAATACAGTACAAACAGTAAGAGTGTAAATGTGAATCTTTTACATTCTCTTGCAATTACACTCACACATACACTAAGATGTAACTTACAACTGACAATAATTGTCACCAAAACTTTAGCCATAGATTCCATCAGAACATCCCTCCAGAGTAAACTGTTATATTGACAACATGACTAAACAATTTGACTGACTTATCCATACACAATGACACAAGGACTTGTCATTCTGATGACACTGACATGTTCATTGACACAGATATTTACTTTTGAGAGATGAACTAAGGATTTTGAGTAAGAGAGTGGCTTTCGCAGGTTATCCATGGTGTTTTGCTATTTGTACAAATTGTTTTGAGAAATGCACTTACTGTTTTGCCAATTGTGAGTTTGATTTGAGAAATGTACCAAAGTGACTGAGAAAAACTGTAATAGTGAGGTATATGCCTGTTTTTAAGAGATTGAAACAGATTTATATATAACAAATAATTATATACATCAAAAGGTGTTTTAGTAGACCTGGCTTAACCTAATTTCCTCTTTTTTTGTTATGCCTTCTTCCCAGCTTTCTTCCTGGCACATCAACTGCCTGGAAATGCTAGTGGTCTACAAAGCTCTGAGGAGCTTTTTCCCGGACCTCTACGGCCACCATGTCCTAAGACGATCTGACAATATGACCGTAGTATCGTATATAAACCATCGGGGGGCTTGAGGTTGCACCCTCTGTGCAGACTGGTAAATCAGGTCCTCCTGTGGTCCGAGGGGAAACTGTCATCTCTCAAGGCGATGTACATTCCCAGGCACCAAAACCAGGGAGCAGACATCCTGTCGAGGCAGAGGCTGAGGCCCGGGGAGTGGCATCTCCATCCAGAGGTGGTGGAGACCATATGCAAGAGGTTTAGCCCAGTGGAAGGCTCTGTGCCAGGCTTACCCCGTCCACACTTAAGGTGTACGTGGCTGCTATCAGGGCTTTCCACGCACCAATAGGTGATGGACCGCCAGGAAGGCACCATTTGGTTGTACAGTTCCTCTGGGGGTGCGGAGGATGAGGCCTGTGGCTCATTCCAGAGTCCCAACCTGGGACCTGGTAATAGTGCTCGAGAGGCTGGCTGAGGCCCCCTTCGAGTCGCTGGAGCTGGCTGAGGCCAAAAACCTAACCCTCAAGGTGGCCTTTCTCCTTGCCATCACTTTTCTAAAGAGAGTAGGGGACCTCGAGGCATTGGCAGTCACGCCAACTTGCTTGAGTTTTCCAAAGGCTGAGTTAAGGCCATCTTGCACCCGACCCCGGGCTATGTGTCACGGTTGGTGGTTCTTCAGGACTTCCATCCCCTGCCTCACATGTCGGTAGAAGAGGGCAGACTTCACCTCCTCTGTTGAGTGGTTACAATTGGTGTGGCATAGTGGGTACTCGTTCTGTACTCAAACTGTCATCTCGATGACGCAGTGCGAGTTCCCTCGAGAAAGGAATGTCTCGGGTTATGACTATAACCCATGTTACCTGAGAGGGAATGAGACACTGCGTCTAGTCACCACACCTATCATCAGAACGCTCGCTTTATCGCAGCAAGCTAACTGCGCTATGTCTGCACCGGCGTCCCTTTGTACCTTCTGGGTATGCCGTCACTCGCTATGCCATGATGCAACACCAATCAGGACTGGCCTTTTTTCATTCACGCTTCAGGCGCAGCACGCTGGGAGCGTACCCCAAACTGTCATCTCAATGACGCGGTGTCTCGTTCCCTCTCAGGGAACATGGGTTATAGTCATAGCCCGAGATGTTTTCTACTAAACTGAAGCAGTCTGATGAATCTGTTTGTTTTTATTTTCTTTCACAGCTATAATATTAAACTCATTCATAATTTGGGTTTTATAATTTTAACAAGAAAGGAAATAGATCTCTCAATCTTTTCCTATTTTTCCTAAAATCGAAATCACTTACATTTGTTTTGATTACAAAAAAAAAGAGAGAAAAAAACGGCAACATGACTAAACCCTTTTGGTTCACACAATTCTTGCTTTGTTTCTTACCTCCCTTCAAAAATGTACATAATGAAGCTTAAATGTTTTAGTCACATTAATTATTTTGTTCTAAATTAAGCCTTGGGGGTAATGACGACAATTTTTCATAATAAGATATTTTGGTGACAACACACCCCCACCTGTGAATGAACATGAGGATTATGTTCGTTTTAATAGGATTAAATCAAAGAAACCCATTTATGGGTTTGAAAACCATGGCTTTGATTTCTGATCAGAAGTTACTAATAGAGAGCTGAATATCCTGTCCTTTATGACTCATAACCTGGAGGGCTTTGATTTTGCATAATGACATCAAAGTCATTATTTTCTCTTTCTCAGGTATGTCTATGAGTTTGCCCGGAGGCACAGAAACATCCCAGCAGGCTTTGTTCTTAATGCTACTCAGCACCATGTGAGAATGGCTGAAAGATGTTGCCATCCTGCTGTCAAAAACTCTTGTTTTCTCCAAGAGGTAGTATGAACCACACATTTCTGATTACATTCATTGTTTCAACCCTGGGGTGGCATAGCCCCAGTGAGAGGTGACATGTTGGGTCAGGTTATCTAATGCTGATTATTGCCTACAGCAAATCAGTTATACTTTATCATCTTTTCATTTCCAATCACACGCACACACACACTAAGATTCTGCATATCATTCCAACGATAATAGTTGTTATTCAACTTAGACATCTTGTAGGACTATTATTATCTGACGTCACAACTGAAGTAAATGGCACAGAAATGACAGGGAACGGTGATCAAATTGTTACGAGAAAAAAAAAGCTAATTATAGGTACTTGGTTGCATTGCCCAGAAATGGCTCAGACATCAAAAATGTAATGTCTGGCTCTGTTTAGTTTGTGAATAAAGTCGTGTGTCACTGTTACTAAAATATATATACATTTATAAAGTTTAATTAATTTAAAATTTTTCCATTGCCCCAGATTTGAAGTTGTGACCTCTCATGCTTAAAGGTGTCATGAACTGGCTTTTTTTATTTTCTTATACTGTCTGAGGTCTGTGTGGTTTTTACATTCAAAAACATCATAACTAATAAGTAATAGGCAATTTTATACACTGGTTTTGAGGCTCTCTCCAAAACGGTGATGGGCGTGCCACACTGGAGACTTGGAAGTAAATGCCCACCGCTATGATTGGATAAGATTTGCATATTCAATGAGCTTCTGCTCCTGTCATAACTATGCCCCTGTCAGTTCAGTTTACATGAGGGAGGAGTTGTTTTGAAAGCAGCAACCGGAATGATTACTTCTTTGATAAAGAAGTAGAATATAGTGATGGGAAGTTCGGTTCTTTTCCGCGAACCGGTTCTTTCGGACAGTTCGTTTCAATGATCCGGTTAAAAAAACCGGATCACCGGTTCTTTTACGTCTTTACGTAATGACGTCATTTCTATCATCCTGGCGGATGAAAATGCATTGAAAAACACATCCCTATAAAGTAATTGTAATTAAAACTTAGTATAGTAATAATTATTATTGACATCATCATCTTGGATACATTTTTTCATTTATGTTTTGCAACAGCACTCAATAAGGTTCACCAAATCGAACTGAATCGATTGTTACAACATCAACTTCAAGATATTAGTTTTATTTCTAGTTTGAGAGACTGTCACTGTCGTGCAAACACTGATGTTTTACACGGATTAAGTGAGTTCATCATATCTCTCAGCAAAACATGTCTCACTTCAGCTAACGATTGGAGTTTCAACATCTACTTCAAGATATTAGTTTATTTCTAGTTTAAGAGACTGTCACTCATGTCAGAAAGTTAGTAACTACGGTAACTTGTGGGATCAGCCCTGATTTGAGACACGAACCGTTTAGAACGATTCAGTTCGATTTGGTGAACTGGTTCGACCGGATCACTATAAAGATCCGGTTAAAAAGAATGATTTGTTCGCGAACCGGACATCACTAGTAGAATAACTACTTCTTTATCAAACTAACACAATGATTTATTTCTCATCCAACCACGAATGATTGGACTATTATTTTTGTTTTACATATCCCGCACGATAGTTCGATATCAGCGTGAACCATGCACACACACGTGTGTGTGCGCACCCTTCAAATGTCAAGTCAAGAGAGAGAGAATAGTGCAGAACAAGAAAGGAATATTACGAGATTCATCTGCCTTCCGACGGACTTACGTTTTGGTAGCCCGTCTGGAAAACACACAGCCCCAGGACGTTGGGCTTTACGAGTCTGATCCATACATGTCTGAGTCCAGCGTGCTAAAGGTATAAGCAAAACGATCTATAACAATGCAATACTATTACATGTAAAAACGTTTTACTCACAAATGTGTGTTGCACCATTCTTTCTGTCGGATCCAATATTGTCGGAAAAAAACTGCGTTGTGTTTTAATCTCAGTGGCCCTCATTTATCAAAAGTGCGTACACCAAATTTCCGGTGGATACCTGGCATACACCAAAACCATGGTGACTTTGAGATTTATCAATATGGACGTTGGCGTACGGCACGCTCAAATCCTACGCCAGCTCAGGAGGTGGTGTACGCACATTTGAGTTAGTGCGAAAATGCGCAGAAGAACAATTCCTAACACCACAAAACGCACTGACAAGATATGCTATATTATGACCCACTGTAAAAAACAACAACAACATAGTAATTATAAACTTCAGTATTATTTTTGTGCAACATGGACTTCAATGTTTAATTTGTGTGACTTTACCAAAGTATTTGATTTGTAGGCATATGTATTCCTCCAGTTGCCAGCCTGTGCACTTTACCTGACGCTTCATGGTTAGGCTCAAAAGCTGCGCACGGACTGGGACTGAAAATAATTCAGACTGACAAAATAATACAAATTACATTTCTTCTTCTTTTAAATAATAATAACAATAAAATAAATAATAACAACATTCTTCTTCTAAATAACAATAAGCGTAATTAATAATACAAATCATAATAATAATAAGAAGAAAAATCTTACAAATTGTCATGCAATTATTATTGTGAATGAATGGTTCTCATCATTACTATTGTGCATGTGACGTAATACAAAATTAAATGCTAATTGTTTCAAAACACGTGCTGTAAAATAATGCATTGTGATCATCCAAACAGCTATTTAAACTGCTGGAGTGCGCTTCTTAACCATAGACATAATATACGTAGACGCCTTATGACGTGCTGCAGCGTGATCCAGCCAATCGGAGTCAATGGAGAGCGAGCAATTATGCCCGTATTTTGTGCAATTTATGGTTGCAATAACGCAATATTGATACCAGATCGCATGGGATTACATTTCACAAGTAAGATTGAACAATAATTTAGGTTATTTAACAATACATCATCATCATTATCATTTCATGCTTGTGCATGCATGCTCGCAAAATTAACTACCCTGGAGTTACAGAGTGCAAGCATGCGCAAGAAGCAAAACAGTTCTTTTTAAAGGATTTTAGCTCCCCAGTCCCAGTTGCAAGCCTGACAGGGTAATGCAAGATGCTGGAATGAGCTGGAATTATAACGTTTACTTTAGGCCTTTAAAAAAAAGCTTGTATGTATATGTGTTACAGAAGGTGAGTGAGTGTGTGTGGGTGTGCGTGTGAGAGAGAGAGAGAGAGAGAGAGAGAGAGAGAGAGATAGAGAGAGAGAGAGAGAGAGAGAGAAATAAATTCAAATGAACAATCAAACTTGTTTGTTTATTAAAATATAAAATTCATTCATTTATACATTTATCAATGTCATAGTCTACCATATGTCTTAGTTAAAGCTCGTAATACAAAGTCTTTCTACATGAAAGCAGAATTTTTAAATGTGTGACAGCGTCCTGTATCATAACTAAGTCTCTGCAGTTTGTAACAAACCAAACCGTGTGAAAATCCGGTAAAAACTCGGGGAGTTATGATCATTGTAGTTGAGAATACATCTTCCTCAGTATAAATAAATGCGGGGGCGGCACATTGGGGACCCATCCAAGATGGCGCCGTGCTGATACCGCTCTAATAGATATTATGTCTATGTTCTTAACTCCCACACTATTAACAGTGTTCTGCAATTACGCAGCTCTGCAATTACGCCATACTTGCCCTTGATAAATGCTGCGGCTGAAAATGATCGTCATTAGAATAACACGCCCCTATATATTCAAGTCTCTGCCTCCTGCACACTCTCATTTTATGCCATGGACACACGGAAGACGGCAAAAAAGCGAAACTTCTCCAACGTGAGACCGAGACCATCACCAGGGAAGTGGAAAAAAGCGATATTGTTTTATTTGGGTGTTTAAAGAGTGGGATTTAAAGGTACCCACAAAAACAAAATATGGACCTAAATTATGAGTAACAGTGTGGGGGTTGAGAAGCGCACTCCAGCAGTTTAAATAGCAGGTCGGATGAGAAATTACCATCACAATGCATTATTTCACAGAACAATGATTTTGAAACAATTAGCATTTAATTTCGTATCACGGCACATGTAGGCTATTGGGGTGTACGATAGTGATGATGATGTGATGTGGAGTAGCCTACCATTCAGTCACATTAATAATTGCATGACAATTTGTAAGATTCTTTTATTATTTATTATTATTACGTCAGTTAAAGCGCACAGGATCGCAACTGACGTGGTCATACTCAATTCTAGAGTCTGAAACTGCTCCATTGGGCTGTGATTATGGGGCGTGTTTCAACCGAACCAGGAAAGACATCAACTGGATAGACCTACAACCAATCAGAGCAACAAAGCGACGCATTGTCAAATGTCAACAGAGTTCAACTGCACTGTGTTGCCAAGTCCGCGTTTTTTTCCCCCGCAAGTTGTTTTCTGTGTCCGCGGGTTGAAACGACTATTATGTGAAGACCCATGAGTGCGAGTTTTAGCAGGCAACCTTGCCAAAATAACACACATTTTACCCCAAACAACATTTTTCCTCTGGAGAACCCCCCGAGAAGCTATTGTTTAGGGCTAGTAGTTGGTGGGTTTTGTTGTAAAAACTTGGCAACCCTGCCTGCATGCACGCTGAAATCAGGCTGGAATATACGATCTTTGCCGGTGTTGTAAAAAAATTAAATAATTTAATGATACACAGAGTACTTACCCAATATGATCATCCTTTCTGAGAGAAATTGTGAAGGTGAATGAATACAATCAAGCTCTCCGTTTAGGATTTGAAAAAATATAATCCAAGCCCCTTTGATGACGTGCATGATTACGTTACTGTTGATCATCTGTCCATCATCGTCTAAAGCCCGCCCTGATGATTTCATTGGTCCGAACAGTTTCTGTTCGGAGATAATTACTCCTCTATGGAGCAAGGCCAGACCGAACCGCCCGACCTAAAAAATTAGTGGGCGGGGCTGAGTTCGGCTGGCATCCAGGCTAGAGGAATACATATGCCTACAAATCAAATGCTTAGTATCACACAAATTAAACATTGAAGTCCATGTTGCACAAAAATAAACACTGAAGTTTATAATTACTATGTTGTTGTTGTTGTTTTTTACAGTGGGTCATAATATAGCATATCTTGTCAGTGCGTTTTGTGGTGTTAGGAATTGTTCTTCTGCGCATTTTCACATTAACTCAAAATGTGCATACACCACCTCCTGAGCTGGCGTAGGATTTGAGCTGTCATACGCCAACGTCCATATTGATAAATCTCACCCTGTGTCCCAATTCGCATACTACCCATCCTAAATAGTACTCGAAAACAGAATTATTATGTCCCAAATCATAGTATGTTGAAAAGAGTATTCCAAAGATACCCGGATGGTTTACTATTTCCGGTCAGAATTCGAAGTATGGATCAATGGGCACTCTAATGGCTGATATTGCCCACAACCCACTACGAGGTGGACGGGGATTCGATTAGAACTACAAACGCGGATAAAAAGCGTTAAAAAACTACAAACATGACGGATGTGCGAGTTTGACGGTTAAGTAGAGAAGTTTAGATAAAGGGGTTTGAGTGACCAACTATCAGTATTTAACCTGACAAAAATATATTTATTCAGTGTTGTCCACATTATATTTCACCTACAGCAGCATTGTGAACTTTTTTAATGACACGTTTGGCCATTAACTTTTAAATGCATCATTATATTTAAACTGCAAACACATGAGGAGAGTCTCTGACCCACAGAGACCCACCCATGGCAGATCATTGACAGGGCAGATAAACGGTGACGGATGCACGTAACTAAGCGACAGAGTCCGTTAAAGATGGCAAAGTAGTATGTCCCGAAGCTTGCATACTTTTCTGCTACACACTCAAAAGTATATACCTTTTCTTCACAAAAAGAGTACATACTTTTCGGACGTAGTATAAGTAGGCGAATTGGGACGCAGCATCCAAGTCACCGTGGGTTTGGATGTACGCAAGGTGTACGCTGGAAATTTGGTGTACACACTTTTGATAAATGAGGGCCACTATGTCTACAAATCCAGCGCCACCTGAGATTTGTTTACACACGATTCCGCAGTGAAATTAAGTGAACTACATGTCTTCCACATATGAGCTGGAACTTCATAAAAAATAAAGTTCAACCCAAGCGGCAACCTCCCGCGATCTCTCTTGAAGCCAATACGGAAGTAATGTAAACTGCAATTCCTCAACTGGCCACTAGGGACAGGCTCCAGAAGGGAGCAGAATCTCATTGAGCCCCATGTTAAAATTCTCAACTTTAAAGCAGAAAAAAATGTTTTTACAGCCTGGTACAAATTGTGGTTTTGGCTTATAAGGCTAATTTTGATCTTCATGACAACTCTGAGGGGGGTGAATTTTTTTATAACTCATTCGTCTACGTTATATAAAGCCTTAAAGTTCTGCATAATTAAGGGCGTGGTTACAAGTGGATAGCCATTTATCTGCCGTCTATAGTTATTGCGTCACCTCAGCTCCGCGCACATCCCGCCTTTTTGCCCATTTTCTGTTATCCGGGAGTGACACGCGTTGACTCGCTCACAAGATGGCAACGCCCAGCTCGCCCCTACTTTAAGCTTCAGAACGGCTTATCGGAATCCTATGGGTGACGTCACGGACACTACGTCCATATTTTTTTACAGTCTATGGTTCAACCACACATTCCTAATATTAGGATTTGAAGGAAGCTTATGCAGCGACTGTTCTTCCACAACCAGGAATAGCGCAATATCTTGCTATATTCTTCGGCATGTTTACTGCTATTGACTAGCACAATCCGAACGGCTCCATGAGTCGGTGGGCAGGGCTATGAACTACACGTGCTTATTATTCTGTAGAGGCGTGTTTCTCTACAATCGATGACGTCAAGTTGTGAACATGATAGTTTTCTGGGCCTGGTGTCTATAAAAGCTTTTCTTTGACTAACAAGGAAGTTTTCAGCTCTGAAACTTACAGGATAATCTTATATTATCATGACCGTTTATATATCAAAAGCTCAAGGGAAAGTTGATTTCTCAATTCATCACCCCTTTAAACTTACTTGTGTAAATGCATGTACCTCTCAAAACTAGACTTCTAAATAAATAAATAAAAATACACCACATCAGCTCATGCTCAGATCGGGAGCCTTATTTTAAAAAGAGCTAATTTTTATAACAAATTAAATGGATCTGCCATGCTATGCCTGAGAAAACATGTAGGAGTTTCCTGCCTAAGACAACTTCTCCTCACTAGGAGCAGACTGAATATTATTTATGATGCCTGGGGGGCATCAACAATAAGGGGAATTGGTTCAAGTTAATACTGGATCTAACAGATCATTGTAGACTTAATTGTTTCTCTTTTGTTACATGTATATGAATTTAATATTAATATTATTAATTTATATTTATATTATAATTAATTTATATTAATTGTGATAATATCAGTTATTTATTATTTATTGACTGAGTGCCATGCTAAGTAAAATGACCTGAGAGAAAGAAAACTATTACTGTCTGATCAAGAACTTTATTCTGCTTCTTTTTTTTCACGCTATAGAGCTTTGCAATGCAACGTATTACAACTAAAGAAGCAGCTCTCCTTCTACTTTAAAATATTATTCAACTCTTGTCAACCTGTCTGTTGGTGATCAGAAGACTTTAGGCTTTCTCTTTTGAATCAACTAGCATACACTGTGTTTTGGATACACACAAAACAATTGGAAACAATTGGCTCTTATTGCTTTATTGGCTTAAAAACAACTTTTCTAATTTTCAACATTGCTTTTTTTATTATTATTATTTTTTATGTTTATTCATTTATTTATTTTTATGTCCAGTTCCAAGTCAAAATGTGCTAAGTTAGTACTAGGTAGGAAGAGCTAAGCAGTGCTTGCATATTGGATGATGATAGAATGCCACACTCACTTGCCGCAGAAGCATAATTGCTCCCAATTATGTTGTTGCTATTGTTATATGTATTGTCTGAAGACAATCAAACATAAGTACCATATGCCACCGTAGCTAAAGAGTGCTATGCCAGACTATAATGAGACTAATAATCATCACTGTGCATTGTGTGTCTGCTTTTAGTATTAAATGGCCTGAAGTCTCTTGCCATGTCTATTGTGAGGAACAAATAGGATTCCACGATATTATTGTCAAAACAAAACCTGTGCCAGCAGACTCACATCTGCTGTTTACTGAGCTAAAATCTGCTTTCTGCTGCCCACGCTGCTTTTAAAAAAGATACCATTTGAATGTCTTTATTTTATTTGTTGTAAGACGGAAACATGCTATTTGTCTAGTTTTGTCTAGCAATTTGTCTAGGGGGTGCAGACATATACGGAATGAGGTTCAGAATGATTATTATAATCAGTTTAATTTATGTTGGTCAAAACACCAATAATGACCAAAACTATGGTCACCACCATTCACCATAATGATTATTATCATAGCTTGATAAGTTGATATGGAATTAATAGTAAAATACCTAACTATAAATCCTGTTTGTTTACAGAGATTCCAAATGGGAAGCACCAACATTTTTCTGAGGTTTCTATCCAATGTTTGCAGCAACCAAGTGAATCTGAAATCTTACAAATTAGGGTAAATATACCACGGTTTGTCACACACCATCACACCATTAGAGGAACAGTTCACAAAAAAATGAAAATGCTGTCATTATTAATTAAGCATCCTCTTGTTGTTTCAAACTAGTTTGCTCTGGGTTTTTTCATGAAGCGAAGGAATGTTTTATGTTTTTTGAATAATTGATATGTTTTCCCACAGAATAAATCCACTTTTTAACCGCTGCCAGCCCACAGATTGGTTTTATGCTTTATTTCCCCTGTGGGTTAAAGGCTTGATGCATAAATTATATTTGTTTGTAATATTCATTGAAATGCTTGTATTGAAATATTTTTAATTAGTTGGAATGACATGAGGATGAAAACTAAATTACAGGTGTTAGTGAGACCAACAGGGGGTGCTCGCCTGTGGTTTGTGTGGGTTCTAACGCCCCAGTATAGAGACACTATACTGTCAATAATCACTGCCTTCGGATGAGACTTGAAAGCAAGGTCCTGACTCTCTGTGGTCATTAAAATCCTAGCCGAATTGCCCATTGACCCCTGTCCGTCATGGCTTCCTATATATATAGATATACAGATATCATATATATATATATACAGTGGCTGGTGGATGTCCAATTTGACCAGCCACTTATATTTTTTACCAGACACTTTTTACAGAATTCAAATTTAAAAGAAAGTGCATTAGCATAGTATGGGGTGAATTTGGGTTGATTGGGAAATTTTTCCGCAGTTATTTCAATGGCAGAAACGGTCAGAATCATGAAATGAGTTACTCGAAAAGGTGCATTATTGTTACTAGCAACATCATTCTTTGACAAAAGCTGTCCAATCCATTACAATGAATGTTTTAAGTATACCAGTAAAAATATGTTTTACAATTCACCCGCCACTGTGGCTGGTATACACAGCAGTCACCCGCTACTTTGAAAAAGTACCCGCCATTGGCTGGTGGCGGGTGCTAATTTCCCACCATATATATATATATATATATATATACACACACACACAATTGGCTTCCTCACTTGGTCTCTCTGCCATAATGTGTGTGGTGGGCATTGTGGGGCAATATGGCTGCCGTCGCATCATCCAGGTGGATGCTGTACAATGGTGGTGGTTGAGGACATTTCCGCCCTTCTATATGTGAAGTGCTTTAAGTGCTTAGAAAAGCGCTATATAAATGTAACAAATAATAATTATTATTATTAACGTATAAATGAACTGTGTCATGCTTTTTTACATACATACAATGGACTTACATTGCTTTACTTAAAATTATGTCATATTCATAGGTTGGATGCATATTATGGGAATCTTCTTGGACTATCCTTTGAGGATGCATCAGCCATATCCAGTAGTTTCCAGTCTGGGCTCAAAAAATGCTGTTTACAGCCCCAACCTGAATGTATAATTGAAGAGGTGAGTAGACCGGTCAGACCGCTCTGATTCCACTCGATGTTATCTTCAACAAACCACAATGAGAAGCACAAAGGTTCAAATCTCTCTTGGGACAATGCTTTTGAACAGCCTTTCTTTTGGCAGTGCATTTTCTTCTTATGCTTCACAATATATGACAAATAAGAAGATTGTTAGGCGGGTAACTGATGAAGAACATACTGAAAAAACATAATAGTCACTACATCCTTATTGATATGGATTTTCTAACATTTTGTTTTTCTTTCTTTTTAATACCAGCAGTCGCATAATGTCGTTTATCAAATCTACTGTTCCTCTTTATTTCAATTGTATTATCATGTGTCATTCAATTTCAGAGTAAATGAAATATAAGTGCAGCAGTTATATTAAATAATAATAATAATAATAATTCATTACATTTATATAGCGCTTTTCTAGGCACCCAAAGCGCTTTACATGTAGAAGGGGGGAATCTCCTCAGCCACCACCAATGTGCAGCATCCACCTGGATGATGCGACGGCAGCCATATTGCGCCAAAACGCTCACCACACACCGGCTGATTGGTGGAGAGGAGACCGAGTGATGAAGCCAATCAGGATAGGGGGAGTATTAGGAGGCCATGATAGACAGGGGCCAATGGGCAAATTTGGCCAGGATGTCGGGGTTACACCCCTACTCTTTATCGAAGGACATCCTGGGATTTTTAACGACCACAGAGAGTCGGGACCTCGGTTTAACGTCTCATCCAAAGGACGGATTAAAATACCAAGAATGATGAGAGTGATGATAGCCTACTTTCTTATCGAGAGAAAGAGCAAAGAATAAATTCAACAGAACATATAATTTATTTTGTCATGACATTTAACAAGAGAGCCTTTTTTATTGTTCTTTTCCCTTCATAATAGTTAACAAGCTTTCAGAAGGTTATCTGCAATGAATCCAAACTGGATGCCATGTCTGAGGATTTCCGGAAGTGCTGCAGGAAATCTGCCCTGGATACACTTCCTTGCGTGGATGACTTGAAGAGACAACCCCGTCAGCATCCACATGTAGCCGATTCTGTTTCATCCCAGCTCTGCGAGGAAGTTCAGCCACATGGGATTGACAGGTGCTTATTTTATATTCAGCAAATATTTGGTGCTAAGGAAACCATGCACGTCTTAAAGAAAAGGTCATCCGAAAAAGATATTTGTAAGCCAGCGTATATTTAATTATGATGTGCCAAAGTCTGTAGGTGATTTGTTGAAGAAAGACTGACATCCCACACTACACTATATCAACATGCCTTACCAAATATTGTGTAAATGCTCAACCCAATCACACATAAATGCGTATAAATAGTACGAGTGTGCAATGTCGTGGAATGTATACGCCAAAACTCATTTTGGCATGCATATGATACGCTGTTTTCCGCGTGCATATGATACGCACTTTATGGCGTATATATGACACGGTCTTGGGTAGGTTTAGGGTGGTGGGGCATATATATGACACGCTCTTGGGTAGGTTTAGGGTGGTGGGGTGTATATATGACACGCTCTTGGGTAGGTTTAGGGTGGTGGGGTGTATATATGACACGCTCTTGGGTAGGTTTAGGGTGGTGGGGCGTATATATGACACGCTCTTGGGTTGGTTTAGGGTGGTGGGGTGGGGGGTTTGTATGTATAATACGCCATAAAATGCGTGTCATATGCATGCGAAAAACAGCGTGCCATAGACACGCCAAAATGAGTTTTGGTGTATACATTCCACGACATTGCACACTCGTACTATTTATACGCAATTTTGTGAGAATAGCCTGAAATGCTAATGTAATACTGAACAATATAACTGGGATATTGCGCGTTGCTTTTCACCGTTACTCACTTTAATACAGGTTCTCTGGGATAAGTCACCAGGTTCCCATTTTCCCAAACACAACGAAGTGATTTCCTTTTGATTTTGATCTTTAGCTAGTCTATTAAAGGGGGCAAAAGTGCAACTAGTCATGAATTATTCATAGTGTGGCTCTGAATATGATCAAATGATCGAAACAACTCTTTGCTTAAGTCACCATGAAATCAAATTCTGCCAATTCTGATATTTTCATGGAATATTGCAATCAATCTTTTGCTTTTTTGCTTTTTATTCATGTGCCATCATAATCTTACAGCTTCCCCTCCAGCAAACCATCCAACAATCCAATCAATTCCAGATGGACAAAGTCAAAGCCATTCTTTCTTGTTCGAGAAGGGAAACACAATAAGGAAAAAAGGAATATCGCAAAAATGCCTATTATGATCCATTTTCCACAGACAAATCAAACCAAAGATCTATTTGGCCTGCAAGAAGCACCTAAAATGCTGGCCTAACTGTGTATTAAAACATTGTTTCAAAAGTCCACCTTTTCGTCTAAAATGAAGTTAACTAGTTATCAGAACGAAAGTCAATCAATGTTTATTTATAGAGCACATTTAAACACAACCAAGGTTGACCAAAGTGCTGTACAAGGTATAAAAGAAAAAAAAGTAAAAGAAGAAAATAAAGAAGTAAAAAAACAAGAACAGTGAAGTTGATTGAAGCATGATTTGACAACAGCAGTGATCTGTTTGTCAAACTTTAAGCTGGAGTCAAAAAGGATGCCCAGATTTCTGGGCCTGGCACACTGTGTGTTATACGGGGTGAGGATTCCGAGATCAAAATCAAAGGCACTGGGGCCAAACATAATGATTTCTGATTTATTTTCATTTAAAAGTAAGAAATTGCTTGACAGCCAAAACTTTAGTTCAATAAGGCAACCAAAAAGAGGCTGAAGAGAAAATTTGTTATTGTGCTGTAAGAGAAAGTAGATTTGAGTATCATCGGCATACGGATGAAAGGAGACACCATATTTTTCAAAAATAGAGGCCATGGGAAGCAAATACAGGGAGAACAGCACAGGTCCAAGAATAGATCCCTGTGGGACACCACAACCAAGAGGTATGTTGGAGGATGAATAACGCCCCAGGTGAACAGTGAAATATCTATTAGTCAAATAAGAGCCAAACCACTGTAATACAGCACCACAAAGTCCTAAACAAGACTCTAAATGTGACAGAAGTATGTTGTGGTCAAATGCAGTGCTTAGAAGGATCTGATTTTCCTGAATCTGTAGCGTGATAGATATCATTTGAGACTCTTAAAAGAGCTGATTCAGTGCTATGTAGAGTTTTAAAACCTGATTGAAAAACTTTATGCATAGAGTAGACGGACAAGAAAAATTGGGCAGGCACAGCTTTCTCCATGATCTTTGAGATAAAAGGCAAGTTAGAGATGAAAAACTATAGAGAGATGAAGGATTGTTTTTTTTAAGATATGGCGTTCAAGGCAGGCTGGAACCATAGACTGTAAAAAAAAATATGGACGTAGTGTCCGTGACGTCACCGATAAGCCGTTCTGAAGCTTAAAATAGGGGCGAGCTGGGCGTATTGCCATCTTGTGAGCGAGTCATCGCGTGTCACTCCCGGATAACAGAAAATGGGCAAAAAGGCGGGACGTGGGCGGAGCTTAGGTAACGCAATGACTATAGATAGCAGATAAATGGCTATCCACCTGTAACCACGCCCTTAATTATGCAGAAATTTTTAAGGCTTTATATAACGTAAACGAATGAGTTATAAAATAATTCACCCACCTCACAGTTGTCATGAAGGTCAAAATTAGCCTAATAGGCCAAAACCACAATTTGTACCAGGCTGTAAACATGGTTTTTGTGTTTTTTTCTGCAGTAAAGTTGAGAATTTGAACATGGGGCTCAATGAGATTCTGGCTGGAACAGACAGTGCCAGTGAGCAAGCATTTATTAATTACTGCTAACAGTCCTGGATCAACTGCATCCATAATAGTTTTAAGGAAATACGGAGGAATAATGTGGGCTTAAAATGATTACTAATTTCCTTGCAGGAGAGCAAGTTAAGTGGCTGAAACAGACCACAGAACACAGATTTTGTAGCAGGATAATTCTGGACACGGTTGGACCTTCCATTTTCCCTATAAACATGAGTTTAGGAGTTGAGGTGATGGAGTCTTGTATATTCCTTTAAAAACTGATGGGATCAGATTGAGTACATAATGCAGAACAGACCCATTTCTCTTATATGTAACATTTCAGACCCTACTTCAATTTTTCCATTGCAGATTAACAATCATTGTCATGCAATGATGCTTGCCTGGAGCAACAAACATAAGAACAGGTTACACTCAAACAAAAATCTGAAATGTTTGACCTTTTCTCTCTGATGAGGGTCAGCTTCATTTGCTGGAGTGCGTTATACGGCTGTTCTCTGATCAGCACCTTTTATGCCTATCTCATGTAGCCAGTATGCACTGCATGCTGTGATGAATGAGGCTTGTGAAGTCACTTGTGTGCCTGGGTGGACAAGGAAGAATGAAGTCTTGCTGAGGGGCAGACAGCCGTGCACAGAAGCCTATGTTTAATTTACCTTGGAATGTAATAAGGGCACTCGCCATTGGATCTGGATGTGTGCTAGCAAGTTCTGCTGAGTTTACCTTGCGGCCTGGTGTCATTAAAGGTGACATTTTCACAGTGGGGGCTGGGTGGGGGTTATTTTTCATGTATTGTGGCTTCTGAATGAATGCAAGTGCAATTAATGTGAGACAGGTGTTCTGTCAGAAATTAGATAAGTATGTACGTTTTCATCATTATTATTTTAAAACTAATAAAAAAAGATATAAAAGCATAGTAATAGGCGCTCCTTCTTCGGTCCTTACACTGCCCAATTATACCCCCTAGTGGTGTAACATTACTTTAAATGTTACACCACTTTATTTTTTTGTGTAAAATAAAGTGGTGTAACATTTTTTATTTAACAAAGTTTATTTTTTGTGTAATCAGGAAATCAGCCTTTAAATGTGTAAATACATTATTTTAAGTCATCATGCCACCAACATTTAGTTTGTATAAAGCACAGAAACACAAAATTGTTGTAAACCTTTCGGTTTCCCTATTTTTATCTAAACATACAAAAGTAAGATTATAAATTAAAGTGTTTTATATGGTAGTAGACCAGATTCTTGCTGATATGTTTTTGCCACTGATTTTTGCATTATTAATAGACTGTCTGATTAATATCGCTAACACTTTATTTTGACATCCCACAACAGATATTGACTGTAGTATAAGTTTAAAACTAAGTTTGTCAACCTTTTATTCAACTGACCCTAACGGTCTACTAATACTTTAATGAGAGCTAGTTGACATGTACATGCAAATGAATGGGAGTAAGTTGACATGCAGTCAAAGTTTCTTAAAGTTAAAAAAAGAGATTATCTGAACTGAAAAGCTCAAACTAATCTAAATCGTTGTCAGTATAATTAAAATGAAATTTAACTAAAATATAAATACTTGAAGATAAACTTAAAGAAGATAAAATAAATTAAATGAAAATTACAATTGTTGCCTGGGAAAGTAACTGAAATAAATAAATGAAAGTTGAAGTACTAATTTACTAAAACTGAAACTGGATTAATTAAAAAAAAAAAAAAAAAAAAGCTTAACAGAAATATTGAAAAAAGATAAATCTACTTAAAATGCAAAAGCACGTAAGAAAATAGCTAAAACTTATATATATATATATATATATATATATATATAAATAGATCAGAGCCTCCTATGGAGACTATTTTCAAAGCACGTTGAGGTCTTTGCAGCGTCCTGCTGGTCGGCTGAAGATTTCTGCTCCTGCTCTGCCCTCACAACATACATTTAGAGTTGTGGCCATTGAAAAGGAAAAATGTCATGTTATAAGCAACAGCAGGGGATTCACAAAACAGCAGGTTTCCTAAAGTCATTGTATGAATGAGATCAAAAGCATGTGTATGTATGTGTGTATGTTTCCAGATACTTGTTTCTGACTGGAGTTAAATATGCCTCAATTTCTCTGCCTGTGCTGACGACCGTCCTCGATCGAATTAAGAGCATGGTAACAGCCTGCTGCTCATCTGCTGACGTCACAGCATGTTTAAAAGAGCAGGTGAGATGACATTGATATATATTCTTTCTGAAACTGACATGCGTTGTGTCCCAATTCGCATACTATCCATACTAAATAGTATTCGAAAATAGAATTAGTATGTCCCAAACATGGTCCCAAATCATGTTGAAAAGAGTATTAAAGATACCTGTAGTTCCGGTCCGAATTAAAAGTACTGATCCGGGCACTCTAACGGCTGATATTGCTCACAACCCATTGCGAGTTAGACATAGATTCGATTACTACTACAAACGCAGATAAAAAGCGTTAAAAACATGATGGATGTGTTAAGTAGAGTTTAGATAAAGGGGTTTGAGTGACCAACTATCAATATTTAAAGGTACACTGTGTAACTTTTTTAGTTTATTCTTAGCTAAAATCACTTAGTTCTTTCAAAAATATATGTGCTCGTTAATGTATATTTACTTCTTTCAAGTAATAAAGTATTCTCGTAAGTTTATAATATGCCATTGAAAATCCATACGGGTGAGGGGTTTGGATGGCGGTCGCCATGTTGCTCCTCCATCTTGAAAGTACATTTGCCAAAGAGGGACATACCCGTAAATTCAAGCTTCGCCTTTCGCGTTTTTACACTCGATGGCACTGTGTCGAATGTGAAGAGGGGGATTGCTTGAGGCTGCTTTATGATGATGGAGGATCACTCTTAAGCCCCTTTCACACTGCACGTCGGACCCGCTATATTCCCGGAACATTGCCGGGTCGCCTTCTGTGTGAAAGCAACCACGTCCCGGAATTGATTACCGAATTCGACCCAGGTCGGGGACCTAGTAAAATTGCGGGATATGTATCAGAGTCGCCAAGGAAGCGGAAAAGAGAATTAAGACAGCAACGCAACGGGCTAATCAACAAGACAAAAGTAAATATTGGAGTGGCCTTTCCAAGATGGAAAGAGCTCATGAGGAGCAACGATTTTAAAAAGAACGCTGACGTTGCCTGCTTTCTTCTCGACAGGTAATATTAATTCAGCCTATTTGTGTATATTGGAAGTTTATTGTGGCTTGGCTAATTATATCATGGTGTGCTGTGCATAACACTAGAACGACGTCTAGGATAGTTTTCCTCGCGTCAATGATTAAAAAGTATTGTTTACCTTAAATCCGTGTTCTATGACGGATAACATGAGATTAATATTTTAATTGCATTATAATTTGTTTGCCTTACGCGAGTGATGTCGTACAATATACAGAATAATGATAGCACTGATAAAAGTTACTTTACTAAGATTAGCTTGCATTCGTCTGGGAACCTGATAGCTGATGTTAGCAATGAAATGGTAAAAAATAACGAAAACGTAAAACTATTATTCATTTTACATAGATTAATTTGATCATAGATCATTTGGCAAATTAAATAACTGCAAATTATAATAGTTTTCAAAAGTTACCTCATCACTTGCAACACTCACCGAAGAGGTCGAACTGGAAGCCATGACTAAATCGGCCACTGTAGGAGTTAAAACGAAATCGAAATTGAGAGGAACAGAAACTATTATTCACTGGATGGTCATATAACTTTTCACCACTAGTTGGGAGAAATTATCACAGTGTAGCTTTAACCTGACAAAAATATATTTATTCAGTGTTGTCCACATTATATTTCACCTGCAGCAGCATTGCGAACTTTTGCAATGACACGTTTGGCCATTAAATTTTAAATGCATCATTATATTTAAACTGCAAACACATGAGGAGAGTCTCTTACCCACAGAGACCCACCCATGGCAGATCAACGAGTGGTTACATTTCTCTCTGAAACGGTAGGAGATTAAACTGAATGTGGAGGATTTGAACTGTGACGAATCTGACGATGATTGACAGGGCAGTTACACGGTGACGGGATGCACGTAACTAAGCGACAGAGTCCGTTAAAAATGGCAAAGTAGTATGTCCCAAAGCTGCATACTTTTCTGCTACACACTCAAAAGTATATACTTTTTCTTCACAAAAACAGTACATACTTTTAGGACGTAGTATAAGTAGGCGAATTGGGACACAGTACTGGTCTCTGATTTAAGACAGGAGATCTTTGTTTTGTAACGTTGTTTCATGTTTTGTGCTTAGCACAACCTTAGCACAGGTTTTAGGTTTTTTGAATTACACAATCAAGCCTTTCTTCAGGTTTCAAGGGGTTATTTGTTTGTGCTTAAAACTGCAAGATTGCTAAAAAACCCCGGGTAGGGGGCTATTGTGAGAGGCTTCGATCTTTTTTGATGCATGTCTAGGTGATTTGCCAGCACAATGCCACTCTCTGACTTGACAACAAGTGACTTCATTTTGCTTTGAAGTCTCATCTCGGTTTTAAAATTGGGATCATATTGCTTGGAGCTCTCATCAGAGCTGAGATGTTATGCTGATGGATTGGTTCTCTTGGCAATAATAGCCTACAAGTTGAAATCACATGAAAAATTGAGCCGAGGCACATGCCATTTCATAAGAATGCTCGAGTAAAATTACCTTAATGAAATCCTATGTTAATGCTATAATTGGAGCTCAATGAGCTCTTCTTTTGTTAATGCTTAACAGTGATGTCAAAAATTCCATAAGAAAACCTAATCAAAATTGTGTGGTTAATCTAGCCTATCAGTTTTCTCTTGCAGATCATCCAATTAAATGCTTGGTCACTGCTTTTCCACATAGAGTAAATGGCGAAGTGATGAGTTGCTGGTGTGAACATCTAATTGAAGGGTTTAATCTCTGTAACCAGAGAATGAATGCACATCATTAACATGCACAAATGAAGTTCACTCCATAACTGAGAGAGTGTTGGTGAGATTGCAATTAATTTAAAGAGACTTTGTACTCGCTGGGTGCTAACCAAGCCCCGAACTGTCAACTGTCAAACAACAACTCTCATCTTCTCTCCCGCTGCTTGACTTTGAACAATACAATATTAAGGGAAAAAAAGTCATATTTTTATTTGAAGGGTTGTATTATTGGTCAAACTCTCTCTCTCTCTCTCTCTCTCTCTCTCTCTCTCTCTCTCTCTCTCTCTCTCTCTCTCTCTCTCTCTCTCTTTCTCTCCCCTTTTATCAAACAGGAGAGTAAATTGAAAAAGACAACAGCACTTCTGTCCAAGTTGAATGACACTTGCTTACAGTAAGTACTTGATACTGGATCTGCCTGCGTTCAAACTCTGTAAGTTACAGAGCAAGGAAAGACATCAATTTGATAGACCTACAACCAATCAGAGCAACGTATAACGTTAGTTGTCAAACGTGTTGCCAAGCCTGTGGTTTTTCCGGAGTGTTGTTTTCCATGTCCGGGGATGAAGCGACCTCAATTATGTGATAAATAGACCCAGGAAACCAAATTTTAGCAGGCAACCGTACCAAAATAAAACACATTTTACCCCCAATTGCCATTTTCTTCTGGAAAACCCCCTGAAAAGCTATTGGGCTTCTTTTGGGCTACACTGTAAAAAATTATTTCGAAAAAAAAGTTACCTGGTTGCCTTAAAAAAATTTGTTCATTGAAATTAAAAATTTGAGTTAATACAATGAACATTTTTTGAGATTCAACAACCTTTATTAAAATATTATTAAAAGATTTTGTAAGTATATTGGGTAATTTTGTGTTTTATGTCTGATTATGCAGTGAAACATGCCAAATAGTGCTATTTTCATGATTGATCACATTTTTATGTGGTTCAAATACAATAATAGTTTGAGTTTCTATTTATTAAACCAATGTCCTTCATTGTATCAACTCAAATTTTTAATTTCAATAAACTCAAAATTTTAAGGCAACCAGGTTACTTACTTTTTTATGTTAAACCAACAAAAACCAACAATAATTTTGTACAGTGTAGTAGTTGGCAGGTTTTGTTGTAAAAACTTGGCAACCCTGTCTGCACGCGTGCTGAAATAAATAATGTTAGAAGAAAAAGATGAGTGAAAACGATATTTGCCGGTGTTGTAAAAAAAATGATTTAAGGATACACAGAGTACTTACCAACACGATCATCATTTCTGAGAGACAAATTCAACCAAGCGCCTTTGATGACGTGGATGATTATGTTACTGTTTGTTATCTGTCCATCATCGTCTAAAACACGCCCCGACAATTTAACTGATCCGAACAGTTTCCTCTATGGATCAAGTCAAGACCGAACTGCCCAAGCTCAAATGTTGTGGGCGGGGCTAAGTTCGGCTGGCATCCAGGCTAGACTAGAACAGCATCAGTAGATTTTGTTTAACAACAGGGGACTTGAAAGTAAGGAGCTGGTTGCACTCTTAAACATCATTGCTTTATTTCCTGCAGGATACAGAGTCAGAGAAGTGAGACGCGGGCACAAGAATGGGTTCACTTGGCCACATCCTGCTGTTCCCAGCGCTCCCCAGCACAACTATGTCAAAAGCTGGTGAGAATACTGACCATTCTGTCCTTTGATATGGACAACCATAGACAAAAGTTTAAAAAGTGAAACAAAAAAGTTATAGAGGTTCAACTTTATGAAAATGGTTTATGAACATTATCTTATGAAACATGTTGAATTCTAAAACTATTGAAAATCAAAGCCATGAATCTAATTAAGTTGTGTTCAAATTTCGAGGTTATCTCAAAAAATAAGCGGTAACACTTTATTTTGATAGTCCACTTTAGACATTCTACTAACTATAACGTTGCAACTACATGTCAAATAACTGTCATTAGAGTATTTGTAGACTGTCTGATTAATATTTACTAAATATTTTATATTTACTAAAATTTTATATTTACTAAAAAGTCCCCCAACAGACATTCTACTGACTATAAGTAAATTGGCAACTACAATTCAACTTATTCTACTAACCCGAACCCTAACACCTAACCGTAACCTACCAGTCTACTGACAATCTACTAATACTCTAATGACAGTTAGCTGACATGTAGTTGCAAAGTTACTTATAGTTAGTAGAATGTCTAAAGTGGACTATCAAAATAAAGTGTTACTAAATAAGCTTTCAGTAAGATTTTGTTTTTGGGCAGTACCAAATTTTCCAGTGGTTGGATTTGTGATTTGCAGTAGAGTTTTACTCTCTAAAATATCACACACACACACACACACACACACACACACACACACCCACACATACACACACACAGAGTTGTGTTTTTGTGAATTGTGGGGAATTCACATAGGCGTAATGGATTTTACTCTGTACAAACTGTACATTTCTATCCCCCTACACTGCCCCTGCCCCATAACCCATCACAGGAAACATTCTGCATGTTTACATTTTCAAAAAAACAACAATATCATTTAGTATGTTTATAAATCCATTTACATTGTGGGGACCGCTGGCTTGTCCCCACAATGAAGGTGATCTCAGGTTTATATTACATTGTGGGGGCATTTAGTCCCCACAATGTAATATAAATAAGTACACACACACACACACACACACACACACACACACACACACACACACACACACACACACACCACTACATCATTAGTTATTAACTTAGGAGCCAGTTACACAACACAGTTACACAGCATATATTTCTTTCTTCTGTTAAACCTTAAAGAAAATATTGTAAAAAATGTTGGTAACCAAACAGTTGACGGTCCCCATTGACTTCCATAGTAGGCTCCATCAACTGTTTGGATACCGACATTCTTTAAAATATCTTCTTTTATGCTTAAGGTTATGCAAGGTGTGTAAATAATAACATTTCATTTTAGGGTGAACTATCCCTTTAAGGTCCTGAGTTGATGCTATTTTGCTTGATGCTAACAACGGATGCATCCATCATTGGCTGGAGGGTGATCATGAGTGGTCGCTCGGTTCAGGGTCTGTGGAGCGGCCATCAGCTGTCATGGTACATAAACCAGTTGGAGATAATGGCGTGTTTCTGGCACTCAGACACTTTCTCCCAGACTTGTTGGTCAACAGAGTGGGGGCTTTGTATATAAACCACCAAGGGGGTCTGTGCTCACGCCCATTGTGCAAATTGGAACACCGGATCCTCTTGTGGGAATCCCAGGGGAAATTGCTGTCAGTCAGAGCAGTATACATCCCAGGGTGTCTCTGAACCAGGGGGCAGATTTCCTGTCAAGTCAGGGACTGATGCCTGGAGAATGGAGGCACCCGATGTCCACAGAGTTGCCTTGTGGTGTAAATCAGATCCACTGTTTGTGTGTTTTAGGGCCCATAGTAAAGGGAATCCTGCATCTAAGCAGACATTTAAGCAAGTGGATAGTTAAAGCTATATCAGTTGCTTATGAGTTGGCCGGTCAACCTTCACCTCTAAGGGTCCGAGCCCATTCAACTAGGAGCATGGCTGCTTCTACTGCCTTGCTTTTGCAACTAGGAACTCTTCAGGAAGCCTGTGATGCGACGTCCGTACCCACCGCAGACCTTTGTGAGATTCTATAATCTGTGTGTGGCTTTGACTCCAGGGTCTTGAGTGCTTGTGTTTTAATGTATGCTACAATTTCACACAGATCTGCATTTGGCAGTGTGAATATTAAGTTCCCGCAGCGTGAGTTCCCTTGAAAGGGAAGGTCTCAGATTACGATGCCATAGATGATGATACTCCCAAGAGATGCCATACTCCCAGCATACCTGTGACCAATTTGCTTCGAAATATTAGAAGCTGTCACTTTTTGGTTCAGGGTTGCTTTATAGTTTTCCTGGTCAATGACGTCACCCGCTTATGATGTCCTGTCATGCCATAGGACTGATTTCACTAGTGCTTCACGACACAAGAAGCATCCCCGCAGCGCTTTGGCACAGCGTCTTGTTACCTCTCAGGGAACCTACGTAACATACGTAACCTGAGACCTTTCACAGACAAAGATTAATATAGTCCCAGACTAAAATGCATGTTTGAGCCGTTTTAACTGACAACAACTTGCACTGACATATCTCAATATCCCACTGCCATTGTTTTGTCTTAAGATGCACACGAGTAATGTTTTTTAATGACCTCTCATGGCTATACAGTTTGTGAAAACAGTCCTACGTGTTGCATTAATATATGATTTAATGCAATAATAATTATTAATAATAATAACAGTTTCTTCTAAAGAAAATTTGACAGACAAAAAAAAAGTCGACTAATATGCTTAACTAGATAAATCCACCAGTGACAAAGCAAAATAAACGTAACTATAGTTTGTAACAATGACAGGCAGATCAGGATTCTGGATGTTTGTGCTATTCCATGCAGTTGATTAAAGCTCATGCTTTCTTTTTCAGACAGAAGATGTTATTAAAAATGACGATGGCGCTAGTGTTTAAGGACTCACCCTTCAAAGATTCTTTTGAGCACCAGCAATTATATTGGATGAAGAGATCTTCTAAATTCCCTCTCCAATTGAAAATGTCATGTCTCTCATCATCTCAGATGTTTTATTCTCTTTAAATAAACTTTCCACTTGCTTCAAAGAGGGTTTGTTTGTTGTCCCATGTTCAGTTTGCTCTTTTAGCTTGTGGCATTTGCAGTGTAATTGTATTAAGCGTCTGTTTGAGTAACCTTTACCAGGAGCATGACAACGTCCACAATCATTTCTGTTGTTGCCATGGTTTCAATACACACTGGAAGACTTCACATTTACATTTATTTCCATGTACATTATTTGCAAAGTGATTAACAATAAATTATTATTGTGGTTTAATTTCAACTTCACTTTATTTATTTATTTATTTGGGGGGGGCACTTTTAACAGGTTGATGTAGGATGCCTCTTTTGCAGAAATAAATGAAATAAATTTCAGCAATTTCACTCACTGTCTGAATAAATGTAGACAAAATCTAAGGGTTAATTTGCAGGGTGCTGTAAGGCCGCCCAAATCGTCCCAATGGAGGCTAACGATCGGCGGGTGAAGGGCGCTGCGCGTTCGTCTTTTCAGCGGGGAAAAGGGGATTTTATTCCAATTCCTCTTAATCTGACTCCATTTAATGATAATTTAGAATTTGGGTTAGAATGCCAATTGGTTATTTGGTCATTCATTTTTAATAGTTTAACTACACATTTAATTATTCCGTTTAACCCTTTGTTGAAATTATACCCAACCTGAATAATTCCAGAGCAAGTCAGAATCAATCAAAAGTGTAACAATTTATTTAACAGTCAGGTAAATGTATAAAGCCAATTACATAGTCAATTCAAAGGTAATCCATATATAACATCAAAAAGTCTGAAGTAAAGAATGAAATGTATACCTGACTTCTGAAAACTACATAATGCTGGCTATCTCGAGACATCCAGCATTACGGGCTGACCGGTTTAAAGTGTCAAGCCCTGAGCTCTTTGCAACATTTCCTTAAATACCCAGAACCAGATACATACCTAGAACCATTTGAAACTCTTTCAAATGGAAACACTAGTTAACAATAGAAATTTGCATTGATCAGGTCCTATAGACCTGATTAGAAGAGAGGCCAAATGTGGCTTTCAGCCACACCCACCATACACCAAGGAAAGATATCTTTAAACCCTTAAAACATTCATGATGTTCTAGTTTACTTCTGTGGAGTTGAGATATTTGTACCAGTCGCACTGAGACATTTCAAACGATATCAAACACATATGATACTCGATCGTGTGGATTGACATTGTAATATAGAGATTCTGGATGCATTTTCAGTGATCTCAGCATGAGAGAGGGAATGAATTGGGGGAGAGGGAGTCAATAGGGAAAGATGTAGATTAGCTGATAGTGAGGTGAGACTTGCGTCTCCAGTGGTGTGTGAGGGACAGTTCAGATGTTAATTTCCTTATTTTCTCAGAGAGTCTTTGTTCTTCATTCAGACATTTCGGCATATACTAGTTTTTTCAGTCTTACAGTGCAATGATTCTATTTGTGGCGTACATATACACTAATAATTGCACAATATTAATAATTGGATGCCTTATTTTTATGAAAAATGATTTATTATAAAAAATACGTTCATACTATAGTAGCAAAACCTGATGAACTGAATGAAAACTTTGGCATCTATGTGATTTAACTTTGTTCATAGCCATTTTCAGTTTTGATAATCCCAAAGGCAGTTCTTGTCCTCTGAGAAGCTGAAGCAGACATTGCATTCGCATTCATATTCTTTTGTATTTGTATTCATATTCTCATATTCTTGTGTGCCATCCTCGACGCGCCATCTTTAAGTCAAGTTGGCAGGTTTTCGCAGTTCATGACCAGGTAAAAAGGCCTAGCCACAAAATATTCCATTCAATAGCATTGCAAGGCTGAACAATATATATATTTATAAAAACATATTTTATTAGAGCTAAACTTTATATTGTAATATTACAAAAACCCCCTCAAACTTTGCATTTATAAAGGGCTTGGATTTAACCCACACCATCAGATTGACATTTTGACATCTGCTTTTCTCTACAGGAATCTTATACGATACTCATTCAAAATGCATATGATTTGTATTGGTCACATAAATATCCTGGAGCAATATATAGCCTACACTGAGCTTAAGAAAGAAGCAATCCATAGTCCATTACCATCTCTATCTCGCATTGCCAATCAAGGCTTCTCCACAGGAACTTTTTCTTATCAAGCTGCTTCACTGATACAGGAGTGGACATCAGCTTTCTTTCCCCAATTCAAACTGTTCAACTCTTTTCACCCAGGTGAAAAATCTGTACTATTAAATGCATTAAAAATGTACTTGGATATTTTTTTAGTACAATTCAAATATACTTTAATGCATTTTGAATACATTTAATATTACGTCTTTTTCACCTGGGCATAGCTGTTTATCAGCGTTCTTAAGCTTCTCAATTAAAAAGTAGTTTTCAAATTGAGTTTATGCAAGGATGTTACACATCACTTCAAGATGGCGATGCACTGGGTAAGGAGTGTGTGAACCACATGAATTAACTAGAATGCAAGATGCTTTAAGACCCTAAAACATGTTTTTCATGTACTAGGATGGCAGCACGTATTGATCAGATCAGAACAGAGATTCACTTCTGCTGCAGCTGCCTGGATCACGTCTAATGCAGTAGAATAACAGAATGATGGGGGAAAAAATATGAATATGTACTGAATATTTCCTTAAAGCCTTGTGGTCAGCTGGACAAAACTCCTGTAACTCATAAATACATACTGAAGATCAAAATGTTAGTTGAAAAGAACTGAAAATGCTATGATTTAGTATTGGTGTTTACCGTAAGCCACAGTAGACAAAATATAAAAAACAAAAATATTTGCATGTGTATATTCAATTGAACTCTCTAACTTTAAAAGTTTCCATCAACTGCCAGCATTTTTGTTCATTTTCACAAAAAAATATTATTCCCCCCATCAGAATATTTCGCTGTATGAATATTTGAACATGCAATGTATTAAAAGAAAGAACAGAAATTTGCTTTTGTATTCTAGCTTGATGCATTCTTTTTTATCAACACTTGAATAGGGGTAAGTTTCATAAAAAAAGAACATTTTTAACAAAAGGCTCAGAACAAAAACATAGATGAAGTAGATCGAGTCCATCAACACCCCTAATACTTGTAGTCATAGCTCGTCCTGGGTTGACATTTCATTCAGTAACATTAGGCAGTTTTGATTTATAGACTGTTTTATGTTGGTACTATAATATTGCTTGTTTCATCTTCTTCTCATATGTTTTGATCAGGACACTTTCTTTCAGAAGATGTGTAGCACCCCCTACTGTATAACAGTGAAAACACAGAAAAAAACGTTGGGGAAGTGTTTTCTCATAAAAGACTGAAATGTCTATCAATGGCATGGAACGAGTTAGTATAAAACAGCAAGTTTTAGTGTGTGCCTTTGCTTTGGAATGTCTAAATTCATAAAATACATTGCAATTAATTAGTTCCCTTTCGAAGTGGACCTGCGACGTGGCATCATGGTGATGACGCTGTGGGAAACCTCTGCGTGAACAGGCCACTGAATCATGTTGGTATACATGCCAACCATTTTGACTGGCAGACAGATGATGCCATAGATACACTGGCAGGCCATAAAAGGCCGTCTGAAGAACGTGCATGACTGCTAATTGCTGTGAAGTCAGATGACTCATTCAAACTAATATGAATCATCTTTATACTGTCCAGATATTTGCTTTAATCTAAATCACAAAATAAAATGCACACAAACGTGTTCTTGCTCTTGATGTACAGCCACTGATTAACAACGTGAAGAAAAAAACAGCTACATGCGAACAGATTAAATGCTAGAACCTCTGACAAGCTTAATCCTACTACTAGACCATTACCACTAGTAATAGGTACACTATGAAGGATTTTTGCAGTAATCCAAAAACCATCAGGCCAGTGTTATATATTTTGTTTAGTTGAGTTCTTTCAAAATCCCAAATATTTCCAACTATTTGTACATTTTGAGAAAATTGTTATTTTAACCAAGGAACTAGGACTTCTGAGGGAGTCGCCTATTAATTGCGTTTATTCAAAGAAACGCTTTACTCTTAGCAGTGTTCAAGTGTCACAGCAGCCGCTGAGCAAACACACAGAGTAACGTCATAACAACATTTTAAACACACTTAAATGTATCTAATATGATAAACAGAGCTGCGTTACCTCATACTCATGACCGGAAAAGTGGAAAAGGCGCCAGCGACTGTGTCCCGTCATAACAAAAGTCCCGCCGGTCGTGAGCCGTTTGTTCTGTAACAATCACTCCAACGGCCTTGTCAGCTCCACAACACTCGGTCCTGCTCTGCTTCATTCTACAGTAACGTTAATAATCACATTCATGAACATGATTTCTGCCCAAGTCCTATTCCAATTCTTTTCCACCGGCTGTGAGGTGAACACCACATGTCCCAAGATTCTGCCTTTGTTTTGAAAAGGCGCCCTCTTGCGGATGGAAAAGTTACATAGTGTAGCTTTAAAGTACACAAACAAATTTAGCAGATTTATGCATTTATTCACTTAAAAAATCATGGCACTAACTAGCTATATATATTATTAGAGTGCGGTGAGGATGAAACTATATAATTAAGCATGAGTTATATGCTGATAAACATATGTACTATGTACCCAATGTACTATTGAAATTGATTTCTGATGAGAATTCTGCACCCCCACACACCTGTCCCACACTTTTTAAAACAAAGTTACGCCACTGGCACTAATCCTTTTCAAACCACATCTCAGCTCAAGGGCAAGGCAAATTTGGAAAGCCAGGCAGGGGGCGCTTTCCTCATCATGGCAGTTATGCAAGTGTACCCAAATATCACGGCTAATTATTATTACCTTTCTAGGGTTATAGTTAATAGATATTACAAACCTTAATGAAGAGCCATAGCGATACTGGAAGTAAAGAGGTTGAAGCAATGTAATCACTGAAAATTCTGTGATGAGTCCCTGGAACTGACTAGCCTGACGTGGTCATACTCAATTCTAGTCAGAATATGTGTGATGCTGATCACTTTTGGGGATTTTCTTCACACAAATCAATCGTTTGGCCTCAGAACACTTGGAATATTTGTACTTTTTGAATAAATTGTGCCTGCAGTGGTATTTGCCTGTTATATCCTGTATTTTATGGGTAGGTTTAGGGCAGGGATTGTGTTACATGTTCAAAACGTGTCTGAATACCATAAATTGAAAAAAGAAAATGTAAATAAAATGATGCTGGTTGATTATATCGCAAAAATCAGTTTTAATCGTAGTAGTTTCATCATGACGATAACCATGTTCATTGCGTCTGTACTGTCATTGACTTACGGCATCACTTCCCTGGACCCATCACTGAATTTTCGCAGATTTTGTGAAACTGCCACAGATTTTGAGTTAAGGGGCCACCTTCTCTAGTACTTGGAGTGAGGAGGAAGTGTCAATGTTCCTTGGCCAATACATGGAGTATGGAGACAGTATTATTGGACTTCCCTTATGATGATGCGAGATATGGGGCTGTTCACATCCCACTTTCTTTATGGTTGCCCCCTCCGATACAATGGATATGAGGATTAAGTTAATGTGCTTTTAAAAAGTCTGTCATTCATCACTATTCACGGACAAATCTCCTGAAGGTATATTTGATATTTCTCCTTGAGGGACTTGAGGGTCGAGCAGACAATTAAAGGGTTACTTCAGGGATTAGCATATGGCTTTCTATCAGTAGAAATCCTGGGGTATATTCGAATGATCGTGCTCCCTCCTCTCATATCCCCCTGAGACAAGAAATTTATGAATTTGATTTCTGGAAAAATTACTCCGGTGACGCAAATATAGTCAATTTGCTTCATCTGTAAAATGCTTGGCCAGAAGCAAAAAACTACAGCCAGCAGAGGGAGCTATTTCCTCATGTTTTCAACTCGCACATGGGAGATGGGGTCACTCACAGCTCAGCTCGAAGCTGCAGGCAATAATGAAAACGGTGCGGCCGGCGGAGCAAAGTGAGTCTTCTCAAGTTAATTCCTATGAAAGTTCATCTTCCAAAGGCATGAACTGAAAACGTGCCAGAGTTAACACGCGCTGAGAACTACTGCCGTGAGCATGGACGCGTTTACCTCAGCTCTCATCACTAGAGCTCATTTAGCTCACCACGATCATAGACTTTAAAAATGCATGTAATCTACTCCTGCTGTGTGTGTGCTGACCATAGACCGTAAAAAAATATGGACAACTCGACATCATCCGTTTCCGCTTGCCAGATTTGAAGCTTTCAGGCGGCCTGCAAATGTCAGTATAGGAGCACTCACTTCCTGATGGCTGAGTGAACTGCGCAGGCTCAGACTGAGCTTGACGACGTAGATGTGACGTGAGCCTCCTGTCTGACAGCTGTAGGTCTTCTAGTATTTGTGGAAAGTGAAAGCTGAATCACGTTGTTTAAATATTTTCTCCCGTTGCTTTTGGCTCACTATGGGCTTCTCCCCATTCTTCTCCCTTGACTTTATCAGACTTTATGTCTGCACGTCCCCCCGACTGTCTCATAGACAGTAAAAGATTGCCTGCGAGCGTCTCCTCAGGTCTATATGGTAATTTCTCAACTGTGCGACAGAGTCGCGTTGGTTATGGCGCAATAGTTAGCCTATTTTTACAAAAACAGCTTCTGCGGGGCGATAGTGTAAGATACAAGGTAACGGAGCCTTTTATACATTGTCGTGTTTCTTTAGAAATAAACAATGGACAAATGGAGTCTTTAAACGTCTCAGATGTAAAGTTATTCACTGTCAAAGTGACTCAAAAATGAATGGGAGTCAATGGGATGCTAACAGCAGGTGATGGCTTGATTAGCAATGGCCGCCCCTATGGGTGGAACGCTTTCCGAGTGCTAGATTACCCCCTTGGAGACTGCAGGCTTGGTGCTGACACTTCCTCAGCGGCTAAATCCCAATATATTGAACAGACACGTTTAGTTTTTAATTGTAGTGTCTGTTCTCTAACTGAACTGATTTTATGAAGATGAAGGTGGGAAAGTAAAAATTATTCAGTAGCGGAGGCTTTGGGAATGGCCTCACAGGGCAGCGAAGCATTCTGGGAATTGTAGTCTTTCATCCCCATGAGACAAAAACACATACATTTTCTGTCTTTTCTCAGTCTAGAAAGCACCGAATTCAAAAATAATGTCACATTTCTACTACAATAATGACCCAGTTTAAATACAGATTCTTATTCCCAGCACTGAAGTACACCTTTAAGAGAACGCTCACCTCTCCTGATGCGTCTTCTAGTCCATGAGAAAGGGACACTTAATTATTGGTTTAGGCATTTGTTTAGTAGGCTATGCAACAGTGGGTACCATTCAACACCATGACACCGCGTCGAAGTTCCATTTCGAAAGAAAGTATCTTAGGTTAAAGGGGCACTGCTGGGAAGATGAATGCATATTTAAATTGGGTTATTTATGTAGTAGAAATGTGAAATTATTTTTGAAGTTGGTTGCCTTATAGACTGCAAAAAGCTAGACAATTTATTTTTGGCTCATGTGGATGAAAGATAAAAACTCCCATTATGCACTTGCTTCTCTGCCTACAAGGTCACGACTTCCGGTTACATTACTTGCCCACCGCGGCGTCGGCCCACAGTCGTTTTCTTTTTCATAGTAATAAAATAATTTAGTTCAGTTAGAGAACAGACATTACAATTAAAAAACGGAAGTTGTCTGACTAATACATTGTGCGTAAGCCGAACGAGAATTGCAGCACAAACACAGCAGGAGGCAGATTTCATTCATCACAAGAGCAAAGAACTGCAGCTGATTCATTGTCATTCACGGTGCGTTTGGAAGCTAATGCCTATGCCTTCGTGCTTGTAAAAGGTTTTCAGTGAATTCCTATGAAAGTCAAGCTTGCATATTCTGTGAGTGAGACACAGAATCTCTCTCTCTCTCCCTCTCTCTCTCTCTCGCTCTCTCTCTCTCTTTCCCTGAGCGTGTTGAAAACATAGACCGTAAGAAAACATGCCAAACTAACTTATACTACTGGCTGTTGTCTAGCCTCTGTAGTCCCCAGCCTCTTTTATTTTGTGACTAGTTTTAAACGGCATTATTATATTGAATAATAATTGACAAACTTGTAGAACATCCAAATATAATTCCTTTTCTCTCTTCTCACCAACATCTTCCATCCTCTTCCTCAAATTTATTTTTGGCTTGTGCTGCACATTTTGAATATTAAATATCCCAAAAAGAAAACACTTTTATTAAATTCAATATTCATTGAATTAGATGTTGAAATGTATGCCATGGGACCGCCCACTACTCTGTGGAATGTTAACTGTGAACACTAGATGGTGACATGGTGCCATATTTAATGTGAACTGCTAAGGCAAGTAATATTCAGGTGTACACGTTATAGTGCAAGATTTTGCCCACAAAAATGCCTGAGCATTTAAAATATTTAGCCTTGAACATTATAATCTGTCACTATTATTTGTAAATCACAAAATTAAGCAGGTCTATAACATTTATTACAAATATAGATATACAATAAAATGTTATTTTATTAGATATTGATGGAGCAGTTGATATATTGCAGCATATTGAAGTTTGATTTCAAATTGGTTTGATTGCCCTAATGTAGAAATAGGGCAAGTGATATATCAAACTTGTTCACATATGCGAAATACTTCTGATGTTATTTGAGTAAATTTTGGTTTTAATATTTTTATGTACCGGTATATACCCTGTAGCAGATGAAATGATACGGATGGGAAAAACTGAAGTATAAAAACACAATGTACAAAAAAGAAATAAGGAGACCATTTAATAAATTCTGTTCATTTTTAATATTCATTTCCTTTGAAAAATATAAATTCTAAAATAATCTCAGCTGTTTTGTTCTAAAAAGTCACAAAACTTGATTAAAAATGTATCCGTTATACACTCTACAATTAATATTTAGCATTATTTAAATGTTCAAGAATTTCCTCAGACATGCTTTCACAATAATGTTTTTTTATGTACCCCCAAAAATATAAGTTAAAAAAAATTATACTTACAAGGTTAAAAGAAGTTGAAATTACAGTATACTATCTGTAAGAAACCTATTGATTTTGTTTGTTTGCTCTTTGAAAGGAGGAAAAAATGATGGAAAGATGGGAGAATAATGACAAATTAGCAGGAATCAACACTGAATTTGGGGTTCTTGAAGAATCAAGTCTCAAGGAAAACATGTTTCAGACATGCACTGTATGATATATTTCTCTGTCCTCTAAAAATCTTCATTCAAATGCATGTACCACTGTTGACATTTTGTGACTTATTTTAACAAATGACACAATAAGACATTCAACGGCTAGACATCATGTAAATAGTGCACAAATAATAATAATAAAAAAATCTTAAACCTAAAGGAATTTCATGTATTATTGCAATTCAGGTTTAAGCCACTTAGGTAAATAATTTGCAGGACAACATGGAGCACATGTAGGTTTACGCATGTAGACTTCTTTCATAACCAGGTGAGGAAGCAAATGTCTAACAAGACTTTAAAAACGTAAAATTAATTAGGCTTTCTTAATTAATGAAGCTTGTCAGAACATGTTTGGATAATTAGGCATAAATAGTGTTTGTTAAAGGAAACAAATTAAATTTAATACCACATTATGTTGAATGAAACTATGAAAAACAGCAGGTTCAGTGCCAATCAATAACATTAATCATCATTAAAAAGTTAAATCAACAGTTAAATATTACAATATATTATATCACAGTGGTTCGCTCTCTTTATAACAGAAGTCATTTGCTGAATAGTTTGCTCAAGATATACACTAAAAAAGATCAACATTAAAATCTCATGCTGTGCAAATAAAAAAAAAATTGAAAAGTTTTTTTTTTTTTACATAATGCCTACCATGCAAAACAGAGGTAGAGCAGCAAAAAAAGGAAAGGAAAGGAAAATGCTGGCATGTTAAGTGAATTTGGTAGAAAAATGAATAATGGAGGAAGTAGTTATGGAATTGTGGGAAAAACAGCTACAGCATTTCTCTACAGCTCAGCACATAAGTGAAACAATGAGCTGAGTTGCATAGTAGTTCAGGGATTACAACTCGCAAACCATAGTGATTAAGTGAGAAAAGACAAGTGTTCCTCAGGATGTTCTTTAGTCTTCACAGAAAGGATTGATGATGGGGAACAAGTCTTTACAAAATATCCCTTGGCAAATGGCTTTCAGCAAATTCGATAAGCTTAATAAAATCTATGCTGCAGATTGGCTGGAGGAGTTATATGGACGTCTCAGACCCTCGACTTCTCCAGTAGAAGCCATTGTTGTCATCTGGATCCATGTCTATTTTAATCTGAGGCACATTTAATGGCAGTCTCTCTGAACTGAAAAATACAGATGAGTAATCAATTAGTCAACTTCCTAAAACAATTATTTCCCAGTAACTACCAATCATTTCTTTGAAACAATTCAAAGGTTTAGTTCACCCCAAAAAATGAAAATTAGCCCATGATTTACTCACCCTCAAGTCATCCTAGGTGTATATGGGACATTCTTCTTTCAGACAAATGAAATCAGAGTTATATTATAAAAGTCCTTGCTAATCCAAGCTTTATAATGGCAGGGACTGTTGATCTGTATTTAGTCCATAAAAATGCATCTATCCTTCGAATAATGTGCTCCACACGGCTCTGGGAGGTTAATAAAAGCCTTCTGAAGCAAAACTTTGAAACAAAGTTGCGTTTATGTCAGAAAAATATCCATATTTAAAACTTTTTTAAGTAAAGCTCCAGCTGATCGGCTTCCGTGGAAAAGTGTTGTAAGTGCCTTCTCGGAGTTCAAGATGCGTACGCGACATCTGACGAGCGTACCTGGTAGTGTAAGCCTTTGAACTGCAGAGGCACTTTCAACACTTTTTCCATAAGCTGAAAACAGAAGGCGATCAGCCGAAACTTTACTTTATAAAGTTTTAAATATGGATATTTTTCTTACACAAACACTTAAGGCCTTCATTAACCCCCCGAGCCATGTGGAACATGTTATTTGACGGACAGATGCATTTTTATGGACTTAAAAAAACAGCAACAATTACTGCCATTATAAAGCTTGGATTAGCCAGGACTTTTTTTAATATAACTGATTATATATTTGTCTGAAAGAAGATTGTGATATACACCTAGGATGACTTGAGGGTGAGTAAATCATGAGCTAATTTTAATTTTTGGGTGAACTAACCCTTTAACTTGTGCTTCAAATACCTAAGTGGATTATTTGAACAGCTAATAGAGGTCATGTTATGCAATCATGAAGCCTTGACAAATTAAGATGCTGCTAGAAATTAAAGTGGCTTTCATCATCAGCATCCTTATTGAATTATATTTGTTTACATTTTTATATGGAAAATCTGAACAAGGAATCAAATCATTTTAATTAGACGTTCTTACGGGTTCATCGGTCATTATCCATGCATGCTATAAATACACAGTAGAAATGCGCAACAGATGCATACCTTGACATCGGGCTGGTCTGAAAGTAGTGCCGCTTTTCAGCACGATGAATATCGGTCAAGGAATGATGGGGACTTTTCTCCTGCAAGAGGGACACGTGGTCCATTATTAGCACATGCATGACTTCACAGTCGACTGAACACAAGCACTGTACACCACCATCAAGCATTCACAGTTTTCACAGTGGATACATGCAAATACTAAATGCATCTAAGGATTTTATATCGAGTGAGTGCTGGGATTTCATGGGATTATTTTTAATCAGGATTTTCATTAGATAACTATTCATTCTAATACGACTACAAATAAAGATGCTAAAAGATTTAGTAAAACAGAAATCACAGAGGACATCTAGTTACACATGTAAATCAATGACTGATTCAGTGAATGTAAAAGGAGAGATATGTTCTGCATCTTTGTCAATCTCGATTAACAGATGGATTGGAAAAAGATCTTCAAGAGGATAAGTGTTAAAAGAATCCATGTTAGCATGACACAGAATCACAGTAAAACGAAATACAAAAGTAAAGCGAACAGAGGAGCAAGTGGTAGCGTGCACCACATGCAAAAGGAAGAGAAAGCAAAACGTTCAAGCTGAATCATTAAAGAGGTACAAGTTAAGGCCCCGGGTCCGGTCTACTCACTGTCAGAGGCCTTATCTCCTAAAAAAGGCTCCTGCTCCATCATGTCCATTGGGATTTTAATGCTGGGGACATTCTCATTGTAAGGATAGTCAGACTGCACAGGGAGAAACGGTCAAAAAGAGCTTAAGGAGCTGAACCTCCTCTTTCATGACCGCCCACATTTTTATAGTATTAAATAGGGCTGGGCGATATGGCACAAAAAAATTATCACGATATAATTTAGCATATCAGTCGATATCGATAAATATCACGATAAATGTAAAATCTTTATTTCTTTAAAGTTTAAAGGCATATTTTTGCTCCTGAGTGAAATATGTAGAAAACAAACAGTTAGCTGTGGTTTTTAAACTAACCTTTATTGTCAAACACTTCCCAAACAAGTGAAAAATTTATTTAAACTGAGGTAGATTTATTTATTAAAATCTTAACTGTGGCCAGCATTATTTTACTCAACACTATATATCAATAATATATCATTATACAGGGCTTGACATTAAGCATGTTCATGTGCTTGTCCTTCGAACAAGTAAATCGTTCAAGCTTGTCCAAGTAAAAAATTAGCTTGTCCGGAAAAGTGTGTGTGTGTGTGTGTGTGTGTTGTAAATATAATTTATTCTGAAGCAATATTCTCACCAGTGTTCAGTCAGCTTTGACATATTTAAATCTGCATATTTGTGGTTTTTATTTTTATTGAATCATTTGAAATTTGTGATATTTTCACCTTTTATAAAGGGCATTTTCCCTTAATCTTATTGAATATAGGCTAAGCTTCATGTTTCATTTTATATTTGTAATTTTGATCAATACATTAAATTAAAATAAGACACTATAAGGGCTGTTACCAATCAAAATAAAAAATTTACACTGAAAAATTACAACAGCATTAAATAATGTTTTGAGATTTGTAGTTTTGAATAGACAAATAAGACATGTTGGAAAGTATGTTTAAAGATCAAATTAAACCAGCAGTAGGTGGCAGCAGGTGGCCGTCTTAATGAGCGAGTCATTGAGTCGTTCATTCAAACGATTCATTCAAACACTGAATCGTTTATTTGCCCACGTTGCTGTGAGACGCGTTGCGGTTCTGCTGTGAACGATTTTCGCAGCTGAAATAGAACAAAACGCTCAATATTGCATTATATATATTTAATTGTGTAAGTAAAACACTAAAAACGCAAACGGGCAAAAAAAAAGCGTTTTAATAAACATTTTGAGGCCCCTTCTCTTGCCTCACAGTGGATTGGTCCACCGTGCATCTCACCGACACACACACACAAACACACCTCACCGACAGTGGGCTGGTCGGGAGAGAGAAAAGTTCAGTATTTGTGGATCTACAGTAAGGGCTGTCTAGTCTATTTTATTCATTTTAAACACCAGATGACATTATTTCTCTTTTGATACAGGCGATGCGGAGTCATGAATACATCACCAAAGACAAACAATTATGATAGCGATGTACAAGTCCGATGTTTTAGTGATTATAGTTTGGTAACGTTAGCTTGTAAGTCACCCACTACAACTAAAAAGATAATAAGCCGGTGTGTGAATGTAGTTAATGTAGATTCACCGCTGTGTTGGGCTCAATGTTATATGGAAGAACTTTGAAGAAACACGATAGTTTAATAATTAAATTCCGTGTGGTGAACGTGAACCTATGATAAGCAGCCCACGTCGCTCTGTTTTATGTCGGATGGGATCGCTAAAATATCTCCAAACCACTGAAGTTGAGGGAACTAACTTGTCAACGATATCTGTGTCCTCCGAGCTGGTCGTGAGCGCTGCATTTTCTTCACTATTGCTCTTTTTTTAATCGCTCCACTTAACTCCGATCCTCCAAGCCTGTCAGCCACAGACTGTAAACATCACCACGTGCAGCACCCAGAAGCCCGGTCTGCAATACGCATGCGCAGCATTAAGCATAGCGCGTAAGCATTATATCGAGAATTTATCGACCTGTTGTTATCGTTTTATCGAGGAAAATTATATCGTGATAATTATCGTTATCGTTTTATCGCCCAGCCCTAGTATTAAACCGAACTAAACAACAACAACAAAAAACATTCAAGAAAAGGTATATCTTTCTGAGAATCATACAAAATTCATTGGAGTGGCACTGAGGTGCTTAGTACTTTAATTTCTAATCTTTTTGCTTTCATATTGGAGCTCTTTCATGTAAAAAAAAGAAAAAAAAGAAAGAAAGAAAGATTACTGTACTAAATAAATCAACAAACATCTACTGTAATTAAAGCGCCATGTGTATAATACACAGGTAATAAAGCAATCAATTAAAAAAGCAACTCGGTAGGCTAAACTTTTCTAAGGTCTAAAGTTATAATAATAATATAAAAACAAAAGCTTGTGGCATTTTGCAGGACACTCACGTCTTCCATGTCACTGTCTATGCTGCCTTGTTTCTTCTTTTTCTTTTTCTTCTCATCTTCCTTCTTTTTCTTGTCCTTCTCAGGTATGACATCATCCAGGAAGCTGAGGTCATGCTGGGAGAAGACATAGTCCAATGCTTTCCTCACAGCAACCAGAGCCAAGATCTGACCAATGAGAATACAGCAAACAGAGCCTTTTCGGTTAGCGTACTACAGATGATGAAACAGAAGTGTTTTGCACAAACATTGCACTCAAGTGTTTCTAGTGGGCTGAAATTATTGACAAGTTATTTTAAGCCACTCTTCAAAGCCCTGAAGCTCTCAGTTTTGCAACCAACTCTGCTTCTAGCACTGATGTTTGTTAAATCACAAATAGGTGAAAGAGGTGACTAACCATGACGGGAAAGATGATGGCTGCCACGGTGGACTTGAGGACCCAGAGGAGCGCCAGGCAGAGCATCTGGACAAATGTGAAGAGATGGACCTTCCTCAGTGGGACATGCCGCAGGTAGATCAGGTCTGGCTGGTGTTTGGCAGGCATGAGGAGCAGCTTGAGCCTGTCCATAAACTGAAAACCAAAGAGCAATACTCTTCAAAAAAAGACCAAGTCTTTTCCCAACCAAGTTACTATCACCCGGTTTCAAATAGTGATTATTTAAAGGCCCACTGAAGTGCCTTGAAACGCGCCGTATTATTCAATGTGTTGACGTAATTTCCCCTGAAATGGCTCCAGCTGTTAGCAGCTCCTCCCCTTTTTTGAAACAGCCAATAGAGTTTTGTTAATATATAGTTTGACTAGACCGGACCTTTCTGTTTGGTAAAGCCAGTTTCCTCTAACACTGTTTACCATCATAATCTTCTCCATATCGCTTTGAAATGCAGCATTCTGTGCAGAATTAAAATGGGTCGATATGTTTGTTGTCTGTGCGGACTCGCGCATATGATCCGCGCTGCGCTCTCGTGTCTGTAGTCTAAATTTAGACCTGAGCCGTTGGTGTGTGTGCGCTGCTGCGGTGAGTGAAACTAACGTGAAAACAGACTTTTCTCGCCTTAAATGAAAGCATATTTACACTGAATCGTTTCCTATCGCATATATAGTGTGCTATTGGCTTCACCATATAGAAATGAGTAAATGTGTGTTAACAACTGACCGATTTCAGCCACAGTGTAGGGGGCGGCCTTTAGATTCTAGAAAGTATTTGATTGGACAGAAGATTTGACGAGAAGGTGAAGTCTGCGATGATGTCATCAAAATCTGAGATTCGTTTTAACGGAAGTGAGATACTGTACATTTTGAATGCTTATATCATCATTTGTTTTGGAACATATCAGCTTATTCATAAATTTAAGGCTAACACAGACATATTACAAGCTAAAAAACTTGATTTCAGTGGGCCTCTAAATAATTGCACGCCTTAAAAATACCACATGTATTAATGTGTATGGGTTTATTTCTACTTTGTTAGATTCAAATTGGAATTATAATTCTACAGGCTTTCTCAATTCAGATTTTAATGAACTCACCTGCACTCCATTGAGTGACGCAACACCCATGTAGAGGAAGACTCCATACAGCACTGGCATGGGTATGAACTATGGGAAATAATTATTATTCAATCATTCAAAGCCATTGTGGGTTTGAGAAAAAAAAATTCACACACACTACTGGATGCAATGTATTTTTACCTTGAGAATAGGAGACATGAAGACAGACAGACCGGTGAGTAGGAAGACAAAGATACCAGTGACTCTCTGTTCCCTGAAGAGGGGAGAAATTCAAAGAATTTTGGTAATTTCAGCTCATGACAGCCCAAAAGTACAATACACGTATACAATTACATGTATTCAGTTGAGTTTGCTCTTAGTTTTTCATTAGTCACATGTTTCTTTGTTTGAGTTTCCCACCCCTCATCAGTTCATTGGACAGTGGACACTAATCATCATCACAGCTGTTCGTCATTTAGTTCATCACCTTTTGTATTTAAGTTCATCCCTGTTCACTCTCAGTTGTCGGTGGTTATTCATATGTGTTACACACGCCTTCTTTATGTACTGGAATTTACATTATTATCAAAGACATTTTGTATTGGAACCTGTGGCGTCTTCTCCACCTCACTCATCTTCATCTTCTTCATCTCTGAACAGCGTTCAAAAGGTCTGTAATTTGCTGTAGGTGCTGTATGTAAGATTTACAACTAGTGGTTGAAATTGGCACTGCAGTCCAAATTCAAAATATTGTTTGCCCCGCCCCCTCCTCAGACTTGTCACTCATGCTTGTTTGCCAGTTTGAGGACAGGCTACAGAAACCAGCGCAATTGACAATGGAGTGTGAGGAGACTTAGGCACTGTAAGCTGATGAGTTGATTTATCTGCGTTTTAATGTGCTTCCGTTCATAGAGATTTTTAGATTGATGCCAAGGCTCGAGGTGTTACATGATGCTTTAGAATTCATTCTAATATGCTTCTCAAGAAACATTTATTATTTTTAGTGGTGAAAACATTGTTTGTTTTTGTGTTTTTGTTTGTTTTTTTGTTTTTTACAACTCATACCACTTTAATAGGATTCTTTGAATACAACTCTTAGTTTTTTTTCTTTTACATTATACATTTTGTGACTTTTGATCAATTTGATGCATTCTTGCTGAATAAGTCATACTTTCCCCAAATTTTTGAACTGTACTGTATGTGGCCAATTACAGGTTTGACTATTTCAGCTATACCAATTACTAGCAGGTGTATACATCAATAAAAGCATATAGCCATACTATCTTCTTAGACAAACAAACACGTAGTGTATCATTGTTTTAATTATAGGAAGAATTCAACTGGCAGACGCTTTTATCCACAGTGACATGCAGTGCACTTATTATAATGACTGTAAGTTTAGTTATTTGGTCAGGGACATAAAGTTGAGTTTAAACCTGTGACCTTGCAGTTAATAGATCATATCCTTAACCATTAGATCCCACCTGCCCAATTATGAATGATTACTTCTAATGCAAATATCAATTATTATTTTAATTACTTTGAGAAACATAGAACTGGTTCACCAACTAGAGGAGTGTTAACAATACAATCTGAAATATTTGTGGTGTGTTTTCAGAAAAACTAGGCCTGTTCCCGTTTGTACAGCTTACAGCTGCATCAATAAAGCCCCCTGGAGTTCAGTCCAACATGCAGCTTTTAACAGGCATCCCACTGAGCCCAAAACTGTAATCAACGAGTGACGCAAAAGCTCTACTGTTATAGTCAGATCCTTTATTTTTATGCTATGACCACTGTACAACTACACAGGAATCACAGAAATTATCTCTTCTTTTATATGCTTTACAACATACCTGACACCCAAAAATTTGGGCTGTTCACCAGGGGCGGACGTCTCTGTCTCCATCTTCAAGCTGTCGATGTGGGCGATGGAAATAACTGTTGCAGCTACATACCATGGCAGACCCATGAAAGAGCACACCGCTAACAGCACAGCCACCCAGAAGAGGTCCAGGTGATAGCCTGCACCTTTCTAATTGAGACAAAGATGAAGGATGGTCAAAATATTTTGTTAGAGGAATCAAAAGAAGTGGTCTGTGACAGTTTGCAGGAATAGTTCACCCAGTAATGAATTTTTTAAGCAGCCTCTTATATTTCTAAACCTGCATAATGTTATTTTTATATTTTAGAACTGAACATAAATGGAGGGGCTCTTTTCCATTTTTCCAATGTCTTGATGATGTCTGTCAAGGTCCAAAAAACAAACAAAGCATCATAACAATAGCAGACTGTCCTATTTCCATGTATAAGTTCAGACTTTGAGCCAGTCTTGTAGGAAATATTAACTAATTCCGCCACTGTTATCTGGTTAACCAACAAACAAAAAAAACACATGACAAATTTGAATTTACAATTTAGTAAGTGGGACTGTGGCGTGAAGAATAAGAATGTTAGATTCCACTTTTGATGTGTAGGTACCAAGTTAAAATCCACCTTTCCCCAGTCCTATTCTTCTCCCACGGTGAATCAGTTTGGAGAGGGGCGATTAGGATGGGTTTTAAGAATTGGGACAAAAAAGGTCCCAATAGGCAGCATCCATTTTGTATAAATATAATCATAGACACTAATTATGTTGTTATGGCATACTGTTTTATGATATATAAATATAATGAGATTCAAATAACACCTGCTTACACTAAGTGCAAAGAAAATACTTATTTTTTTATATAGTAGCCACTATGAAGAAAAAAAATACAGAACATAACCGTATTTGGTTTGTAATTATATGAGGGTGAATAAACAATAACAGAATTGGCATTTTTCTGTGAACTGTCCCTTTAAATAACCTACTATGTTTTTTGAGTGCTGTATACTAACATAAATAAAACTGCACTACATCACACAAATGTACAGTCCAATATGTCACCAGGGCAGTGTAATTCTCTCAGAGATGACAATGGGAGTTCTTCCATGGGGAGGCATTATAGTGAGAGGACACAATGTTTTGAGGCCAGTCTCACATTACAGGCCAAAAGAGAATAAATGGTTTGCTTTTGTCTGATTCACAATTCCTCTTTGTTCCGCTACTCAGAATATGTTCCAATGTGGACCTAAAGTGTGATAGTGGGGTGAAATCGCTTATACTGTATAATCTATAACACTATAATTTTAGGACCAAGATAATACTGTTATAGATTTTAGATTATAGTATTTTTAATTAGTTTCCATTTTTATGTTACATTTTAACTTAGTTAAAGTTTCAGTAATTTTGTGGTGTATTTTTGTAATTTTTATACATTTATCTACTTTGTATTAATTATTTTCAGTTTAAGTTATTTTAGTACATTTTAGCAAAGGAAAATAAGAAATTTCCCCTTCATGGTTTAAGTTTAAAGGGTTACTTCAGTGATTTAGCATTAAGCTTTGTATTTAAACTGGGTCATTAATGTAGTAGAAATGTGAAATTATATTTGAATTTGGTGCCTTCTAGACTGAGAAAAGAGAGAAAATAAATTTTTGTCTCATGGGGATGTTATACAACAACTCCCAGAATGCACTTGCTTCGCTGCCCTACGAGGCCACTCCTTAAGCCACTGCTGAATTACTGGATCACTTCACTTTCCCACCGTGTTCATTTTCATAAAATCAGTTCAGTTAGAGCACAGACACTACAATTAAAAACTGAACATGTCTGTTCAATAACGTGTGTGTGAGTGAGCGGAACGAGAGTCACGGCACAAACGCAGCAGGAGTAAGATTACATTCATCACTAGAGCTGAGGTAGTCACGACCGCGGCATACATTCACAGCGCGTGTTCAGTCTGGCGCATTTTCAGTTCATGCCTTTGGAAGCTTAAATTTCATAGCAATTCATTTGAAAAATTGAAACACTCACTTTGCTCCACAATGCTCCGTTTACATGAATGCCCGCAGCTCTCCGAGCTGAGCGCTGAGTGCGATCCCACCCCCCATGGACGGGTTGAAAACTCGTCAAAATAGCTCCTACTACTGCCTGTAGTCTTTAGCCTTTGGCCAAAAAATACTCTGATGGTGCAAAATTACGATATTTGCATTATCGGACAATCGTTTGAATATACTCCCAAGTTTTTAATGATACAAAGCCATATGCTAAATCACTGATGTAACCCTTTAAGTTTAAGATAAATATATAAACCCTAGCTTATAATTTATAATAATATCTAATTCTTGATTATCAGCAAAGTTTGTATTATATTTGTATCATAATATTTATTATGATACAAAATCATACTTTCAGTTTTCATTTCAAATTGAGTATTAAACAAATATTAATTCCTGGATTATTTATAGTAGCTTCTTCACCTTTAGCTTTCTCAGTTTCTAAGACCATCTGTTTGAATAATGCTAATTTTGACTCCAAGTGTAAGAGACTTTCTATAAATATCCCAATATAGTCGCCCCCGGCACAGTGAGTGTTTCCTGTGGTCTACGGTGGCTCAAAGTGAGCGTGATAAACCATCTGGCTTGGGAGAGAGTCACACAGCAGATTCACGGCAGGCCTACCTTAAGCTTGTGCTCTTTACGGTTGACAATGACAGCGGTGATCTGCTGATCCATGAAGAGCAGGATGGTGACCAGCAGGGCAGGCAGAGCTGCTGCCAGGTACACCCACCAGGGGTTCCCTCCGAACGGTGGCACAAACCAGCCTCGGTTTGGGCTTGTTGGCTGAGGACATGAGAGGAGTGCAGTTTGAGAATCACAGAAGTTTGCAGTTAGGGCACTTGGCAAATGTTTACAGGATACAAACGGTAATGTCCTGAGTGGATTGGCATTGACTCACACTGTGAATCTGTACAAGTAATGTGCCAGCCAGTGGCACACTTTAATATTTGTTGTTCCTGAACAAACTCCAGGCAACAAGAGTAGAAACACCCCACTGTCCCAAAGATATTTGATAAAAAATAAATAACATCTAATGCAGAACCAATAATCTCCTGATTAGGCTAATTATTTACACAATTCTATTTATAAAGTGAGTGAAATGTATTGCTTGTTTGTTACTGCTTGTTGTTTATTTCTCTAGACAAATCACAAAAACCTCAAGATAACTTATGTTAAGAAATCTCAATGTCAATAATAATGCATGACCTCTTTGGACTGCCATATGTTTGGAAGCAGTTCATAATTTTATTTGACTTGTTTTAGGATGCAGTTATTGTTATGCAAATTAATACTTTTATGCAACAAGGATGCATTAAAAGCCATTTATAATGTTACAAATGATTTTTATTTAGAATAAATGCTGTTCTTTTTATACTAAAATAATCCGTAAAAAATGCATCACAGTTTCACAAAAGCATTAAGCAGCACAACTGTTTTTAGAATTGATAAGAAATGTTCCCTTTCAGTCAGTTACCATACGTAACCGAGACTTTTTTGACCTGCAAATCAGTATATTAAAATTATTAAGAAAAGGATTTCTGAAGACACTGAAGACTGGTGGAATGGCTGATGAATATATTCAGCTTTGATATAACATGAAAACATTACATTTTAAAAGATATTCAAATAGAAGTTATTTTAAATGGTAATATTTCACACACACAAAAAAAAGTCTTTATTTGCAAAAATGCAGTATTGCATTTAAACGTGTGCACAATAAACTTCTTCAAAAATAGTTTAAAAAAATATAGACCGAAACCATTTGAACACGGGTCTTTTTTTTTTTATAGCAATTTTAGAAGTACACCTCAGAACGGACATTCCTTATCAGAAACAGACACCCAATATGAACAGAAAGTTTTACCTTAAATTCACTTGGCACTATGAGCTTTGGCGTTTCTACCCCAACCAGAGCATCGACACCACAAAAGATCAAAATGGCCAGGATAATGGCGAAGTCACTTATGAGCTTCCTCACCTAAGATGACAGAAAACAATTGTTTAGCAACTAAGTAGTGTGCATCACATCAGTAGTCTATTTCCTCAACAACTGCAGTATTGATTAGGATCATTAGGTTAAATATTGTTTGCGTCTACACATGCGTATGATTAGAGCCACAAATTGACAGATCCATCACAAACACGCTACAGATTGACAGTATGGCTACTTACAGTAGTAGGAAAGAATGGGCTGGTCTTAAATTTCTTCAGACACATAGAGCAGGTGTAGGTGCCAAAGAAAAGGATGAAGGACATGAGGGTGATGTCTGGCACAAAGTCACAGGTTTTGCCCACTAGCTCCCCTCCGTATTTCAAGCATTCCTTCTTCGACAGGGAGGACCAGCTGGCATTCAAGCGCTGCATAAATGACACAAAAATCCATGATCAGAATATCTACAGATGTCAACTTTTAAAACTAAATTTTAGCAGTGTTTGAGTCAGATCTTGTAGATTCAATTCACAAAAGTCTCAATGATTCCAATAACTTTCTTTGAAAGTTCATTCATGTAACCAGGTTTTTTTTTTAAACAATTGTAATAACTCAGGGATGAGATTAAGATTATTTTCCTGTCAGCCTTATACCACAAATGCAGTCAACAGAACTTAACTTGTCTTGAACCCAGGACATTCATTTAAAGCCGAGAGACACTTTAACACATCAAACGCTCTCTAGTTTCTGTTTGAAGGCAGAGTGTTGTTGTCTTCAACCTCTCTGAAGTTGTACAATGACTCGGTTACTGTTCAAGTTTGCACAAAAGGTGCGAAACATGAGCTAAGGCTCATTCCGTCACAAAGATGTTGGCAGGGATTTGGGAATTATTTTTCATTGATCTCAAACTGAGGACTCCATATGAATGAAACCATTGTCATATAAATCTTTCTCTATTATTCACAGCTGGGAGCTTGGACAAGAAGAGAATAAAACGTCAGCCATGTCTGGAGAAAGTGTTTTAGGGAACAGCCAACAATTTAAGGATTAAAAAGCACAGAGTATTTTCTGAACATAACCAGGACAAGGAAGTTTTCTCTAATGTGTTGTGTAATTTCTACTGGGTGACCTCAATGAATCCAACAAGTCTTAGGACTGGAATACAGAACACTACACAAGTTTTGCAGTCTGGAAGAGTCAATGCTAGTTGCTAAAAGTCAGAGGCAGTCTGTAGATTTTGGACAGATTTCACAGAAAATAGCAATGTTTCTGCAGAGGCTTGTTGTTTTTGGAACAACCTAATAAGTCTGGTAGTATGTGATTGGTAAGTGTATAATGTCTGTACAATCTGTACACATTTTTAAACTCGTGTAGTTTATTTACAGCCTTTACACATATTTCAGTGATGTTTTAGGAAACACTTACTGTATCGCTGTAATTTACAGTCCAGATGAGGGTTGAATCAAGTGGATCAGTGTACACATCTGAAGAATTACCTGAAAAACACAAAAGGTCAAAGGTTTTAAACATGGCCTTCAGAAAGAACACAAAACATACAGTGGGGCTCAAACACCTGAATCCACCATTTAAAAAAAACTGTTTAAAATCGTATTTAAACCAGGGAATAATCAGGATTTTTTAGGATTTAGAAAAGTTCCGAAATTTATAAATGTAAAATAATTAATTAAAATGAAGATATATTTGAAAAAATGCTAATTTGCTAGTGGTCTTATTTTTTGGACCCTATTTACCTGTAACATTTGATTGTAAATTAATAATATTTTTAATTTGTACTATGTAGCACCCTTGACTCAATTCAGATGATCTCATTTATTTATTTTTATCCTATAGCCACATTTAGCCTCTGAGACAAGTAGCTTAATACCTATTAATCATATTTATAAGAATCAGTAGATAATGCTTTAATGAGTTTAATGGCCACTTAAACTTTAAATACACATGACAGATTTCATAAGCAGACGTTCACACAAGAACAAACATTTTATTGCGGTTGTGGATAAGTTAAGCACAGCCTGCAATGGCACTGAAAACATTTACCACTCCTCCACAGCATTAATCTTTAAAGAGTGCTGGGTTTCCCTAACTGGAACAAATTTCTACACAGCTGTTGTTTCCCTCTGTGGCATCAGATTTGAAGAGAATTCGAGGGAGGGCGAAGAGGAGCAAACAACGGTTTAGAGGAAAAGCAGCATGAGTGGATGAGAGACCCACCCGCCAGCCCGTCTCTGTACGGTCTTAATTCACCCCACGCATGGAGGAGATTAACCCCAAACTGCATCACGTCTACATCCACCCCCTAGATCGCTCATTCATTCCTACTGAGGCCACCACACACACACACACACACACACACACACACACACACACACACACACACACACACACACACACACACACAGCCATTAGCATAATAAACAGATCTATCATCTGTGGGCCACAAGTGAATATAGCTTTAGTATGGGGAACACATATTCACTATTAACAATGACTTTTGAGGAGCTCCATAAACTTCTAATTTACTGCTTATAAGTTAATATGTTAGTTTTCGTAGCATTTAAGTTTAGGTATTAAGGGATGCAGAATAAGGCATTAATATGTGCTCTATAAGTACTAATAAACAGCCAATATCCTAGTAATATGCATGCTAATAAACAACTACTTAATAGTTAATAACTGAACCTCAAAATAAATTGTTACCCACCATACTATGTGGACAAAAGAAAATATCACACCAATGTGAATTAATTATTACTTCAGAACTTCAAAAACAAAGTTTTGTAATTGTTTAGTGGTATGCATATGAAACTGCCCCAGTGCAGATGTTGTTAAGCGGTGTGATAATTGACTAACACATTCTTTCTTTCACACCAATATAAAACCTGTATGCAAAAACAAATACATGTAAAGTGACAGATACACTCACTTTTCACTTGTCACAGTCACTTGAGTCACTTAAAGGGTTACTTCAGCGATTAGCATAATGGCTTTGTATCAGTAGAAACCCTGGAGTATATTCAAATGATTATGCTTTCCCCCCTCATATCCCCCTGAGACAAGAGATTTATGTATTTATGCAAATTGACGATATTTGCATCATAGGAGGAATGTTTGGCCAAAGGCTAAAGACTAAAGCCAGCAGAGGGAGCCATTTCCGCATGTTTTGAACTTGCGCATGGGGGATGGGAGATTACACTCAGAGCTCAGCTCGCAGCTACAGGCACTCATTTAAATGGAGCTATGGTGAGCAATGTAAGTCTTTTAACTTCTCAAATTCATTTCTATGAAAGTTAAGCTTGCAAAGGCATGAACTGAAATGCGCCAGACTGAACTCGCGTTGTGAATGTATGCCGTGAGTGTAGTCGCGATTACCTCAGCTCTCATCATGAGTGCTCATTTAGCTCATTTATCTGACTTCTGCAGTTAGTGCTCAGTGCTGTGATACTCGGGCGGTGACTCACTTATTATATTGAACAGACACGTTCAGTTTTTAATTGTAGTGTCTTCTCCAACTCAGTCACAGTAATCAAGTAGGTGGCTTTGGGAATGGCCTCACAGGGCAGCGAAGCATTCTGGGAATTGTTGTCTTTCATCCCCATGAAACAAAAATACATTTTCTGTCTTTTCTCAGTCTAGAAAGCACCAAATTCAAAAATAATTTCACATTTCTACTACATTGATGACCTAGTTTAAATACAGATTCATCTTCCCAGGTCTGAAGTACCCTTTTAAGTACACAAGGATTAAGAGCAAGTACACCATAAATCTATCTTCCAAACCATGTTATTGTCTTTTCCTGAATCACTACAGTACACCTATGAGTGTTTATATTCAGACTATTGTAGCCCAGTCTGCATAACTCCTCATATACATAAACAAAGACAAGTGGCTACAAAACTCTGGCTACAATGTTCTTCCGTGTAAGTTACAGTTTACCTTTAACGTTTTTGTTCTCCTTAATTCAGCCAAGAGGTCACGCCAATATTCTATTGGTCACAGGTCTTCACGTGATACACATTCGCAGGTCAGAGTTCACCAAACTTGAACTTTTTTACACCCCTTTAAGGTGCGGTCACATTAGTGAATTCACATAAAATTTTGCGAGCAAAAAAAACTTTCCTTGTCTATTGTCAATAGTGTGATGCATGAAGCACAGCTCAAACAGAAGTCACTTTTAAACCAAGCAGCTTTCTTTTGAACAACACAAATTTGCATGACCAGCAAGCAAAATGTGCATGGGGAAACCTTTTGTCATCATGTCAAATTCTCAAATAGTGGATTTCTACTGAAATTAACAACGGAAATTTGCTAAACAATGATAACTGTGACTATACCTTTAGACGTAAAAAAAAAAAACGTAAAACAAAAAACCGAAAACAAAGTTACTTGTATTCAACTGACTTGAGATTTAGCACTTGAGACTCAAAAACAATAAATATGAGACCTGGGACTTGACTTGGAAACAACTGCTTTGAGGCTTCACTTGTAAACAATTAATCTGAGACCTAAAACTTGTAAACTACTGACTAGAGACTTGAATTAGACTTTGTCGTTGAGACTCGGTTTTAATACAATACAGTATATAATGCAATTAAGTTTTGTAGAGTTTGTCTCTAATTCACAAAAAGTCTTCACTTGGATTTGTGACAAAAAACTTAAGACTTGACTTTTTTTTAGACACCTATGATTGTGTGGGCACTGCAGTTGCAAAAGTAAACCATATTTTCAGCCCTGCTGAAAATTAAGATGCAAATTAAATGAATAGCACCACTATGATTACAGTAAGGGAAAAAAACAGGTCTGAAATATCATAACAAAATAACAGTACAGCAAAAGGGTAAGTTAAATATTTATAAACATGGGCCAGATGTAGACCTGGACACCTATCAAAAACAGCTGTACACGGCTCATAAGCCAGACATAAACATCCACCCCCATCAAACTATTGTGCTTCCACAGTTTGTGTATCAGTATAAATTAAGCAATCTTCAATAAACTTTCAATCATAGGCAAAATTGTTATTAAACTACTAGGTAGCCAAGCAGGGGAATGAAATTATGGTCACTGCACTTAAGCTCAGAGTAGCACCTTTTGGATCCCAACCAAGGGGAAAAAGGTCACTTTGAGCTACATCATATTTGCTTCACTGAGCAAAATAATGTTACTTATGCATCAGTGATATTTTTTTTGTTTCCTGTTTGGTCAGCACTCATAATTTCTTTCATCTTGTGTGGACATGTGGGAGGCTTAACAAGGCGACTCGTAAAGTAAAAATTGAGGTACAATTAATTTGCATCTAAACCGAAAGAAGAAAACATCAGATAAAGACAAGTACCAGGTCTTACCATCAGTGGGTGCCATGCACATGCAGTCGTACTGCGTGACATAATCGATTTTATAGTCTGAGTTGATTGGGTAATAATTGGCCAACTTCAGCATCTTCTTGAAAGCATCATAGATGAAGATGAAGCTGATGAGTGACGAGAACCCCTCCTCTGTAAATCGAGTGAAATACTGCACCAGGAAGCTGGCATCAGTGGCCACCAAGACCAGACAGTAGAAGGCCGACCACAGGCCGATCCAAAGACGGAACTCTAGGTAGTCAAATTCATTCTCCCTGCAGAAAATAGTATGGACAGAAAATGATCGTATGTCCCCCCACTTTCAAATCATACAGCAATGAGTTCAGGGTCGAAACAATCAAAAGTTTAGGGTCGATACATTTTTTCAAACATGTTTTTAAAAGAAGTCTCTTACCAAGGCTCCAATTATTTGATCAAAAAGACAATTGTAAAAACAATAATATTGTAAAATATAATTACAATTAAAAATAACTTTTATTCTTGAATAAAAAAAATATTATTCCTGACCAAGCTGAATTTTCATCAGCCATTAATTCAGTCTTCAGTGTCACATGATCCTTCAGAAATCATTCTAATTTGCTTGAGAACCATATATTTTTAATGTGGAAATCAGTTGCGTTGCTTAATATTATTACTTTTTTCAGGATTCTTATAAAATGTTGAACAGCATTTATTTTAAATAAATGGTTTTTGTGACATGTTACATTTCTTTACTGTGATTTATGATCCATTTAATGCATCGGAATAAATATTTCTTTCTTTCTTTCAAAAAAAATGTAATAATTAAATCTTACTGACCCCAAACTTTTGAACAGTAGTGTATATATGTATATAGAAATACTTATAAACAGAATCTTGGTTTCAGTTAATTACAAAATGGTCAGTAAATACATTACATATATGTATTTTGCAGATTATTTTATTTATAGCGACTTGATTAACATGATTAATCTTAGAGGGTTAGTTCACCCAAAAATAGTCCATGTGACTGCAGTAGTTCAACCTTATTGTTATTAAGCGACGAGAATACAGTTTGTCCACAAAAACAAACAAAAATACTTTATTCAGCAATCTCTCCTCTTCCGTGTCAGTCTCCTAAGCAATTTACGTAAGCACCACAACGCATGCATGTGATCATGGAATCATGTTCGGCCAATTGTGAGCCTGCGTTTTGCCGTAAAATCCGGAAGCACTGGACTTTGTGAATAGCTCAACAAAGTAGATGGCATAAGAGAGTGACAGGGAAGAAAGGAGATTGTTGAATAAAGTCATTATTTTTGTTTGTTTTTGCACCAAAAAAGTATTCTCGTCACGTCATAACATTAAGAAGGCGACAAACATGAGAAGTGCTAATAATACAACGTTTCAGATAGCGTTCAGAATAGTGCAAGTTACAACATAAGGGAACATTAAGGAATAGTGCTCATGAAAGAGTAAAATTTGTCTGCCCATAAAGGGATTAAAATGCACAGTTTGTGATGTTACATTGTGAACAAACATGATCAAGCACCTGCTGAAGTTGAAGAGCAGCCTTTCGAACACCAGCACTGGCCCCGTACTACTGAGAATGGTCAAAGGCTGCCCAGCCAGGAGACAGAAGAGGGCTCCAGTGACCGCTGTACCCAGAAAGCTCTCCAGCACACCCTTCACCCAACATACAATGAAGAAGAATCAAAGGGTTATGGAAAAACCCAACTGAGGCTCAGTCACAATCACGTTCCCTGCAAAGAAAGTCTGTTTAAGCACATTTAAATCCCTGTTTGGATAGGACAAGCTTTCTCTGAGGAGGTTATGGGAAATGCGTTCACAAACATACTTGTGTGAAATTATACCTTGCAAATCTGTGCTTGTTTCTTCTCACACATCCTCTGTAAAAATCGGAAAGCAAATTCCCTCAACGTTACTCGGAGAAATTAAATCTAAAGACCTTGTTCACAGAAATGGCTTTGAATCTAATCTTAATTAATCTCTTAATTATGTACATAATGTTAACAATAGTCTTTAATGGATTCAAGCACACATTTTCTACCTTAATTTAATACTTTAATTTTATTACCTATAAACTTTAGATTTTTTAGATTGCATAACCTACTGAAAAGCCCATTTCCAGACAACAGACAATCCCACCTCAGTAATAATTAACCTTGTCCAAATTAGTATAGACTTATCCTGCTGAAACAGTGCTTATGAGAACTTTTGTGATGAACTGCCATTGAAGAGACATATGACTTCAAGTTACAGTTTGCTCTGTAATTTAAATCCCATCTAAATCAATCATGCCTATGTTTTTTTCCTCACGCAATCTTAGTAAAAATGACCAGTTTATGGCTAACTGAAGCACCCTCAGAGAAATCGAATCCCGCCCAAATGAGAATGTCTGTGATTGTGGTATATTATTAGCACTTTATCTGTCTTTTGACCTTTATCAAATACTGTGATTAAAGCCTGCTACACCTTCATTAAGGATTTAGACCTTTTGTTGAGTAAAATAACAACAGTTTTTGGTTAAAATAGTCCTGACAACACATTTGATGTAAATCAATCAGAGTCTGATCTACTCCGGACTACTCAGAACAATCACTGTAGTCCTCATCTTGATTAATTCCCTTGTTAAACTGTATACATAAATAGATAGATCCCTCTAAATTGCAACAGTTTGCTAGCTGACATACTGAGGGTTTTCCTGAGGTAAAATATTGACTAGCCAAAAGACATGTGCAGAGGATCTCAGCATTCATCTTTTAAAACCACTAAATATATGCATTTTGAGATTGCTCACATGACCTTTGAACTAAAAGTAACATTTCAAAAAGAGGGCAGAGAACAGTGCTCCCAGTATGCATCGGTTAAAGATTGAATTACACTGTAATCTCTGGCAAGGTTTGACTCATTCTTATTTAGAAAAGCTTAGGCACCAAGAGCACATGGCACATCTGCAAACTCATGCTTGTTTGCTAACTCATGTTTCCTATTCACCTGCATGTTCTCTGTGGCGTCACCCAGCAATCCTCCGAATGTGATGGCATTGGTTACAGTTCCCAGGTAGATGAAAAGAATGGCAGACAAAGACTGGATGTGTAGTGCATCGTAGAAATCGCTGAAGAAAAAGGGAGCTTTTCTTTTGATATCAAGAATAAGGCCTCCACAAAACCTGAAGAACAAAATATAATGCATGTTAATTCTTATACTAATGGTGATTTTCATACATTTCGTACCGTTTCTACAGGTTATCTCATTTTGCCATCCTCTATTCAAAGATGTTTTTTTTTTTACTTTGAACTTTACTTTGAGGTTCAAAAAAATGAAAATCTGGGATCCAATTTCTAATAAAAAAAATAAAAAAATAAAAATAAAAATTATTAAAAAAAAATTTTTGCACAAAAAGCAGTACTAATAGCACAAGGCAGTTCTTTGCCAAAAGTCAAGGTGTTTCTAAAACCAATAGTGGGAATGTGCTGTACTAGAAAATCAAATCTAATGTACTGCGTAAACTGAGCACATGCTGACTCCAGTGTTTCACTAATATTAAGATAATTCTAGTCATTCAGAAAGTAAGTCGATCAAACCTTTATCTGAACTAAACCATGGTGTTCAAAGAACAAAATCTTTTCCTTCAGAAGAATTTATACAAACATTAACTCACTTCCCCGTCTTCTTCAGCTCATCGCCTACTGCGTGCCCCCCGCCCCCGTCTCCACCGCTGTGAGGCGTGTCTCCATTCATCTGTGAGCTGTCCCCTCCAGCATACATGTTCTTTCTGGACAATATAAACAAATGGAGACTGTTAAACAAGACACTTCAATGTCATTAATGTCCTGAAATAACTTATAGAGGAGGAAAGAAAACAGAGAAGAAAGTAAGATGACAAGATTAACTCTTTATAAGTCATTATGAGGCCCCCAGCCTGAAGTTAACTAAACATCCTGCAAGCGTGTACCCTGGTCGCCCACACAAATGTGCAGTAAGAAATAAGAATACAAGATAGATGTGGACAATACCATATAGTATTCTTCAAATTATAATCTAAAAAATGTCATGATATATGAATATGCTACTCATTCAATTATCCAGATAATCACTCATACCAAGAAATTATAGCGAACGAAAGGATGTTTAACTGATAAAATGATCAAACAACAGATAGAATTATAAAACAACAAATAAAATGAGAGATACTGATAGAACGATTGAACAATAGATAAAAAGGTTGATCAACAGATAAAACATAAAACAGATAGACAGGGAAAATTATAATAAAAAAAATTATTTACAACAGACAGAAAGATAGATTAAAAACAATAAAAGAACTGAGCAATAGATAAAATTACATGGATGGATGGATCCATCCATCCAGACAGATCTCTGATCCAGACAGACAGACAGACAGACAGACAGACAGACAGACAGACAGACAGACAGACAGACAGACAGACAGACAGACAGACAGACAGACAGACAGACAGACAGACAGACAGACAGACAGACAGATAGATAGATAGATAGATAGATAGATAGATAGATAGATAGATAGATAGATAGATAGATAGATAGATAGATAGATAGATAGATAGATAGATAGATAGATAGATTGTAACTTAAGCAGTTCAGACTGTTGTTTACATTCAACAACCCTTAAATGCATGTATGCAGACAGCTGTGTGAAGTGTGTTGTGTACACTGTGTGTGATGCTGGCGTGACTACATGCTGCAGGCACACAGCTCTGCTTCTCTGCTTTTTGTATTCAGGTGGCAGGATAAAACGACAGCCTGCTGTCACTTCACCTGAGGCCAAAGAGAGGTGACGTACTTCATCTAATTAACTGCTGCTCTGCTCCTTCACACTGAATAAATGAATGGCCTTTGTTCGCACAGACCTGGCTGGCTGGCCTTTGTAACTACTTCCTGACCGTGTGTGACATTTAACACACCGAATGTGGCTTAAAAAACGATATTTTTGAAATATAAAGGTACAGACAGTAATTATTTCTGACCATCATATGAGTCAACATAGGATTTGGTGTGAGATACTTCTGGGGCTTCAGCAAAAGAAAGTTACAGGCTGATATACATCATTTACCTTTTATCAGAGGATGGCAGGGATTTCGGAGGCTCTATCCTGATGGCAGGGTCCCATTCTCCAGGAGGGAGGACGATGACCTCATCCAAGAACTCGTCAATGCCAGCGAGGAGATCTTGTCTGTCCTTGGCTTTGTACGCAATTTCATGGAAGACCTTGATAAGAGAATGGTGATAACTGGCTAACTCTCCATACACAATCCAATCTAACTTATCCAACCACAAACCTTGTTTTTTTGTTGTTGTTTTTTCAGGCAGAGCTACACAGTATCAGTACATGTAGGCTATGTTCACACAGTCAGTGTTTGGTTTTTGAGTTGGCCTGTTTATAAAGCATTTTATTTTTTTATTTATTTTTTTATTTTTATTTTTATTTTATTTATTTTTTACAAACAAACTATAACAATACAATAGACACATGTATTACACATAATATTAGAATATTATCTTGATAGGAAATAACATTAACAACAAATATAAAGGCTGAGTGTTATTGCATACAATTGTTATAAAGCATTTTAATGTACAGCTGTGTCTCAAATACTGTTTTTTGAGATGAACAACAGCCTTGAGTAACATATAAAATATGTGTACCAAACTCTCAAAATGTCAGAGAAATTATGTTTAAGTTGAAATACTAAATTACTAAAACTAGAATATATCTAAATTAAAGCAAAATAAAAATAAAACAAATATGAAAACAACAAAAACAACTGAATTAATATGACAGTGAGTAAATAGCTCTGTTACAGAATGCAGTTGTTCATTCAACAAACAAGAATGAATGCAACGATATTTAGCAGTTTAAAACAGGATTGACAACCATTTTCTTAGATTAGCCAATATGTACCTCATCAGACATCAGGGTAGCAATTGCTCTACCAATTTCATGGTATGACTTGGCTTTGCCTTTGGGTCCAAGAAGAATGAACAGAAATCTGGGGACAAGACAATAACAAAAATATTAATGCCCTTAATGTAAACCACACATTTATTTTTTACTGTTAGAGTTGGATTTTCATGCTAAACATGGCCAAATTTTCAAAAATGAGTTGGACTTATAACAGTGCCAAATACACTCTTTCGGGATTTGAATACGTTTCGGAAAGGTTTTTTTTTTTTTGAGTATGGCCCTGAATGACTTCTTAAGGGCAAAACTTTTTCACGGATGAGCGTGTGCACACATTAACCAGAGCGAGAGCAACATCACACCCATCAACGAGCTTTGTTTGGGTTACGGGAGCCATCGGGAGCACTGCCATTTTGTTTTTAGACCACATAATCAACAATGTCACTAAAGAAGTGTGTTTTTTGGTTGTGAGGTAAAGATAACCATGTTCAGCTTCCTAAATAACCCAGTGTTAAAGAAACCGTTGATGCAGTTTGTTTTTCTGGGGCAGCAACGGAGTTCTGCATGTGTGTTTGTCTGTTCCCGTTCATGAGTCGAAACTGCAGGCGGTGAGTGAAAATGCATCAAACGTCTGTATTTTGTTGGCAATTGGCACTTACGTGCATTTAATGTCAGCAGCATAAGTGAATTGGAAGTAATCTTGTGTTAATGCTGTGATGTATTTCGTCTGTGTGTGTGTGTGTGTGTGCTCGTGTCACTTTAGCTCCTCCCACTGCACGCCTGCACGAGCTCGGCTGTTTTCGGAAAGAATCGGTACCGTCAAGTCAAGTCAACTTTATTTATATAGCGCTTTTACAATGACGATTGTTTCAAAGCAGCTTCACAGTGTTAAACAGGAAAATACTGCAACAAAATCTGATTCGGCTGTAAAGTCGTTCTGTAGAAAACAGTGAAGTTATCAGCTCATTTCAATTTATCATATAGAGACAATGTGAGCAGATCAGTAATAAAGTTGATAGCTAATTTAGTAAATAATTTTATTTGGCTATTTATTTGAAAACTTTAGTTGAAATTTTAGTGTCCACAACTGAGCAAGCCAAGCCAAAGGCAACAGTGGTAAGGATAAAAGGAGTATCTGTCTTTAATACATCATAAAACTAAAGACTCTTTGAAGATATGAATGATGCGATACTACTCTATAGGTACTCAAGATTAACATGAGACTGGCAGAAACTGTGTGTTATGTACCCTTTAATAAAAGCTTCGTTTTTAACCGAACACCCCTTCACCACTTCTTTTACTTCCCTCCTTGGCCTTGTGGGATGAAAGCAGTTCATACCTGGTCGGCACAGGCACTTCAGTCAGCGCCCCCAACATGACTGCCTGCTGCAGCCTCACAAAGGCCACAAAAGGACTGTCCAGGAAGTCCACTTCTCCAACGAGAACATTGGAAGCTTCAGCATCTCTGGGCAGCTTCTTCATAAACTTGTTCTTCAGCTGGACACATGCAGGATGGTATTTTAATGATCGAGCTCGATAAGAAAGAAGAAACAGATTAACAAAGTGCACAAATCAGACCCTGACACATGACCTCATTAAACATATTGCCCGGCTGGCATTTTATGCCATGACTATCCTAAGGCGAGATGTGATGAATTAAACAGCTGCAACTGTCCAGCTAATGGGAACTACAAAGATTCATTCTAGGGTTCAGAAAAGGCCCACTGTGACTCCTGCATTCTTTTGCTCTTAACTCAGAGGAACCAGGGGTAACCAGTATAAAGACCTGTTAAATTTATTTTATTTATATGGGCTGTTGTTTTTCCTACCAGTGATAAAATGAAGGCCAACTTCAAAGAAGTGGCATCTGCCAGCTCAGTCTCTGAGGCCATGCCAAATGTGAAATTTACAAGTCAAAGATAATTAGTACACCCTGCTCACATAACCATAAATTGTTAAGCAACTGTAACTGGTGCCTCCAAGGTCAATATTGCACATTTTAATAGCTAAAAGTGTCATTTCACAATTACTCATGCTTAATGCGTATATAAAGTACTTTTATATGTTTATTACTTCCAAAAATGTAAACACACATATTAGAGAAATCCAGTGACGTTAATTAGGAAGCTCGTAAATAATTTTGACAGCTCTGCTGATAACCTGAAGAAGAGGTTCCAGTGTCAGTCATTCATAAACCAGTTCCCCGGTATACTGCCAATACATAAACAAAAACATTCCCCCGAAGTCTTATTTAGCAGACAGAGAAAGCAGTTTAGTTAACAATTGACAGAACACCTCTAACAACCACAATGGAAAACATTTAACCTGGAGTACCTGAGCACATGACACATGGTCTGTCACCTCTCATTGATCAGCAGCACCCCAAATCATCTGCTTTGAAAGTCTTATATTCCCTTTTATTCCATTGCACTGTAGCAAAACGATCCTAACTCTGGACCCTAACATTGCACTACAGCTATCAGATAAATCAGATAAAATATTTGTGCATATCCTGATGTATTAACAACTGTATTAAAGACATGAATGGGATGACTACGTGTCTTGTTAAAATAAAAAGATTACTTTATAAACTTGACATGTTTTGGTCAAATTGGAAAGTTTTTTATGACTTCTTGGAAGACCCTGATGATGCCTTTAATCTTTGTAAATACTTTGTAGATACTTTGTACATTATAGCTCTCTATCTATATCTTCAGAGCACAAATGAAGTATGTTTTGATGAAATTTGGAGTTTGGGAGCATTGAAGGTCCAGAACGATAAGAAAGACATTATTAAAGTAACCCATGTGACTTCAGTGGATTAACCTCAATTTTATGGAATGACGCGAGTGCTTGGTTTGCAAAAATAAAATAAAAAATGTACCTTTGTTTACAAAATAATATTATCCAAAGCTTTGAGTCAACAACATGCATGTGTCGTGGTGCTCCCCCTACTGGATTTTAGAGCAATATTTTCATAAATAAAGTGGTAAAATTGTTTGTTTTTGTGCAAACAAAGCACTTGCGTCACATGGGTTACATTTAATGACGTCTTTCCTATCATTTCCCATCAAGACATCTTTCCTGACCTTGCATGGGTAAATTGCGTTGCTCACAATGGAGGGGCTGAAAAATCTTGGATTTAATCCAAAATATCTTCCTGTGTGTTCTGAAAATGAATGACGGTCTTACGTGTTTTAAATGACATGAGGGTGAGTAATTAATGATAGAATTATAATTTTTGTGTGAACTAACCCTTTAAATCAGGTCTGTCACCAGATGTGAAGGTGAACGTAATTCACACATAAATGTGTGACTTAATTTTTGGTTTATAACAAACAAATGAGGTCTGTTAACAAAGACATAATAAGGTGTCAGAATAGAAGTTATATAAACTACTTCTTGATATTTTTGAGTGAGTTTTAAGCCTCCTTCCTAAGGAAAGATAGTCATACGCATTTGGATCATGAGCATGAGTAAATTAAAGAAATTTTGGGTGAACTATATCATTAACACAGTGTTTGCTTGATTAAAGAAAGAAGGCTGTGATGAAAGAGGCAAACCAATATCAGCATGTCATCCCTGCTTCGTGGGAATAACCTTTGTAGAAACTCAATTCATGCTTAATCATCTGGGAATTTAGAAAGCAAAGCCACTATGGAGTAATAAAATTGATCTTGACCATGAATGAAATAAAAGCTATGGCCATAGATGTAGATGAGCATTGTCAAGTTAACTAGAGGCCAGATTGTAGACAGCATTACTAGAGCAGCGTAAAGGGATGATTAAGGTATTAGAAAGACACACCTTAAGCAAACCCATAGTGTTTTCTCAGACTTATATGAATTATCCCACCTCTGAGCTTCATCCAGTGTAATATGTAAAAGTCAAAGAAGGGTCGGCAGATGGTCGTGTCTCATCGATTCAAATCAAATATTACATCTCTAAATAAGCTGTCCAGCTTTTTGGCAGGTAGTATGTGATGTGAAAAAAAACTTAGTATCATCTCCGATACTGGATTACTTCCACTGCTAGAACAAGCAATGCTTTACTACATCAGACGGTCAACATGGTCTGACAGCTTGCATTTTGTGTAGTGAAGCCATGCAACTGATCTTCCTGTTGGAACTAATGTAAAAGGATGGCTGTGTCAACCAAAATCTCTGCTAATATATTCAAATAAACAATTTAACACTTAAATAATGTTTCTGCTTGTCCATAGTGTATTTGTCTTATTTCCATCACTCTTAATAAAATGTTTTTTTAGTGCTTGAAAGACTAACAAATTCATGGTCCTTCCTTAGGGGGGCGCTCTCTCTGAGGAAAATAAAGTCAAGGTACTCTTGCCCTACATCAAAGAAAGAAGCCTTAGTAAATTTGGCAATACGTTAGCTCAATTTAGAAAACAGAAATATATATATATATATATATATATATATATATATATATATATATATATATATATATATATATATATATATATATATATATATATTATTTTATTTTTTTACATTATACAAAGGGGAAAATTATTCATCACTCTAAACCTCCATACCTAAACCTCAAAATCCCTCAAAAATACTATTTTCTTTAGGTTACCATTCATTTCCAGATCCTGTGAATGTGTCTAATCTCAGAAAGCAGGAATGACATCATCAAGAAAGAAAAAAAGCTAAAGTGTGACAAGCCACAAGGCTTTCGACACAAAGCCGAGCCACCCCTCAATCTGTGCTTACAATCGCAATCTGTCCATGTCTCTGGGCCCCCCTCACACAAGCAGTCAATCCCCCACTCTGCCACAAGGGGCAAGGGGCATCTCCTCAGAGTCTGTCAACAGCTAAGGCCTTCCAGTAATCACATTCACACTAGTATGCTCTGCACAAAGCACAGAAATGCTGTAAAAAATTTGCCAGCTATTTAACATAAATGCTGCGTTCAGCAAGAAGGGATGGATTCCCACGTAAAAAAATGAAAGATTCTACAATTCCTCTAAGGTGAACTTCTGTGAAGTGAGTTAATTTTTACGGGTTGTCACAGATTGACACCACCCTTATGACCTCTTGGTGCTCCCTCAATGAGAGACCAAGAATTTCCCATTAGGATTGCAAGTCTATAATTCCCACCAGCTATGTCCTTGTGTTACATGCTCCACTGCTTCTGTTCTGCTGTGCATGTAACCGCAATGTCCTATTTTATCATTAGAAAAAAAGAAAAGAAAAAAAAGTTTTGACTGTGTTTATGTGCACAGATCTAAATTAGTAATTTCTTTCAGGATTTTTTGATGAATATGAAGTTCAAAAGAACAGCATTTATATAAGCCATATGGTATACACATACCATATATATATACATTGGACTCACCTGGTCTTTCTCTGGTTTGTCTGAGATATCGTTCAAGCTGCTTGATGTCAAGTTGCGATGTGTAGTGGTTGGGCTACCTGAGAAAGAGTTATGAAAATGGTTCAATGAAAAATACCCAAGTTGAAAGGGCTCTGTTCATTATTTTAAAAACAAAGTTTCCAGGAGGTCAACAGATAAACCCAAATGCAAAAAAGCAAGAGCATCTTAGATGTCAGATGAAACCAATAGGACTGAAAACACTTTATAGAATATTAATATTCTATCAGTATTTATTATTAATATCAATATTTCCATGCTAGAGTCCATGCTTTTGAAACTAAAATAAATTAGAAAAGGTGATGTGCCAGTAGAGAAAGGACTCTGCTGAAAGGTTAACTATTAACCTTTCAGAGCCCAAGTCATTGTCATCATGCTGTGAAAAGCATTTGCAGGAGAAGAGAACAAGCACAGTGAAGCAAAGTGTTCCTTTATACACTGAAAACCTGCCAGCACTATTACTGACCAGGATTCTTGTGCTATAAGGGCTAAGATGCCAGTTTGGTGCAGCCAAAAGATGAAAAAAAGCTTTACTTATGAAGCATTTACTAAGAAACAATAGTAACTTAAAAAATAAAAAGATTTCACATCCACCTTCATAAATCCTACATTATCTGATCAGAGCTGTTAATATATAAGGTTATGGTCATGATGATCTCCAGTGGAAAGTTCCACATAAATGAGTCCAATGTGATTATTAAAAGACTTTGGCATTGAAATCTATTAAGGGTGAAGATCACCATGATGGAAAATACGAAAATCCATTACATAACTATGATTACAGGACTGACTAGTTAAACACAGATGGCCACAAAAACAAATAAAACGTTTTGGTAACATGGTAAAAACATTAGAAGGGTCATTTCATACAGTCAAAAAAATTTATTTATTGGCATTAACGGTCCCTTTAACATCCATGTAACCTTTCAGTAGCACAACAGGTTCTTTGTAGTGGAAAAAAAGGTTGTACAGACGTTAATGTTCTTTAGGCTTTGAAGGGTTCTTTAAACAAACATTGAATAAAAGGTTCTTTAAGAAACAAAAATTAATCTCTGAGAAAACTCACTGTTAAATGAAGAATTCAATGAACTCTTCGAAAGATCTAAGATTTGATTCCTCGTGATATGACCCTTTTAAGCTACCATGTTATACTATTCTATCACTATGTTAAGCCCAAAGTATACTCCAGTGTTACTACCAAGGCTAGTGTTTGCCTGACAAGCCAGACCCACATCAAGATGTTTGGTCTGGAAACTCACCATAGACAGGGCTCAATCTGAGGGGCGGGATAAATGGTTGTCTTTCAAACTCCCTCTGCACGCGATAGGATAGCGCTATAACCAACCAGAGCAACGAAGGTGAAGTGGAGTTCGTTGATAGATTAAACATTCGCCATATCCGGTCGGCTAAACTCCGAACACATCTTCCCTTTTTAAGAATGACTTCAGTGCCATTCTTTGTTCTTTTCTCAGATAAAAGTTTAACTTCAAGTCTTCCAGAGTCGCGGTCAAAGCTGATTCGAATGACCGCCGTTCGGCAGTTTCTGTGTTTACTAGAAGCACACAAGCGCAACTCGGCCGTCTTCATTATGGCCCCGCCCACCAACTCTATACACGATGTGATTGGCCCGACAAGAGTTTGCCGTTTACAGCTCAGAAGGTTATTGAGAGTTGCTAGACGACACTCGCGGGCAGATTAGATTTGCTGCCGCTAGGGTGCGTCTAGATTTCTAGGCTAGGCTCGTGTATGAGTACAGCTGAATGCATAGCCTTTCAAAAAATCCTTAAGCGAACACAGGCGGTCAACTCATACGGACTAAAAAGTTTAATCCCTGCCTGTTGTCCGGTCTCGGGTGTGTTTCACTCAATAGGTTTTAACCAATAAAGGGCTGGTTTCACAGAAAGGGCTTATATTAAGCCAGGATTAGGCCTTATTTAAGTAGCTTTTATTAATGTGCCTTAAAAAACATTACTGGTGTGCATCTTGAGATAAAACAATGGTATGGACATATTTTAAGATACGTCAAAGCAAGTTGCTTTCAGTTAAAACAGCTCAAACATGCACTTTATTCTGGGACTAGCTTAAAGGTGCCCTAGAATGATTTGAAACAATATGTTAAATTGTTCTCTGATATCTACTTAGAGGGTATTTGGCTTATTTAAGGGCAAATATTGTCCAGATACAGTTTTACAGGTCCATTTACAACCCTATAAATTGTCCCTAGGATGTAATGCTCTGTTTTTGCCTTATTTGGAAGAGTCATGAATATTAATATTGAGCTCTGCTCTGATTGGCTTATTTCAGCAGCTCACAGCAGTTCAGTAAAGCGGCTCATGACTGTCAAGACATGAAGTCTTGACTGTCCTGACAGAACACAGACCGACTGAATGACACTTTAAGCAGAATATCTCAAATGGAGATTGCTGAAATGCAGCCTACTTGTTTATTGGTGTTTTCAGATCATCCATGCGCGAGAGAGAGAGCTCGCGTGCATATGGTTACCAGATTGTACATGTTTAGGTAAAACACCAGATCGTATACGTGTTCTTTTCACAGAAAAGCTCTGTTTGGGGGATTTAAAATACTGAAATCTGGCAACCGCACAAACGCTCTTCATTCCCTCAGACAAAACCAAAACCAGTTATTTTAGACTCATCTTTTTTCGTCAACGATATTGCATTTTTATGTAACGTTAGTCACAATGCAGGCTACGCAGTGACTGTGATGTACCCTGAATATATATATATTTTTTTTTTACAAAATGAATAGCATTGACAGTCAAATGACTGTCGTTTTAACTTATATGGTGGAAAAGGTGACGTTTGCCAGAAGTATCGAGTAAACGATCTGTAAGCAAAGTATCTACGGTTGTATTTTGTAATACTAAATAATATTAACCTTTGTCATTAGACACACTATTTAGTTTTGTATGGTACTTGGTGTTTCCTGTTGTTACTGTACTAGCATCTTGCGTTATCTAGACAATGCGGTTTCTATAAGAAAATTTCAGTTTAATCAGAAATTGTTTAAACAGTCACTAAGTGGATTAAATCGCTACTTACTACTTGCAGGAATACAATTGTAATTGCCACTTTCTTCAGTTTAAGACGCTGAGCGAAGCTTGCTTGAAATGGGCCAAACAAACAAACGAGTTTGAATTAAATTGTGTTATCCGAATATAAACATCAACCATGACTGTTGACTTTTTTATCTGTGGGAAGGGTAGAAAAGTCCTCAAGTCTCCTGCACAACCTAGAACATGACATCTGTGTCCATGAGAGCTGCCGTTTTCGCTATCCTCGAGTGTCTTGTTTACCTGCAGTCCCGATGATTTGGCTCCGTCAGTTCCGCCTGACAATGAACATGTTTGGACAAATGCAAATGTTGGGGGCGTGATAAATGTTCCCCAATGATTGCGTTATGGTTGGCGTTATGTGAGAATCACTTATTTTTCTGTGGTGTTTTTCATGCACAAGATTTACATATGAAGTAGGAGGCAATGGTGTTTGAGACTCATGTGATCTCCATGTACTGAACTCTTATTATTTCACTATGACAAGGTTAATAAAAATTTATATTCTAGGGTACCTTTAAGCCTTGTACTAATTTAAACTAAAGTTGTGGGTTTCTTTTAAGCCCCTCACACAAGCAATCATCAACACGGCCATCTATTTTTGTACGTATACCCTAGTGTAGACATAAAAAAGTATACTTTGGACTTAACAGACTACATGGGGTGAGAGGACACATACACACATTGGCAACTGGTAAGTTGCAACTTACTAGGCCATCCCATGCTTGGACTTCCAGGGACTCGCAACACCTCCTCAGAGGTGCGAGTCATTAGACAAGGCACTGAACTCTCAAGTGGATTACGTGCTTTTAGTGACAAGTGCAGCAGAGCATCCAAAGGATAAAAGATGTTAAGAAGGGTGAAAAGAAAGATTGTTAAGGTGTTAGAGGTCATACTAGTAGTAATATGTATATAAAGTTTAGCTAGCTTTATAAATGATTGTGAGAGACTGGAGTAAAATCTCAAACATTGCTTAGAAAAATGCTAGAAAGGAAACATTGGTTAAGAAGATAGAAAAGCTCAGTCACAGCAAAGTTTGTTCAGAGAATATAAAGTTCTAGTGAATAACATTAAAAAAGTCCAATGGTCAATGAATTGCACAATTCATGGTATAAAACCCTATAAACATCAATCTAATCATGATGATTTCTTTTAACGGTAGTAATGCAAATATAACTGCCATAATCGAATGCTCCTCTTGACCATGGCCTTATTTAAAGTGTCGTATCATCTTATCTTTCTCAGATTAGTTAATTAAAGTTAATTAATTCACAAGTTTATAACAGTTTACATTCTCAATAATGTAATGCAACAGCATATTGTGTGCATCTCTGAAAAACATATGCAGACAAAGACAGAACAGACTAAACAATATCAAGGACTGACAAGGAACAGGTTATTTAAAGACCCCATGAACTCTTTCCATGTCTACTAGATTTGTCTATATTCGTTTGCACTTAAAAAAAATTCCAAAATTGAACCTTTACCAGATATTGATGACTTATCCATACCTGCACAGATTTAGGATGCCCCTAATTCCACCAGTAACTGACTAGTCAGAAGCAAATCATGTTAATAGCTGTGATGTAACTAAAGCCTACTGGTTATTAAAAAAAGATTCCATCCTTTTAATGTCATACCAAAACTACCTATTATAATAGAAAATACACTACTATTCAAAAGTTTGGTGTCAGTAAGATTTTTTTAAATGTATAAATCTTATTCTCACCCAGGTTGCATTTATTTGACAAGAAATAAAAGATAAACACTATTATTGTGAAACATTATTACTGTGATGACAAAGCCAATTGTTCAACAGCCATTAATTCATTATTCCGTCTCACATGATCCTTCAGAAATCATTATTAATGTTGAAAACAATATTGTTCTTTTTTTCAGGATTCTTTGATGAATATCAAAAGATAGAATATATTCAAAAGAATATATTCAAAATAACTTATTTTTATCAGCATTTATTCGAAATAGAAATCTTTTGTAACAGCTTAAATGTCCTTGCTGTCACTTTGGATCCAATAAATGCATCCTTGCTGAATGAAAGTATAATCTTTTTTCAAAATAAATAATAATAAAACTTTTGAATGATAGCATCTATAACAATTAAGTGATTTCATGGAGTCTTTAAAACACACAGAGACAACTACTACTCTGTCAAATCAGCAAATTAGTAAAACATTAATTAGAAACATTTTCTATAACTATGTGACAGATGTTATTGAAACTGTAATCTGTAAAAAGTTGTGATGTAAATCTTCAAAATAAAGTAAAATGAATAAAACAAAAAAAATTATCTTTGTGAATAACACAAGAAAAATCAAAACGCAACAATTAAAGAAAAAACATTTGAACTAATTATATTTATAAAAGTGTGGGGGGAAAACATTCCAAAAAATATTTTGTCAAAAATAATTTTAAAAGAAAAGGAGCTTAAAAGGGAAAAGAAGGGATAAAAAAGAACTGCACCAAACTGCCACCCATATTACCATTATCCGGGGTGGAAAACAGCCTACTTGCACTAGAGACCGTCTTGCCAATGTCAGCTAAGGAGCGAAGATTGGACTTCTTGGTCTGGTGGCGATGCTTTCTCAGCAAGGTGTACATGACCTTATCTTTCAGGTCAGCTTTCAAGAGACCATTCTCAATCTGACTGTCAGTGATCATTTCTGGAAAAAAAACAGAGACAGATAGACCGTGAGAAAGCAAAATAAGGGTTAGAAAAGACCTGCCTAATGTTTTTTTTTTTTCAGTTCTACAGATTTTGAGGAGCTCATTACACCCCCATCAATTGTGAAAGCAATCTTTTTATTTAAAAACCAACTTTACATAACACTGTTCTTAAAACTTTTAAATAGAACTTGAAATTGAACTCTCTGACGGAACTTGAAGTCGGTGTCAGTGAAGCGACACATTGCATTCTATTCTTAGACGTTAGAAGTAATGAGGCAGTGGCTTGTGTATAAGATTGTCTGGTGATTCCTGTAAGCATCTATTTTTATAAAAGAGGGTCAAAGAGATGAGGCCTGGGCCCTCGGGCCCTTTTTGTGAATGGTTTGGCCCTTAATGGCTGATCCTTCAATTCATTTTTAGCTCAAAAGGCACACTATGAGGTTCACTGAGCTTAACTCAGCCAAACTCCAGATTTACTGCAAATTGATAATAAGACTTGACACATCATGCTCTGAGTAAGAGATACGGGTATACGATTCAAGAATATGAATGAATAAATCTCACTTGAATGGTGGCAGTGGTTACAATCTCTAACCAGCCATCTAAAATCCAGACAGCGTTTTTTCAATCAATCCTCTATGGAATCTCTTATGAAATAATCATCAGAATCACATACTTTGCTAACAGTGCACTATAGTTGTTTAACAGCCCCACAATTTCCAACCTTCTTCATGCTTTGTCTGAATTCAGTTGAAAAGAAATGGCCATCCTGAATGGATGCAACCACCCGTGCATCTGAACCCACAGTTACAGCGGAGGTTGAGAGAGGACTGTATTAAACAGAGATATGAATGCATCCTGACATGTGAGCATTTGAGAAGCAAATAAATAGAGACAATGAATGCACATCACACGTGCTTTATATCAGTTCGTACAGTACATTTGGAAAAGCTTTTTTATCCAAGTCTGATCTGATCTCAAGTGTTATCTTTATAATCTTTTTTTTTTTTTTGCCCTTTGTCCACCGACAAAGTGCCAGTGCTGTTCCCTTACATGAAACCATTCTGCATGCTTTTACTACCGAAAAGACTCAACGACTGGGGGAAAGGCTTATAAAATGTTTTGGTATAAAATACGATAAATGATCAATTTTGATTGCAATCAGATTGTTTCGTCCATTTGACAGACATCCTGTTCATATGTGCAGTAGTCTCATTGAACAGTGACATAACTTTCCTCATCCACCTAAAAATTATATTAATTTCAATAATGTCTGACCTTTGCATCAAAAGCAGTTGTGCTTGATCGCATAAATGAGCTAAACTATGTTAAAAAAAAATCTAAAACACTTAACAGTCTTATTTTCCTTGTCTGTATAAAATATATTGAAAGGCTTATACATAAATATCATGTGCAAACTGATTGCAACCCATTTTACTTCATTGAATTTAGGTTGAATCAAAAGCTGTTTGTGATAAAAAAGAAATAAAATTCTGAGAAAACGTGTTTCAGTAGCAAAGACAGCAATGTGCTTTTTACTTTAAAGGACAACTCTGGGGAATTTTTAAGTTTATATTGATCGTTATATCTTTGTCAGTACAGTCTATAGAAAAAAAAATTGCAACACGGAGCTATTACAGTTAATGCCCAGAGCCCCCACTCAGCTAAAACAGCAGTTATGGGGGCATAAACATAAAGGGTGTCTTTGTGCCTCTTAACAGACACAAAATGCAATTAAAATGTCTGTCCAACATGAACAGGGCCCTTAAATGACAACATGATGCGTTTAGCCACTTAGCCATTGTTTAAATTCACCTAAATAGTGTTTTAGACGACCAGTAGTCTCGTGCTGAAATCCCCTTGGGAACGCAGTTGTAGCCAAAAAAAAGGGAAATAGTCCAGTTGGGAAGAGCATTGTGTGTGTAAAGTAGGGCTGTCCTCGACTAAGGATTTAGACATTTGTATCAGAATTGTCGAATCTCTCTATGGTCGACCGATAGTCGAATCATATATGCGTGTGTGAATGGGTTGGGAGGGGCACGACACTTGTCAGCAGGAGGGTAAAACTATTTTTATTTTCCTTTACACACTGCATACAGCAACAACTTTAAATAAAGCGACCAAAACTGCCTGCCAACTGACAGATGAACTGACAATGGCTTTCTTATTTAGGTTTAAATAGACTAAAAGGTAATGTTGTGGATAAACATTCATAAACCGTTTTCTCATAATATGTTAAAGCCACGATCGAAATTCAGAACATCACACAAATATATAAAAGAACATTTTGATAAATAAACCTAAAAAAATACCTGCCTAGAGAGGAAAAGAACACTTTGAGTGCGTTTGCATGCACGTTCTTAAGCCGATTGTGCCTAAAGGGGGTGAAGGACACAAAGCTCAACCCCGCGCCTCAGGTTCTCACACCGCCACCTGACGCGCTCAAAATGTATTTAAATCTCAGAATGTATTTAAATGTATGTATTTAATGTCTGAATGTATTGAAAATATTGAGCACCCCCATAATGCCAAAATGGTATAATCCTCGTTTCATATAACACCCGCAAAGATTCGACCGTGAGATCGGTGGTCGAATCAGGCTCTGCATATTGATGCATCGAATCTTCGACTATTCGGGGTCACAATTAGTGTAAAGCATGATTATTTTATTACTGCACATTAGAGTGCGGATCGGGCCGCATTTTTCTGTCCGAGCCCGGCCCGCGTCTGACAGAGCAGTAACTGAACCCGACCCGCGCCCGACAGGCATTAAAATATTTGTGTCCGAGCCCAACCCGAACCCGACAGTTAAAATCTATTTTTTTCCCTCATATACTAATGACACGTACGTTTGTTTGTGTGGAAAGCCCGCTTTTATTAAGCAACTGTAGGAAGGCATTCTGAAATGTTTACAGACGAGCGGGTCAGCATGCACATGGGGCATCAAACGTTACACAGAGCCCAATCAAATAGCCAACTCAAAAATGAACAAAGGTCTGCTAAAAATGGCCCAAGCTAACAGAACAAAACATCAACGTAACACAATTGAAATGCTTACTGAAATGAAAGTCATCTTACCAATTTTCTCAAACTGTATGGTTCCTAAACTGCAACATGGGGTCTATTTACATAATCTATCCATCAAAGTTTAGGCTAATCGAGGTTTTATGCAGAAAAAGGATTGCATCAAATGTGGATGGCTTCAAGGCTGTCCTGCTGCCAGCAGCGCTGAAGTTGCGCTCACTGGAATGACAGGGATGCTGCGGGCAATATGCACCTACGTGTTGCGCGTTGTTGTCACGGCGACATAAACAAATTTCCGCATGCAGGAAGACGAATGTTAGGGTAATATTTTTATTTTATTCACAAAAACAAACCATTGCATCAAGTTAAACAGGCCCATTGGCTACTTGCATAATAAGCAGTTATAAATTTAAAAGGTTTAATGCCTGACGTGACCGAGCCCGACCCGAACCTGAACGTCATTTCTAAATATCTGTCTGAACCTCGGGTCGGGTATCCATCCTCTACTGCACATGATCTCCTCAAGCCTTGTGTGCCCAAATGGAAGGATATATACAGTTTAAATTACCTCCACAGTGCACCTGGCTTCGACCACGGAATGGCATTTTTCTTCAACCGGCCCCGCTGTGCTGTGTCTGTGAAAGCTAGTCATCCTTGTCAAAGCGTTTGCTGCAAATTTTCACATTCTGTAGCCACAATTCAAAAAGGCACAAACGTGAACCATTTCTTCTTCACTTGTGAGCCCGATCGGATTATCACTCTAGGGATGTCCGGTTCACGAACAAATCTTTTTAACCGGTTCCTTTTAGAAAACCGGTCGAACAAGTTCACCAAATTGGACTGAATCGTTCTAAAAGGGTTGCTGTCTCAAATCAGCGCTGATCCCACAAGTTACTTTAGATGAGTGAGAGTCCCTCCGAAAAAGAAATAAACGAATGTCTTGAATTATATGTTGTAACTCCAACCGTTCACTGAACTGAGACATGTTTTGCTGAGAGATCTGATGAACTCACGAGTGGCTGATACTGAGCATGCGCGTGTAACTGAACGAACGTGCAACGGTTCTTGGATCAGCAGTACAGAATCAAAAAAAAGTTTCTTTAGGACACGTTCGATACTGAGAACCGACAAGCTCATTGGGCCACTGAATCTGCATTAACGACAACAGTTGGGGCAACAGCCTTAGTCCTAATGGGTTGTTATCATAGCTATCAAAATCCAGTGTTTTGTATTTTGCGTACGTGAGTTTTTGTTGTAGATGTGTACTGTGCTAATTATTTGAGATTTCTTACAGCTCTTACAGGTTGTTGGCCTTGTCTGTTTCGTTGCTTCTATTGCTCTCCCCTTTTTGTAAGTCGCTTTGGATAAAAGCGTCTGCTAAATGATTAAATGTAAATGTGACAAGCTGATGAGCAGAGCCTCTTTATATACACGTTGCTCTTCCCAACTGGACTATATGCCTTTTTCCGGCTACAACAGAGTTCCCACGGGACTACAGCACGAGACTACTAGCCGTCTAAAACACTATTTAGGTGAATTTAAATAATGGCTTAGTGGCTAAACGCATCATGTTGTCATTTAAGGGCCCTGTTCTTGTTGGACCGACATTTTAATTGCATTTTGTGTCTGTTAAGAGGCACAAAGACACCCTTTATGTTTACGCCCCCATAGCTGCCGTTTTAGCTGTTTTAGTGGGGGCTCTTGGCATTAAAGGGTCATGAAACCCCAAAACACTTTTTTTGAGATGTAAACAGATATGTATAGGCTGCACATCATTGAAAACGCTAAGGGTACTCATTAATGGTATTCATATGTGAAAATAGTTATTTTTGCATTTTTCAGAGCGATTTCTGTCTTCCGGTTTGAAAAGCTTAGTCGGAGCAACGTCACAAATGCTGACGTCGGCGCGGCCTTTTCGGCCCAAGTATGGGCTGCTGGGCACATGCTGACGTCGACCGCTCCGAGCGATTCTCGATATATATTCATGACATGAAGCTCATTCAGTCCAATCCCTGCGCTGTAGTATGCATACCAGATAATTTAGTTAATATGCATGAGACAGTCACTTCTGTCAGGCTCGTCTTACATCATTATTGTAGAGATATGGTGGGGAAGTTTTGGAAGCAGCGTGCGGAAAAGTCACGGAGGAAAGCTAGGCGTTGTGCTGATACGAAGTAACGTAAAGGGTGCCGAGCGAGCTGTAACCGGTGCCGTCTGTGGAAGCCTTTGCTACAAAGGCTCGGTAAAGTAAAATTCACCTGAGGAATCGCACGCCGAACCTGCAAGCGTTGACTATCTATGTCAGGAGTGCAAAATAACCAATCTGTAATCTGTAGGCTAATGAACAAAAGCCACGTCCTCTCCGTTTTATTTGTCGTCACAGCCATGCACTAAACCGCATGTGTTCGGGCTCTTAGTGAAACAGTGTGCATATTTGGACAAATATAGATTTAGCTGCGAGTGATAGACAGCGCGGATCGTCACGGCAACCCAGCGCGCGTCGCTCTGCTTCAGATGCGCGGTCGAGACTAGCCTCAAACCCCTTCGCTTTTACCCTGATCTAGAATTAAAGCCCTGCATTTATGCCCGAGCCCGACGGGCCCCGACTTTTTTACGCCCCTCGGGCCGGGCTTCGGGCCAATTTTCATGTCATACCTAAAACGCGGGCCGGGCTTCGGGCCTTTTTATAGGCTTCTCCTTCGTTTTATATTTATTTTATCAATTAAAAGGAACAATGAGTTCTGCGCTGGTGGAAACAACACGAGACCATAATAGCTAACGCAACTGTCAAGATGGCTCGCACAGTGTTCAGAGCATAGGTTCAGAGTCCGCGCCAGCAGCAGCGCGCGTTTCTTCAGCGCGGAGACACACTGCAAGCGTGGTGTGAGCATGGCGTTTCTGTTGCGTGTCATCCGCGGGGCGTCTGCTGCTATTAATGTACAGGGAAGCCCTATACTTCATGTTAAATATAAATATATTGCCTATTGATACAGCAAAGACAACTTCGGCAGTAGCCGGCCCATGCCATATCCATGGTATTGACGGCAAAAGGCTACAGAATAATTCGTTCTGTATTGACTGGTTTAATATTTCAAAATCGATAATTAGGCTATGTTGTCTTTTATTATTACAATTAGGCCTATCTGCATTTATGTTAACCTACAAACTTTCAAACATTATGTAATTATGTGTCACAATGTTTTATGGGCTATATGTTGTAGTCAGATAGATATGATGGTGCTGCAACACGCATCGCCGCAAATGACTAATGCAAGCCAACGCAAATGGCCGTAAATGAAACTTAAAATAAGTCTAAGATAGTCAAAAACACCATCATCTTCAATAAAAATGAATGAGATGAATGAGATCATTATCTTACCAGTGCGTCGCGCTCTCTTATGTGGTATTTGAATCTGAAATAAGCTGCTGAATAAAATGCATCTTAATCTTTTGCTTCCGTTGCTGTAAACTCCGTTAAATGAGCATATACCCCGGGAATTGAAGATCGGATTTATATTTATTTGCGTAGGTGTAAGGTAGGCTATAAGACAACCTGCATGTGCTTTTTTTATTTTATTTGTTTAGCTCCGTTTGCGAGAGCCGCGAGCAGAATCAGCCTGCCTCAGCTCGTCAAAAATGCCTTTTAGGCTACTGGTGGTAATAGTTGGCGAAATTAACTAACATTGTGATGCTTGAAGTGTTTTATGGATTTTATTATAGGCAAGACAAGTCAAGAGTTGATTTGAGAGACTAAATTAATTAAATATGCGGTTAACTCACTGTCGGCCGCTGGCCGCTTTTGGTCGTCACTTAAAAAAATTAAAACTTTAATTTAACAAACAAAAAAATGCTCTAAACATTTTTCTTAATTAACTTACTAAAGAAACGAAACGAAAAATAACTACTTTGACATTAAAAACAAAACAGAACTATTTTAATGGCTGCAACAATGTAAAAAAAAAAAAAAAAAAAAAAAAAACGGGCTCCAGTCGGACTCGGGCCGAGAATTTTGATAAGCTGTCGGACACGGGCCGGGCTAGGGCCTCAGCGTCTCGGGCCCGGGCCGGGCTAGGGCCTAGATTTGAGGCCCGTGCAGGGCTCTATCTAGAATTACACATTTCTATCACATCACATGTTGGGTGGTTCACGTTCTCTTATCACGTCGGCGTGTTGTTCATCTTGCCAAACAGCGTGCATATTTGGACAAATATAGTTTTATCACGTTTGCAAAATATTTCGTCATGCAGAATAACATTTATTTTCATTTCTCACTGAATTATGCTGGTTTGAACTTTGAAGAGCTGAATGATTTGCGATCTCTGCTGCACGCCACTCATAGCTCTCTCATTCGCTGTGCTCATCCCTCATTTAATCTAACTGTGGTAAACAATGCCAACGTGAACCAAGAACATGTCTCAGAACCGCTGTAACTGCTGCTGTTGGTATCGCTAATCTTAATGCACCTACTGACACTCCCCTATTTATGCAAACATTCCCTCTTTCCACACAATACCATCCCACCTTTTCACAGTCGACCACTCCCCTTTTAACAAGCTTTTTCAAATCGAAGGTGTGAAAAAACACCGCTGCAGCAGGGGGGTTTCATGACCCTTTAACTGTAACAGCTCTGTGTTGCAAGGACCAATCCGGTTTGTTTTTTTTCAATAGACTGTACTCACAAAGATTAAGATAACGATCAAGATAAACTTAAAAATTCGCCAGAGTTGTCCTTTAAAGGTTCTGACAATATAGTCAGTTACGCCATAATTCGGTTCTTAAATCAGTGGGTCACTCAGTTTGAGTACACAGATCCCTCTACTGAGTATTGGCACCATTTTGGTGGAAAAAGAGTATTTGAGTGCCATAGTTATTTTTTGTAATCAGAGCATGCAAAACCCCGGAAGTTAGTAGATCATCCTTTGACTAAGCAGGACAGTCAAAGTCCAAAACAGCTGCAGAAGAAAAACTTACCAACGACCCCTGGCAGAGTGGAGGCCTCAAGGTCCAGCATGATGGTCCCCTTCTCTATACACGTCCTAAGCTCAAAGAGACTATGTAGGGACAGAGTGGCCACATGTGGTTTACTCCATCGCTCCCCACCTTTTTCCACCTTCTCTTCAAACTTAATCCACCTTAGAAGAAGAAACAACAGATATTTTGAAGTTACTGAAGCTCAAACCAAGTCTCATGTGAACAATACTGTATGAAAGTGAAAGTTAACTGATCTGATCATTGATTGAAAATTGATTTGCTGATTCTTCTACTTATTATCACAGTTGTAAAATGGTTGTGCTTGGTAATTATTTTTGTGGAAACTGAGATACAGAGACATTTTTCAGGATTATCTGATGAATGAGGAAATTTTAAAAGAACAGCATCCAAGTTAATACATCCTTGCTGAATAATAGTATTACCGTATTTATTTATTTTAAATACTGACCCCTAACTTTTGAACATTAGTATATCTTTGTATATCCACTATATATATATTCTTAAATCTTCTGTATCAGAAACAAATTCCAGTCTCAGACATCAGACAAGAGTTTAAAACAGCCCTCAAATTCAACTTTAATCTTTCCCCTGTAAAACTTTGTTCATTCAAATTGACAACCCTGCTTTGATAGGCTTAGATATGTAATCTCTAATCCTAAAATACACAAACAGGCTGTAATCGCATCTCTAAAACGATCTCTCAAATAAAATCTTGATTGAAAAACAAAAGATTAGCAGTAATAATTCCTGTACTCATTTGTAGTGATATGTTAAATGCCCGCTGTGTTATGTGATAATGGCCACTGATTGGGGACCACCTGGAGTGCTACTCAATTTAACATGAAACTGCCCCTCTCATTGAATGATCAAACCCATTCAAGAGCAGCACAGCTCCATAATTGATGTTTGCTGCACGCAAGGCTCATCCTTCGTCAGAGTCCAAGTTGTCTGCTCAAATGATCTCACGATCACAGGGATTTAAAGCAACAGTGTCTGTTAAATGCTTGAGCGTCAGCTGAAAGCATACACGTAACATTTCTAAATTGCTTCACACTATTCCCCATCCCTTTAGACACTGTCAAGCATTGAAAAAGTCTTCAGATACTGGCACCAAGCAGTCACTGGCAATGAGCCAGTACTCTTGGATGGTCTTTTGATGAATTGTATGGCGCCTCTATAACAAGTCTGCAAGAGTAATTAAAAAGGTCTTTATAGCAAACAGAACATAAGTGTACTATTTTTCACATCTTCCCTGACAATACACTACCGTTCAAAAGTTTGACATCTGAACAATTATGCTTTTGAAAGAAGATTGTTATGTTCAACCACGGTTAATATTCTAAAATATTGCAATTTTCAAAGCTGAATTGTCAGCAGCCATTACATCACACTTCAGTGACATGTGATCCTAATATGCTGAATAGAAAACTGAAAAGAACAGAATTTAAAATAGAAATCTTTTATAACAGTATAAATGTCTTTACTGTCACTTTTTATTAATTTAATCCATCCTTGCTGAATAAAATATATATACATTTCTTACAAAAACTCTAAATGACCCAACATATCAAAAGTATTTTAGATTAAATAAAATATGTAAATACAATAAAAAACAATAACAAATCAAAAATTACGAATAAATAATCAGGGAACTCAAGCATTTTTCGACATATTTCCTGCTAATAATACTGGCTCTAGCTCTGGTCCCTTTTTGAGTGCAATCCAAGCCATGAGGCTCTTACCTGGCAGTTTCCTTCCACTCCATCTCCTGTCCATCAACAGACAGTAGCTCGTCCAGCTCTGTGAAGAGCTGAGGAGGTGCTGGACTGTCATCGTCCTCTCCCAGCATGAATCGGATACGCTCAGCAGCAGGTGAAACTGCAACGGGAAAAATACTGCGTGTCATAGGCGAAGGTACAGTCCTGCATATTTCCAGCTTGCCATCATCAGTAATGCCATTAGGCCAGATCTCCAGTTTTTCTCCAAAGGAAGTTGGCTCAGGTGGAGGAGGAATCTTGACAGCGGACAGGTCTGAATCTGGGTCCACATCCTGATTGGACTCCGATTCCATCTTCACCTCCTCTCCAGCCTCACTCTTCTCCACATTATTGTTCTCAGATATGTTCTCTGGGTTATTATCTGATGCATCCATCCTAAAACCCTCTTTAAAAACACTTTTGTTCCCCAGAACACAAACAAAGCTGTTGAGGATGGCCGAGGGAAGGAGGGAGGTCAAAGACACGAGACCCCACGCAGACAAGCAGCACTCAGACCGTCATTAGAGCCCTCCGAGTTTTCTGCTATCCTGTACACCCCACTCTAACACAGTGACACCTAGGTAGTTAAAAGGGGGTCCCACTTGTCACCCCAGAGCAACAGCCCGCCCATCGGCTGCTCCGGCTGTACCCCCTCGCCATTGGCCCTCCGACTTTGGCACCTTGCCCCGAGCCCCTCATTAACAATTAGGAAATGTTTCACAAACTGTTCATTCTTCACAAGAGGGCCTCACTTTCCTCCTCTCTTGTTTTCTAATTTGAATATGGATTAGTTCTTGTGGAAAAGAGTAAACAGTAATTTTCAATCTAAATAAAGCCAACTTTTCTAACTTGAGTTCATCATTAAATGTTCATCATTAAAACTGTGAAAGTCTGGCAGTGGAATTCACTGTAAAAGTAAAAATGTGAGTTGTTTCTGATCGAAAGATGTATTGTAATGTATTTTAATTGGTTAAGCCCATTTATTCAAAAAAATGTTTACAACATTTATTTATTTAAAAAAATATATAAAGATTTATTTATTCATACAAATGCACAGTAGATGTTACCCCATGAAGTGCATATTAAAATGCTCGCTATAGGCTAACAAACACTAAATATTAGTGAATAAACACTGAATTTGATATAATTTGCATAAACAAACAAAATAGAACCGGGCATTTAATAATCTTCAGAGATTTGTGTATGGTGAAAGGTCATGGTGACTATTCTTCAATAGCTTTCCCTATTATTCAGTAAATGTTCAATAATTGGTATAAGTAGCACTAGCTCAGTGTAAGTTAACTGTCACATAGGCATTTTGTAAACTGTAAAAAATAAAATAAAATAAAAAAACAAAGAGAGAGTCCTCTGATTCATCGTCCATTGCTGATGTCATAGGCTTTGGCTGACATCTTCTAATGTTGATAACATCAACATTAACATAATGGATACAAAGCTGTTTGAGTAAATGAGTAATCTGATTGTACAATTCTGCACTAAACCAGGCTGATTTCTGTCGAAACCTCCAGACTGATTTACTATCCATAAAGTGCTTGTGTTTCTTTGAAAAGATCATTAGGCTACAGAATCTGATTGGAAAGAAGTGCTGGATATAACACTAGCTTTATAAAGCCGGTATTTTCCTCAACTTTTACTGCTTCAGATATGGTGAAAGACAGGTCAGAGATGTTATCAGCACCTGGAGAAGTGATAACAGAATGAGAAGAAACTTTAAAACTACACTAGCCACAAAACATCAGTAATCATAACATATATATAATAGCATCATCTATGACACCTTTGTTCATATTGAACATTATCATGTGTTTATAAATTGTCTTAGTTACAAACACTGTAACTAAGACAATAAAAATGTGCTAAATAATTGACAGTGTTTTTGTCTTGATAGTCTGCCATTTAAAAAAAATTACATACACTTTTATTTAACAATTAAATACAATTAAAAAACAATAATATACAGTTCTGTTCAAATGGGGTCAGCCTTTTTTTTTAAAAAGACATGAATACTTTTATTCAGGATGCATTAAGCTAATTAAACAGGTCAGTTAAGACATTTATTATGTTACAGAAGATTTCTTTATCAAATAAATGTTGTTCTTTTGAACATTCTATTAGTCAAATAATCCTATAAAATGTATCAAAGTTTCCATAAAAATATAAAAATTACATAAAATACTATTTATACTATAGAATCTATTTTCAACATTGATAATAATAAGAAAATAAATGTTTTTTGAGCACCAAACCAGTATATTAGAATGATTTCTGAAGGATCGTGAGACTGAAGACTGGAAATGATGCTGAAATTCTAGCCATCACAGAAATAAATATATCTTACAATATATTTAAACCGACACTGTGTAACTTTTTTAGTTTATTCTTAGCGAAAAACACTTAGTTCTTTCAAAAATATATGTGCTCATTAATGTATATGGGCAATTCCATGCAAAGGTCATCTTTACGATGAAAAAAAAAAGTTGGTCACACACAAACAGATTTGTTCTTAAAATGTTTACTTGGATCTATACTTTATTGTATGCAACCAGTCTCATTGAATTGTTTAGGTATTTGTTGTTTTATTACACCATAAATAAGGTGTGCACCAATGCAAGGAGAGTTTTTGAAATATCTGTGTTTTAGTGTTATCAAGAAAAGGAAATATATAGACTCAATGTTTCAGCAAAAGTTTATTATTTGGCAATTTCCTGATTAACAAGGGGATGATTATGCACTGTGTTCAATTAGCATGATTTAACAGTAAAGTTCTATGAATTTATAAGCCTCTTAATAAATGTGTCATTGAGTTCCAGGGCCATGTAACATCCATAACGTTTTAGAGGATAAGTTTATGCTACATATACAGTGTTGTTAAAAAAATGTCCAGCATTTCTGTGCAATGTTAACTTATATAAATGTATCATGTGATGAACATTTCATGCTCTTTTATTACTTGTAAACATTTTAATTTTGCGTTATAGATGTGACGTTACATATAAAGAAAATTCTAAAATCAAACCCACATGTGATATAAATGTGTTTTCCTGTAGCATGGCAGTGATAAACATATTTCTCCTCTGTGTTTCAGTGAATTGTAACATAGCCTTAGGTTATTAGACTATAAGTACAATCATAAGTAAATGTTAGCAAAACAAATGGTCACTTTCTGAATGATGTGATAAATAAATTCGATTAAATTCAATGTATCTGTGTATATTATATATAGGGCTGGGTATTTTTAGGAATTTCACAATTCGATTTGATATCGATTGATTAATAAGTAAATACACAAGTAATTAAGCACCTGAGTATATTTTTTAATAATGTGTGCAGTATTATCAATGTGTAAGAACAAATTGACCCCAGCATTTTTCCTGTCATGGTTTATTTAGCAGAATAAATTGTACAATATTGTACATGTGTTGAATACAAACCACACCTGTTACAAACAGGTGCTTTATTAGCACCTCTAAAGTGCATGTAACTGTAAGTAGTAGAAAGTATTTTTCTTTCTTCCTATACATTCAAGTTATGAAAGAAATGTAAACAGAAGCACAAAATGTGCATATTTATAAAACAAAGTGGATTTATATTATAACATTACAACATTACACAGATTCGAAAGTAATAGTGTATAGTGTACTTCACTTGTATAGTGAAGTGAAGCTGTTGTCTGTCCACTTAAGCCATTCAAATGTATTGAGAGCGGTGGTTTGTTTTACAACTATTGAAAGTGCAGTGATCTACGTGACTGCGCGCGTTGCCACGATATGAAAGCATGTCGCCAACACAGCCGGTGTTGATTCTGTGGCGCAATAACACTGAACAACTGAGCAGCTGATCCAAAATGAGCCCAAACGTCGGCTTTTAACGTTAATCTTGGAACATACTTTGCATGAACAAAGAAATTTGTTTGTTTTCTCGAGGTGGCAAGAACAAGAACAAAGTTCGTTCTGGCAGTAGTACATTCATACTTCACGAGAAAAGCAGGTGCCGATCATCTGCGTTTCTCCGCATTAACCACGCCCACTTTAAATGTCTGACCAATCACACAATAGTTCTTGGACAACCGCAAGAAAAAAGTTCTGCTCAGGCAATGTGTCGAGAACAAGCTGCGAGAACTCCCAAACCAGGGCTGAGAACAACATGACGTCATTTTGTTCTCATAGCCCTGGGAGCGAGAACTTTTTTCTCTGTTCTTGCGGAGTATGTTGCAGCCTTTAGTGGTGCAGGCTTGAACGGAGTGCAGCTGCTGTTTTGGTAAAGCACGTCTTGTTTACAGCGCTGAACGCTCTCACTAGAGTGTTGCCCACAGCGCCGCCACTGGCCGGTGGGCTGAATCGATTCATAGGATTTGATTAATCGATATTGAATTGAGAAACAAATAATTGCAATGCATTGATGAATCGATATTTTTACCCAGCCCTAATATATATAATATATTAGTCATTTTATTGCCAGGATATTTACATGTTGATTAAGACCCATCTTACCTGAGACAATGATAGAATGGGCTATTTCAACTAAATCAGGTCAGGCTACTTCATATGAGTCATTGATATAACTAGATTACTATTAAATTAACATTTAGAGTAATTTTATGTGTCAACAAATGTGCCATGATGGTTTGTTCGTTGATTTTCCAAACAGATTCTATGTGTATTTCAGACTCGTCACATCCATAACAGGGTTTTGTCACATCCATAACGTTGTTTTTTTCTCATGATACACTTCATAAATTTTATTTACATTTTAAACATTGATATTTTTATTTTCAAATAAGACCCCTTCCTCATGTGGATAGCAATATTTATACATAAGATTTAAAAGTTCACAGACTTTTAAGAAAATTTAACAGTACACTGAAAACACTGTAATTTCCTGTCACATCCATAACGCACAACTATTTTCCTTTTATGGGGGTTCGTAAATATAATTTAGAAAATAATATTTTTGCTGTCAATTCCCCAGATAGGGTGTTCTGAGAATATTCATTGCCAATATAAATATTGTAAGAAATAGATTTTTACTGAGACATTTCAGTTGTCATTATGAGTTCAAATGTCACATCCATAACGCTGGAATTGCCCATTCAAGTTATAAAGTATTCTCGTAAGTTTATAATATGCCATTGAAAATACATACGGGTGAGGGGTTCGAATGCTGGTCGCCATGTTGCCCCTCCCTCTTGAAAGTACATTAGCCAAAGAGGGACATACCCATAAATTCAAGCTTTGCCTTTCGCGTTTTAACACTCGATGGCACCGTGTCAAATGTGAAGAGGGGGATTGCCGTGTTAATCTTGGACTAAATTGGCCAACGTAGGAGTTAAAACGAAATCAGAACTGAGAGGAACAGAAACTATTATTCACTGGATGGTCATATACTGTTTCACCACTAGATGGGGGAAAATATCAAACATTGTAGCTTTAAATAGAAAACAGTTTTTTTAAAGTTGTAATAATGTTTCTGTATTTTTGATTAAATAAATGAAGCTTTGGTGAGCATTAGGCTTGCTGCAATAGTCTGTGTTACCGGTGTTCAGCCGCAATCACTTGTCCACCGCCCCCACCGTCATTCACATTTATTATAGTAGTAAAAATGATTTAGTGTAGTTAGAGAACAGACATTACAACTAAAAACTGACAAGTCGAAGGTGGAAGATCTGGTTTCAAACTTCAAAGCGAAATGTAAAAGCACCTATTTAAGCAAGTTTGTCATTGCATATAAGCAAGTTTGTCATTTGTCATTGTTTTATTGTTGTGTTTTTCATTAAAGCTGCACTATGTAATTTTCCCTCCACTGAGGGGCGCCTATTCAAAACAAAGGCGTAGTTTGATGACGCCAAGTTTGAGCGCAGTATTTTGGGACATGTGGTGTTCACCTCACAGCCGGTGGTGGAAAAAATCGGGATAGGACTCCGCAGAAATCATGTTAATGAATGTGATTACTAACGTTACTGTAGTATGAAGCAAAGCAGGACCGAGTGATTGTTACGCAAACACGCCTCGCGAGCAACGGGACTTTTATTATGAAGGTGGGACACAGTCGACGGAGGCATTTCCACTTTTCCGGTCATTAGTGTGAGGTAACGCTCTTTTTATCATATTAGATACATTTAAGTTTGTTTAAAATGATGTTATGACGTTACTTTGTGCGTTCGCTCTGCGGCTGCTGTGATACTTGTTGTACACTGTAAAGTGTTTCTGCCAACAACAACAAAAAAATTAAACCGAGTGTAGCGCAGATATGATGCAATTGACAGGCGACTCCCTCAGACATCCCAGGTCCTTGGTTAAAATAAAAAAATTCTCACAATTTACAAATAGTTTAAAACATTTGGGATATAATAAAGAACTCTTCTGAAAAAAATATATAACACTTAGGGCTGGGCGATATGAGCCAAAAAAATATATTTTTTTATAACTTTTATTTAAAAAAATGTATATAAAATTTTATAATTTTCCATATCAGTCGATATTGATAAATATCATGATAAATGTAAAATCTTTATTTCTTTCAAGTTTAAATGCATATTTTTGCTCCTGAGTGAAAGATGTAGAAAACAGACAGTTAACTTTGGTTTTAAACTATCCTTTATACTAGTTCAGTATTTGTGGATCTCCAGTAAGGGTCTAGTCTATTTTATTCATTTTAAACATCGGATGAAATAATTTCTCTTTTGATACAGGCGATGCTGAGTCATTAATACATCAACAGAGACAAACAACTATGATAGCGATGTACAAGTCTGCTACCGCTGTGTTGGGCTCAATGCTATATGGAAGAACTTTGAAGACGCACAATAATTTATTTAATAAATAAATTCTGTGTGTTGAACCTATGTTAAGCAGCCCATGTACGTTTTATGTTGGATGGGATAGCCAAAATATCTCCAAACCACTGAAGTTGAGCGAACTAACTTGTCAAAGATATCTGTGTCCTCCAAGCTGGTCGTGAGCTTTGAGTTTTCTTTACTATTGCTCATTTTTCTCGCTCCACTTCATTCCGATCCTCCAAGCCTGCCTGTCAGTCACTGGCTGTAAACAACAGCACGTGCAGCACCCAGCAGCCCAGTCTGCAATACGCATGCGCAGCATTACGCATAGTGCGTAAGCATTATATCGAGAATTTATTGAACTGTTTTGTTATCGTTTTATCGAGGAAAATTATATTGTGAAAATTATCGTTATCGTTTTATCGCCCAGCCCTAATAACACTGCAAAAATACTACATAGTGCACCTTTAAGAATAATAGGCTAATGAGCACACCATTCAAGTGATTGCTGCACCAGATTAGCACTAATTCTAAAGCTAAAGTAAAATCTACAACGGGTGTTTATAGAGATGCGTGTCCACTGGCATGGAGCAGAGCGAGCGTTTCCAGTTCATTCCTATGAAAGCTCAACTTCTAAAGGAAATTATTAAAGGTCCCGTTCTTCGCGATTCCATCTTTCAAACTTTAGTTAGTGTGTAATGTTGCTGTTAGAGCATAAATAATACCTGTAAAATTATAAAGCTCAAAGTTCAATGCCAAGCGAGATATTTTATTTAACAGAAGTTCCTTTTCAAAGCCTACAGCGAACGGCCGGTTTGGACTACAGCAGGAAGTGCAGGGATGTAATGATGTCACTAGAACCGTTTGTTGACTAACCCTCCGCCTACAAGAACACGCAAAATAGGGGGCGTGGTCTTGTTGCTCTCCCACGTGGAGTAGAGCACGCATTCAGCGCTTGCATCTCCCCGTTATGGTAAGAGGCGGGACCTTTCCGGGCAAAGTGCGCTAAGCTGTTGTCCAATCACAACACGGGAAGCGCTGGCCCAATCAGAACTCGTTACGTATTTCTGAAGGAGGGACTTCATAGAACAAGGAAATCATCAGGCCGTTTTTAGGACAGAGAAAACAGCGCTGTACAGATAAGTAAATTGTGTGAAAAATGCTGTGTTTTTTTACACGCGAAACATGAACTCATGTTATATTGCACACTGTAAACATAATCAAAGCTTCGAAATGGGACCTTTAAAAACACTCACTCTGCTCCTCAACGTTATGAATGCCCAGGCGGCCATGCACATTTTACTTTTGAATAAATGATTTAAAAGCGAGTTGCAAAAGAGGGAAAACTTCTATGTCACCCCTCCCTGTGAGGGAAAACTTCTATGTCACCCCACCAGTGTATTACTGGTGTTGGGACGTACCGATTAACCGGTGGGAATTCTCTAATAAGCATAAGAGACTTCTTTCAAAAACACTTTTAAAAATGTTACCGACCCTAAACCTATAAATGGAAAATTGATGTATATTGATGCATCAAGAAATTGTAATAAAAAAACTAAATTAAATTGATTAATTTATCATTTTTAAGATATGTTCAGTTTACAGGAAGTGACTAGGCAGTACTGTTTAACTCATTTGGGCCACTTCGTTGTCCCAATTCTGTTTTATAAAGTCCACACACAAAGTGACCCTGTGATGCATACAGACAACTCTGCTATGGATACCAAGCACTAAGCCCCAGTGGGTACTCGCTTCATGCTGTTGTTAAGCAGGGTCGGGACAGAAGGAACAAGTGAGGGAGGGAGAGAAAGAGGCATGGGTGAGTTCAGTACCGGAGAGAGAGCGAAGGACAGATAGAAATGAAAATCGCATCGTTCAAACAAAGTTTCTAAGCTGTGGGTTCTCTCGCCAAGAGCTACAACCCACACAAAGGGGACTTTGTCCATGCACCAGGGGCTTATGGGAAAAGCGAGGGGGAAGTATGCCCAGTGACCAAAAAGGGACTTAGCTGAGCTGCCACTTCATGCTGGAGAGTCCCAATCTCACTAGAAACACTGTGCAACATCCCACATGCAAACAGCAGCATCCCAAACTACATTCCTCTCACTTCATCTGAGAGCAAGTATTCAATGACATTCTTGTGCCATGCACAGACCAAAAAAACAACAATTCTCAATGCTCATGGGTTTGTGAATTGTGGTGTTGAGGCAGTTACAAGCTTCCCACGTCTGTCTGTAGTAGAATTAATGGACTTCGGAGCATTGCACGTCCTGTAAACTTGCAGACATAAATTAAACGGGAGGCTTGGCAGCTTCTAGCTATTTTAAAGAGAATCATTCTGAATGCACAATATTTACATCAGAAGTCCTTCTCTCTTATTATTCGGCTGATGGTGACTGTGCTTTCCATGAAGAAGCCAAATTTAAGGCATAAAATTTAAAGCATGTTTTCCCAAACGCAGGGTTCATAAATTGATTTTTTAAAAAGCTAGTAATTAATTACATCAAATGTAACGTAAGAAATGGGGACACATAAATAATTTAAATTAAACTGAAATGGCAATTTTTTCAAATCTCTATAGTCAAATCAAAGTCTGTGATTTAATAAGAAATCTACAGTCAGTTTCAGAGTGAAGTGCGGCATGGTGTTCATTAATACATGTCGCTTATAATGCTGTGCGACAGCTCACAGTAAATGCTGCTTTTCTCAAACTTCCTAATGTCCATTTGGGATTACAAATAGAGCTAGTTTCACTTATTTACATTCACAATGTAATTCACAACTGTAAATGCACTGTTGTTCAGTAAATTTAAACAGACAAATCTAGTTTCCCTTTCGGGGAACTCGAGCTGCGTCGAAACGCTGTGAGAACGCCTCTGCGTTAATGCGTCGTGAAGCGCCTGTAGAACCATTCCATCGGAAAAAAGATCGATCGTCGGCGTGATGACGTCATCGACCGGAAGCTATAAAACGTCCGTGAAAACAAACAGGAACTAGCTTCTGTGCCTTCAGTAAGCGATCTGTGTGAACCTGTCTGTCTATTTGGTGTTTTTGTCTGTCTATTGAAAGAGTTTTTCCACCCTTTGTTAAATATTCCACATATTTTACAAAAAAGAGAAAATAAAATAGATAGAGAAATGGCGAGCGAAAGCAGTAACCTTAAGAGGTGTGTTCATCCCTGCCCACGCTACATCACGAGTGGGGATACACACTCTCTTTGTGTTGCCTGCTTGGGAGCGCAGCATGCCCAGGCAGCCCTCGAGGGGGCTGCTTGCGAGCACTGTGAGCGTATGCCACTGAGAACGCTGCGCTCCCGCCGGGCACTCTTCGAGGAGGGTGCCTCGGCTCGTGTTCCCCGCGGCTCTGGTCCCGCTGCTGCCGAGGCAGAGCGGAGGCTGCAGTCGTGGGGTTCACAATTGGATGTTGCGGAGGGGTTTGAGACGGGCGCTGCCTTATCTCTGCCCTCACCCGCTCCATCCAGCGGTTCTTCTCGGGGCTTGGAAGCACGCATTGCGGTTTCTTCCCCCCCGAGAGAGCCGCCGGTGCTCCAACTATCCAGCTCCGAGGAGGTGGACGTTGAGAGCATCGCGACTGAAGATTCGCCACTTCAGTCTCCTGCGAGTGATGAGCTCGTTGAGGTTCTAACGCGAGCCGTGGCCAGGTTAAATATTGACTGGCCCGTAGAAAGATCTGAGGCAGGAAAGAGACGTTCTAGTAAATTAGACGAAAGATTCCTGCCCGCTCGCGCTTCAGAACCTCAGCGGCGGGGCCTGCCATTCTTCCATGATTTGCACACCGAGGTGGCAACATCATGGAGGAGACCGGCATCATACCGTGTGTTCAGCCCTCAGACTACGGTCTATAGTAACATCATGGGGCTGAAGCACTACGGTTATGGGGCGATGCCAAAGGTAGAAGAGACGCTTGCGAGCCATCTCTCGCCTTCCTCGGCATCGTCCCTAAAGGCCCCGACTTTGCCCACCAGACCATTGAAAACAACGTCGGCACTGGTGGGCAAAGCGTACTCGGCGGCAGGTCAGGCTGCTGCATGCCTTCACACCATGGCAATTATGCAGGCTTATCAGGCTGACCTGCTCAGGGACCTAGATGGACGCGATGAAGTGGGGGGTGACGTCATAAATGAGCTTAGAACAAAAAGAAAAAAAAAAGAAGAAAGAAAAGGCATTGGTGGCTACGGAGAGACATTTATGGCTCAACCCCACCGAAATCAAAGAGAGGGAGAAGAGCTTTCTGCTCGACGCGCCGCTGTCTCCTGGTGGCCTCTTCGGTGACGCAGTACACACTGTCACCGAGAGGTTCCAGGAGTCAAAGAAACAAGCTGCGGCGCTGAAGCAGTTTCTCCCTCTCCGAGTCCAGGTCCCTGGGGCTGCCACTGACATCAGGCAGCCCAAGCCGAGTACGAGCTCAGCTCACAGGGCACAACAAAAGCAGAGCGTCGCCGCTCGGGCTCCCCCTCAGCGCGGGGACGAGGGGCGGCGCTCTCAGACGAGGCCTTCGAGGGGCAGGGCTGATCTGCGGACAGTCCTGATCGCCAAGAAGGCCTCGTCGAAGCGTTCCTGACGCCAGAAGCGTCAGGACGCTGAGGGTGGTTCCCCCCGTAGGGAAACGGTGTCTACCCCTGCCTACGGTACCCGTTTCCCTGCGGCACCCTCGGGGGGCCGCGCTGCCAACCCCGCCGCAATGCCGGGGCGCAGTCGGTCTCCGCGGGCCACCCGAGGGTGGTCCGCACCCCCTTCGGGGGGTCCCCGAGCAGTCAAGTCAGTCGTTCCCTGCCGGTCCGCCGCTTCAGGGCACTGCATTTGTTGCTCGAAGAACACCAGAGGCCAGCCTCGAGAGGCTGGTTCCCTTAGTAGATTTTCTAGACGAATGGAAACGTCTATCAAATATATCTCATTGGGTCCTGCAGATAGTAGAAAAGGGGTATGCCATTCAATTCAGAAGTCGGCCACCTCCTTTCTGCGGTGTCCTACCTACAGTGGTGGGCCCGGAGCAGGCTCTGGTAATGGCACAGGAAGTAGAGACACTCCTGCAAAAAGGGGCTATAGAGAGGGTTTCCCCTCCCAGCAGGGAGTCTGGCTTTTACAGCCGTTACTTCATCGTGCCGAAGAAGGTGCTTACACTCAGACAGATTGTAGCGCAGGTCAGATCAGAGGATTGGTTTGTCACCATAGACCTCAAAGATGCGTATTTTCATGTTTCCATCCTTCCACATCACAGGAAGTTCCTGAGGTTTGCCTTCGGGGGAGAGGCATACCAATATCGTGTACTTCCCTTCGGTCTAGCACTGTCACCCCGCACGTTCACCAAGTGTGTGGATGCAGCTCTGGCGCCGCTGCGTCTTCAGGGCATCCGCATACTGAACTACATCGACGACTGGCTGATTCTAGCGAATACAGAGCAGATGGCGGTTCAGCATCGAGATGCTGTTCTCGCCCATATGTCGAAGCTGGGGTTGAGGCTGAACGCCAAGAAGAGTGTGCTTTCTCCGGCTCAGAGAACCACTTTTCTAGGTGTGAACTGGGACTCGATAATTATGCGGGCGCAATTATCGCCAACACGCATAGCGTCGATCCTGGCAGCCGCCAAAGAACAGAAGCTAGGCCGAGCCGTCACTGTGAAACAGTTCCAGAAACTGTTAGGTCTCATGGCAGCAGCGTCCAACGTAATACCTCTTGGCCTACTGTACATGAGAACACTGCAGTGGTGGCTCAAAACACAAGGGTTCTCCCCGAGGGGAAATCCGCTCCGCACGATCAAAGTCACGCGGCGATGCCTACGTGCTCTGGTCATGTGGAAAAACCCGGGGTTTTTATCTCAGGGTCCCGTGTTGGGGGCTCATGTTCGTCGCGTAACGCTAACGACAGACGCCTCCCTCACGGGCTGGGGGGCGACCATGAGTGGTCGCTCATCCCAGGGTCTATGGCAGGAACATCAGCGGCACTGGCACATAAATCGGCTAGAGATGCTCGCAGTGTTTCTTGCATTGAAACAGTTCCTGCCCGACCTCAGGGGCCACCACGTACTAGTCAGAACAGACAACACGTCCGTGGTGGCCTATATAAATCACCAGGGGGGTCTGAGGTCTCGTCCGTTGGACAAATTGGCACATCGGATCCTCCTGTGGGCCCAAGGGAAATTGCTGTCAATCAAGGCAGTATATATCCCGGGGGCCCTAAACCAGGAAGCAGACAACCTGTCGAGACAGGGGCCGAGGCCCGGGGAATGGAGACTCCACCCAGAGGTGGTGGAGCTCCTATGGAAGGTTTATGGGAAAGCAGAGATAGACCTGTTCGCTTCGGCGGAGAACTCTCACTGCCCGCGGTGGTTTTCTCTGACCCATCCGGCTCCGCTGGGGCTGGATGCCATGGTACAGGAGTGGCCGAGGCTGCCTCTGTACGCCTTCCCCCCGATTGTTCTGCTTCCAGGAGTTCTGGAGAGGGTACGCCGGGACGGGGCCCAGGTACTCCTAGTGGCCCCGAACTGGCCGACCCGAGTATGGTTTTCGGACCTGATATCTCTCCTGGAAGGCTCTCCGATGGAGATTCCGACCAGGAGGGATCTACTCTCTCAGGCGGGCGGGAGATTCCTGCACCCACGCCCGGAGATGTGGAAACTGTGGGCCTGGCCTCTGAGGGGGCTAGGCTCATAGAGGAGGGTCTCTCGGCCGAGGTCGTAGAGACCATCCTACACTCCAGAGCTCCGTCCACGAGGAAGCTGTACGCTTTGAAATGGAGACTTTTCTCAGCTTGGTGCAGAGAACGCCAGTGGGATCCAGTTAACTGCCCGGTTGGTACAGTGCTGGAGTTCCTGCAGGAAAGGTTCTCTGCAGGGTTGACCCCCTCCACACTTAAGGTGTACGTGGCGGCCTTGGGCGCTGTCCACGTCCCTTGCAGTGGAGTGTCTTTGGGAAGACACCCTCTAATTACACGCTTCCTTCGTGGCACATTAAGGTTGAGGCCAGTTATGCACTCGAGGGTCCCGGCATGGGACTTGGCCATTGTTTTGAGGGGCTTGTCCGGACCTCCGTTCGAACCTTTGGAGGAGGTTTCGGATAAGTTCCTCACCCTGAAAACTATCTTCCTTTTGGCCATTTCATCTCTTAAAAGGATAGGAGATATTCAGTCCCTGTCAGTAGGGCCCTCATGTCTAGAGTTCGCGCCTGGGATGGTGAAAGCATTTCTGCATCCCAGGCCGGGTTATGTCCCCAAGGTTCCTACGAGCCCACGGGGTCCCATCACTCTACAAGCCTTCTGTCCTCCTCCATTCTTGACGTCAGACCAGGAAAGATTAAATCTGCTGTGTCCGGTGAGGGCACTGGATACTTATGTCCACAGAGCTGCCCTGTGGAGAAAAACTGAACAATTGTTTGTTTGCTTCGGACCCCCTAAGAAGGGGGCTCCTGTATCCAAGCAGAGGATGAGCAAGTGGGTGGCCGAGGCCATTTCACTTGCTTATGAAGCTGCCGGGCAGCCATCTCCTTTGGCTGTCCGGGCACATTCTACCAGGGGTATGGCTGCTTCTAAAGCACTTTTGTCGGGGGCTTCCCTCCATGATATATGTAACGCGGCCGGATGGTCGTCTCCTTCTACCTTCGTCAGGTTCTACGAGCTAGACCTGGCATCTACAGTAGGGGCACAGGTTCTCTCGTAACCGTGTGCGCTTCGGTTTCACACATACGAGACACTTGGTCCTATGGCGATGTGGGTATAAGCGTTCTCACAGCGTTTCGACGCAGCTCGAGTTCCCCGAAAGGGAACGTCTCAGGTTACGTATGTAACCCTAGTTCCCTGAGGGAACGAGACGCTGCGTCGCTCTGCCATACTCCCGGCGTGTCCGTGATCACTTACTTCAGGCTTTATCAGAAGTTAGTTCCTGTTTGTTTTCACGGACGTTTTATAGCTTCCGGTCGATGACGTCATCACGCCGACGATCGATCTTTTTTCCGATGGAATGGTTCTACAGGCGCTTCACGACGCATTAACGCAGAGGCGTTCTCACAGCGTTTCGACGCAGCGTCTCGTTCCCTCAGGGAACTAGGGTTACATACGTAACCTGAGACGATTTTCAGAATTCCAGAAATTTGCATGAAGTTTACTACAAGAAATTGCAGAATTGACTGTAATAAAGCTACTTAGTTTGAAAGTGACTTCTGTGTGAGCTTTGCTTCTAAAGAGTAATTCAGGGGACCTGATACCATACATTTAATAAATGCATAATGAAATTGCATTTTAGTGATTTAATTAATAATTAAGTTGCAAAATTAATTTGTTGAGTTCTTTTGACAAATTAATGTTGCTTGCTATAGTAATTTAATATTGTGTTTGAATTAAGTTGTTGTAACTTAATAACATTTTCTTGATAACTTAAACTCTACTTAAACTTCACGGACTCTGTACAGAGATATGCATCACTTTGGCATATGTTTTAGACAAAGTAATATTTACACTAAATTATTTGGTAACATTCCCGCCTGGATTTGGCCTACCCAAATTGAAAAGCCTCCACAGTGGTCTAAGTTAAAAATTGTTGGTGCCACATGCTACACATACCTCCGGCAGGTTCATAAATTCCTTCTGAAGCAAAGCGATGCGTTTGTGTCAGAAAAAATATCTATATTTTTAAACTCTGTAAAGTAAAAACTGATATGCAATGTCATCAGCAAGGCATAAGCATTTTGAACTGAGAGAGGCATTAAACTTTTTCCGTAAGTTGAATACGGAAGGCATTCTGGTGGAAGCTAGATAATTTACTTACCGGTATGTTCTTCTTACACAAATGCATTGATTTGCTTCAGAAGACCTTTTTAACCCCCAGAGCTGTGTGGAGCAGTTATATGATGGATAGATGCAATTTTATGGACTTCAAAGATGACCCAACAGTCACTGCCATTATAAAGCTTGGAAGAGCCAGGACATCTTTAATATAACTCTGATTTTATTTGTCAGAAAAAAGAAAGTAATTTACACCTAGGATGACTTAAGGGTGAGTAAATCATGGGGTCATTTTCATATTTGGGTGAACTAAACCATTAATTAAGTTATATTTTTCCTGTGTTTTGATAGTTGTGGATCTTCTACAGAAAGAGATAATATTAATTGGTTCCATGGCTACAACTCAAGTAGTTTGGTGCAACTTCATTATTTTAAGTTATCAAATGTGTTTATGCTATAAATTCAGTTCCTCTAACTCAATATTTGTTTTTGCAATATTTTTGTTTTAGCGAACATTTTATAGTGTACACTATCAAGCGGCAGAAGTTGAAGAATTCTCAACTTTTCAAGCGTCAGCGCAGGCATCATCCAATCAGATCGCCGTATGCAAATATCCTACAGCAGACGCTGGCCAATTGCGTTCATTACTGCTCCGTGAACCATCCAGACCGTTAAAAATCCAGACGCAGCTCCTTGACCACTACGTGATATTCTTCCCGCTGTCGGCGCTTTTTCAGGATTTAATGTACTTAACAGCTTCGTGCACCTGTGCAGTGCGCTGACAACAACTACACGGGCAATCGCACTCGCACATACAACCAAATCGGCATCCATTTCGTCTCACAGACTAGCTGTCATAAAAAGGCGCTTTTTTGTGTTGTGTTTTGGTCCAAGCGGCAAGTTAATGTGATTGGCTGTTGTCACTATAACGATCGCGTCAGCACCCAGCTTCAGCCACGCCCTCCGTCAAGCGTTAACGCCTACGCCCCGTGTGAATGCGGCGTAAGAGACAAGTTTCACATCAATACTTCAGTCTTAGAGTAAACAGTTTGTGCATATTAGCAATAGTAACCTAAAAAAAAGAGTGTGTTGCATATGAATAATTGCATAAAACATGTTTATAAAAGAATATCTATAAAATATTTTGAAATTTACATATACATTTAAAAAATTTAAATTGTAAACCTGACATACTTTTGCTATACGTGTGAACAGATTTACACCTACATAGTTGACTGGCACAAAAAGGCATGACAAGAGTGTTTATTACGAGACTGTCTTTTGTATTTTCTCCTAGCAACAGATGCTTGGCGGAAACACACGACTTGCCACATATCGAGACACAAAGAAGGATTTCAAATTAACTTCCGATTGGGAAGCACACTAATAGATTTTGGTCCAAGCAGGAGAAGGGTCAACGCAACTTAATAATAATAAAAAATAAATAGATGAAAGCCCGTAAACTAGCAATAAACAACATCAATATACTTTGATTATAGTTTATCCAATAGTTCTCAAAACAAAACCATGGGATTAGTGCCACAAATACTATTATTTGTCCCTACAGTTAGTCTAATAGTCAAAGTTCTTACCCATTATCAAGTAAATTACAACTATAAAAAAACTTATGATAGTCTCAACACTTTGGTTTACAATTATTAAATATTTAACTTAAAGGCAAAATGACGCGTCAAGATGTTCCCTCGGATGAAACCTTAAACCTTAAGTCGAATGCTGTCTATCACTGCTGTGTGTTTCACATCAGTCCAGCAGTGATGAGCACAACAGTGATTAAACACATTTGAGGCGTCACATGCCTATGATGAGTGGCTCTTGTCTTTTGTTTGAGGCACAAAAGAGTTTTATTCAGAACAGCTATTGTTCTTTCACTTGACTGCCTCCTCTGCCATCTCCTACTGACTTCCTAACAGTAACTGATACCCAACTTCACCAGAGCACAGCTACTACTGTCATCACACCGACTTATCCACATCATGGAGAACGTCCACATCCTAATGATTCTTTGAATAGCTGTTCAGGACAGATATCTGTCAGATCTGTCAGATTTCATCTTCCTCATCAGATTTAACTTTAGTTACATTTTCAAGCAAACATTACACCAGATAAACATTTATCTTATTATTCAGTATGCGATTATGCACCTGTCAGTGTCAACAAGGGGACAGAATTGTCAATGACCTGCAAGTCAGATAAGAAGTATCACATGCAGGACCCTTATGTCTGTTCTTCCTTTCTCATCAGGAAGTGATTAGTTTGAGCCACTTAACATTCTCTGATTACCCAACGGGCCTGTCACATACCTCTTCAGATTTTTACCATGACGTTTTTAATGTGGCCCTCCATATTTCATTGGATTCTCATTCCAAACATGGCCGAAGTAAAAAAATAAAATACAATAAAAAAAAACAAATAAAAAAAACATTTGGATGTATGGCAGAGTATTTCTGTGCCAAATACAGAACGTTTTTTCGAGTATGGCCACAGAATTGCTTGTATGGGCAGAGTGAGAGCAAGAGCACCGCCATCAATGAGCTTCGTTTGGGTTACGGGAGCCGTCAGCAGCTCTGTCTTCTTTTTTTTTTTTAGAACACAAAATCAACAATGTCACTAAAGAAGTGTGTTTTTAGTTTTGAGGGAAAAATAGCCTTGTTCAGCTTCCCAAATAAGCTTTAAGGATATTTCCAGATTTCTGCAGGTGGTTTGTTTGTGATTTGACCGGGAGGTCATGAGTCGAAACTGCAACAAATGTCTGTGCTTTGTTGGCAATCGGCGCACAAGTGCATATAATGTCAACAACACAAACGTAATTGAAAATAATCCAGGGATAATGCCATAATGTATTTTGTGTGTGCGTGTGGCATGCTCGTGTCACTTTAGCTCCGCCCACTGCATGCCTGTACGAGCTCGGCTATTTCGGAAAGAATCGGTAAAGCGTATCTGTCTTTTATAATATAATATAATAAATATAATATATAATAAAACTAAAGACTCTTCAGAGATATGAGGGATCCACGACTCTATAGGTACTCAAGATTAACATGCAACTGGCAGAAACTCTGTGTGTTATGTACCCTTTTATTTACCTTTGCTCTCCATAGTTACAAATCAAAATTGGTTAATTCAATCTTTCTAAACCAGTAAAGACTGACACAATGAAAATGTCTTGAACAAACAAACAAAGGATATAAAATGTACATGCAAAATTATTAGTTTCGTTGTATGATAAATTAATAATTTCGAACATTAGGTTTTGAAATATTTCTGCTTTAAACTGTAAACTGTTAAATCGGTTCTAGATTCTTGTTTTCCTGTCCAAAATTTAAAACTTTTTAAAATGATAATTAAGACTTTTGTTACACCATTTAAAATACTTGTGAACCTACTTTTTATTCGCACATGTACTCCTAAATACATTTTACAGTTTGCACACATCTATCTTTTGTCACAAATGTGAGTGAAATGTTCACACTGTTGAGTCCTGCAAAGCACTAAAAACATGCCACAATGGAACCTTTACACTGTAAAAAAATTTACCAGGTAACTTTTTTTCTAAATATTTTTTTTACAGTGTACCTTTACCTTTAAGGAAAAAAAGTAACTTAATAAAACATATAGTTCTGGCCCAGGATGCTAATTGGTAAATACAACCGTCTGAATTTTAGGCGTGTTAATTCACAATTTAGGTTGGTTTGCTATGGATGGTGTGGCAAGCACCATGCACGAACACGAACATAGGATAATAAGTCTTTAATATAGATCGCTGGAGATACAAACTCAGGAACACAGGAAAATACACATTCAACAATCAACATAAATGCAAACAACACCGAACAAAGAACTGTGAGAACTCAAGGCTTAGGTTATATTTACAAGACAACTATGTGCTAAACACAGAAAATATTTGACTTTGTACAGATGACAACATTAGGGTTAGATCCGCAAAACGACTAAAACTGCAGTATTATGCAGATAAATAGTAGTTGGCGATGTCACTTTTTATGTGGAAAGATGGAAATAACCAATTTGTTTGACAGAAAAATGAATCAATTACATAAAATCAAATTTCCACTTTCAATGAAAAAATGTGTGCTTTTTTATTATGTAGTGTTTAATAATATAAAACAATCAAGACGGTGGTGTATTGTAAATATAGTCATTGAGCTTAATTATAGCAGATCAATAAAACTGAGAAACAAAATTTCGGTGGAAGAGAAATCTATGTGGTGCGTGTACATCATAGCACTGATAATACACACTGTTGGTCTATTTGTATTCACACATATCCGAGTGTGATCTGGTCAATTCCTGGTCATTGGGAATAGTGTGTGGGTGGACATGTGGTCAGCTATAAGCACCTTTAATCCCAAACATCCCCCAAAGCACAGTCAGAGGAAGCAACATGTCCAGACACACTCTTTGCTTCAATACTGCTGCACAATATTATCATACACAAAGCTGACGAACATGTACACACTAGAACGTGATAATCCAGCCAAAATAGCATTCGACTAAACAGTATTTCCACATTCACATGCAGACCTGGATTATCCAATATCACCATCGTAATGACGAGGAGATCCTTATTTTGTTCATGTCCGATATTAACTAACTAGTCAAGAAAATAAAGATTTGTTATAGCTAGCAGTCACATATGTGGGTCTTACTTAGGAAGAAGGTTAGATTAACTAATTATAACCTGCAGTGGAGGAAGAGAATAACTGTAGTTGAGAGGATTACAGTGCACCAGCCCTCCTGCCTCTGGGTTTAAGAGATCTCCTGTGGGATGTCCTACTCAGCTGAGGGTCTGACTGGCTCCCATTGATGAAGTTTAAAATTATCAAGAGGCACAGAGAAAAGGGACAGAGCATCTATTAAGCGAAAAAGTACAACGAAAACAAAAAAACCTGTAAAAACAACAAAAAATAAGAATAAGAATAAGAATAAAAAGTGACCTATTTTTATTACAAAAATGCAGAAGTATAGAGAGAAGTTCTCTGAGAGGACCCAAGCAAAATCTTGTCCAAAAGTCCAAATGCAAACCAGTAACAACAACAAAAAAAACACGTAATCTAGGAAATAACAGGCACAAAGTCCCTACCTGGACCAACTACAAATAACCAAAACCTAGCCACTAAATAAAAAGGGGACATTTAAAACACATGGGGTAACAAAACATACCTGTAAAAAAATATCAAACAAGAACCGAACACCAGAACACCAAACAGAACTACAAACTACAAAGTCCATATAAGAACTTTGCACACAAAGACTGCTATATACAAGACAAAAACATTCTGTTGCAATGGTATCGTGTTTCAACTGTTTAAAAAGAAAATGCCACCTCTTATGTTGTCATTGACGATTTCCTGTCAACCAATCAACGTTCCACCCTTTAGGTACCGGACTACTGTGCTAGGTACCCCAATGAAAGGGTCCAAAAAAAGTGGTATGGTACTGTTCACAGCTTCTGATAATTGAAACGGAAATAATTGCGTACTAGCTATATGTTTTTTTTTTTTTGTTTTTTTTAAGAAATTAATGCTAAATTAATGCTGTTATTTGAACTTTCCATTAGTGATGTGCAAGAGGACATGTGCATGTTGTAAGTGACTTGTACATGTGCATGTTGTATATATTTGATTAATCTCATATAGGATGCTAGGTTGAGTTTATTAGCCCGTTAGCAAAGCGCTTCAGTTTACCAGTGTTCATTCACTTTTCAGCATCAGCTCAAACGGCAATGCCTGACATTATCAACTATGACTGGGTTATTTGAGATTTAGATGTTTTAAAAAATATATATATATATTGATGATATTATTATTATTATTATACAATAGTCTGTCTGAATACTTGATTCTGATTGGCTGGAAGGTCTGCAATAAAACAGTTTAATGCGCAGGTAGTTTCAAGTCAGTTCTATGTAATGCAGTTTTCATTGAAGCACACGGACACATATACGTCACTCATATCTGACTGAATCGCTGGTTTTCAAGTAATTAAGCTCACAGCTTCGTTTGTTAATAAAGAGAGATGCTAACCACCAGGTAATTCCCACATGCATCTCTCATCTCTTGCTCTCTCTCTCTCTCGATAATGAATTCAAAACAATGCTATAATTCATTCCATTAAATATTGAATTTTTTAATCTGTCTGATTCAAAGCAGGCAGAATGCTAGATCTAACAAACTGTACATTACAAAAATAACCATCATTTTTATCCTTCCGGTCAAATAATGCACTGCAAACTAACAGTTTTAAGTTGTTAATGCTTGCAAATGACCATGGTATAACCAGGATAATCCACAACTAAACATTTGAATGAACTCCTCTTCACGTCGCGGGTGGTTCTTTGCCTCCGAGTAGTGCATTAAAATAGTTTAAAGGGGGGGTGAAACACTCAGTCAATTTTCAGTCAGTTTCAGTCAATCTCATGTCAATCCTGAGTACCTATAGAGTAGTACTGCATCCTTCATATCTCCGAAAAGTCTTTAGTTTTATTATATTTATAAAATAAATATAGGCTGTGCCGAGTCTTTCCGTAAAAAAACGAGCGCCTGGAGGCGTATCGTGTGGGCGGAGCTAAAGAATGACGAATGGGCACAAAGCGGTGACGTCCTCAAGCTTGGAGAAACCCATGGCTATCGATCTCAGCTAATAGATATATGATCCAGAATCAGATCCGGAGGCTGAAATAAATTGAACAGGAGAAACAGCAACAGCAGGACGCCCGTCTCTATGGTATGTACTGTATTTAGTGGCCTGTCAACATTTGTGTGTGTTTACTCGCAGTTTATGAGGACATGATTCGGTTTATGGACTATTGTATGCGACTAAACCTTAGCAGTAGCAAGCAAAACGGTTTTGCACGTCAGACTAGTGTAACATTATACATAGAACAACAATGGAGTAACCGTTCATTTAAATGACGAAGCATGCGATCGTGTCGTTTACTGATGTTTACTCACGCGACGATAGCCAACAGCACAGACATTTGAAGCAGTTTTACTCACCGGCTGCTTCCAAAGCAGGACCGAACCTTTATCACTGGGACCGCTCCGTCAAAAACACACTTCTTTGGTATGATTTGGTGAAGTCTTGTGACAGCAGTGACCGTGGAGATCCACTTTGCGACGTGACTGAAGCGATGTTGTGAAGCTTCCCGTCATTTCTGCGTTCAAATCGGTTCAAATGCAGCGCTGCCTTCCCGGAATGCTGTGCTGAAGCGCTGAAGTCGCTCGATGTCACCCATAGGAATAAAGTGGAGCGCGGACTATAATGACATAAGTGTTCACAGACGACTGGATCTGCACCTGAGAGAGTGTTCATGGGCGTGCATTTCCTCTCTCTCGCTCTAGTCACGCGAGCGCGCACCCTACCGGGAAAAGAGCCCGTACGGCCCATGGACCTTCCACTCTATCGACGTCAAGCTGAGCCATACTCGAAAAAAACTCTCCGAAACTTGTGAGAAACCGGAAGGAGTATTTTTGACACAGAAATACTCCATCAAACGTCCAACATTAGTTTTTGAAACTTTGTCTATGTTTAGGATGGAAATCCAAGTCTTTAACAGTGTAAAAAGCTCAGTATGCATGAAACAGCATTTCACCCCCCCCCCCCCCCCCCCCTTTAATGCACATCTAGCAGTGGATTATCCCTTACATAATCCAGCAGTGTTATTTTTTCTCGTTAACTTTTTTCAACAATAGGCCTATTAAATAGTTTCTTGTCATGGCATTGAAAATGTGCAGGGATGTCTGGAATCACTTGAATTGAGTAGATGAAAATACAATGCCAATCTGCCAATCTAGGTGGGGGGGGAGCGAGGTCTGTGCAGGTGAATAATGTATGTGTAAGTGAATCAAGAGCAAATTAAAAACACATGTCTCTTGTTTCAGTAATTTACATGGGGAGACTGGTTATAAGCCACAGGAAACGAGGATGGGAGAAAGAAGCTGGAGACACACAGACAAGCTGGGACCCGAGCTGGGACGCTGCAGAGAGGAACTGAATTGAGAAGCCGGAGAAGTTACGGAGAAACTGAGTTTTGATTTGTACGATGTGCACCCTGTTTTGTTACCTGAGTTATTGAGAAAATAAACCCTGTTCGAGTTCCAGCAAGCCAACCCCTTGTCTTCTTCCTTACCCACACACAAACTTTGTTACAGTAACAAGTTTACTTGCATTTGCATCCTATCCTACAGATACAAGTTGTAATGTTACGTTTATGTTGTGTATCTAACTAGGATATGATTAATCTCATAAGAACAGGCATATTAGCAGAGAAATCTAGAAGCACCATACCGGCAGCAAATCTAATATGCCACAAGTGTCGTCTAGCAACTCTCAATACACTTCTGAGCTGTAAACGCCAAACTCTGGTCAGGCCAGTCACATCGTGTATAAAGTCGGTGGGCGGGACATAATGACGGCAGAGTTGCGTTTGCGTGCTTCTAGTAAACACCGAAACTGGCGGACAGCGGTCTTTCGAATCAGCTTTGACCGCGACTCTGGAAGACTTGGAGTTTGAAGCTTTTCTCTGCTCTGTCAGACACCTTCAGTTTTGTTTAGTGTCTGTTCTCTAACTGAACTAAATGATTGTATTACTATTAAAATGAAAACGACGGTGGGGGCGGTGCCACGGTGGGCAGGTGATGTAACCGATAGGCGTGGCTTGGGAGTGGCCTCATGGGGCAGCAAAGCAAGTGCATCCTGGGAGTTGCACCTTTTAAACCAACTTTTAAAATTATGTCACATTTCTTTCATAAATGACCTAATTTAAATACACATTCATCTTTCCAGCAGTGAAGTGCCCCTTTAAGCATCAAATCATCATTTTAGAATTATTTTAAGGGTCATGTGACACTGAAGACTTAAGTAATAATGCCTGCAGAAAATTCAGCTTTGCCATCACATATATAAAAAAAATGTGTTCAAATAAATGCATCGTTAGTAGAAGTGTAACAATACACCTATGTCAAGGTTAAGTTCATGTCACGGTTTTGGAGCCACGGTTCATTTTGGTTCGGTTATGTTTGCTGCTGAGTCACCGTTCATGGCAGTGGACCAGCAATAATAACACTAGATTCACTTTAAACTTAATAATAACAACAGCAATAATTGAACTCATTAATTTAATCTTTATTAACTTTATACAGTGGCTTCATGTTTTCTTTAGAGCAGTTAGCATACCTGAGTAAACTAAAATGAAATAAATGTCAGCACTGTAGACTAGTCAGAAATAATCTACTTAAACACATGAATTGTATGAATATAACTAATACTGATTAATAAATAAGCATATAACTTAAAGCTATTAAAGGAACACGCCGACTATTTGGGATTTTAGCTTATTCACTCCCCACCGATTCGCACCCACTGCTAGCCTAGCTTAGCACAAAGACTGAAGGTAAACGACTCCATCTAGCCGACTGCTCAGTAAGTGACAAAATAACGCCAACATCTTCCTATTTACATGTTGTGATGTGTATGGTTACATCGTGTAAGCATGGTATGGCAGCAAAGTTCCTGGATTATTACGCAGGAATGAGAGTATAGTCCCTAGCCATGTCGGTCTTGAAAATCGCAACTTTAAAATTTCCGTCGGTCTTAGTACACAATGAACCAGTCACATGATTTATTGGTACTTTTATTTGACTTAAAAATTGACATTGTAAGGTTGCATGTTTGTAGTTTCTCTTGCTCTTTAAATATCGCATGATATACGGTGCACATGCTTATGTGCGCACTACAAGCATGTATAATGGCTGACAGGACAGGAAAGTGGTTTTCTGATGTGAGAGAGATTTTTATTTCGTAACAAACTACGAAAATGACGATGACTTGGGACTACGAGGTAGCATTTTGCCTGACTAAATGGGGAAACTTCCAACATGCAACTTGAACGATTGCCCAAGTCACATGACATGCACTTGGAAGACAAAAGTTTATTTAGTATTTAGTGTATATTTAGTAAATAATAGTATTATAATAATATTTAGAAAAAAATGTAAAAAAAAAAAAAAAATGGTAAAGTGAGAGCTCTGCTGGGGCAGCAGGCTGGCCGTGTTCAGTTCAACATGAAACTATCGCAGTTTGAACCGTGGGTGGTGTATCACCGTTTTTCAGTTTGAATATTGTTACACCCCTAATCCTAAGTGAGCATAAAGGTGCACTATGCAACTTTTCCATCCGCTAGAGGTGCCTATTCAAAACAAAGGCGTAGTTTGATGACGCCAAGTTTGAGAGCAGCATCTTGGGACATGTGGCTTTCACCTCACAGCCAGTGGAAAATAGGACTGGGGCAAAAAACATGTTAATGATATGGTCATTAACATTACTGTAGTATGAAGCAGAGCAGGACCAAGTGTTGTGGAGCTGAGCAAGGCCGCTGGAGCAATTGTTACACAAACACATGCCTCGCGAGCAGTAAGACTTTTATTATGACGGGACGGGATACCGGCCAGGCACCGGTGCTATTTCCGCTTTTCTGGTCATGAGTATGAGGTAACGCAGCTCTGTTTATCATATTAGATACATTTAAGTGTGTTTAAAATGTTGTTATGACATTACTCTGTGTTTGCTCAGCGGCTGCTGTGACACTTGTAGCACACTGCTAAGAGTAAAGCGTTTCTGTAGAATAAATCCGGAAACCGAGGATAACGCAGATATGACGCAATTGATAGGCGACTCCCTCAGACGCTATGCTCAGACGTCCCGGCTCCTTGGTTAAAATAGTTCAAATTAAATTTTCTCCAAATTTACAAATAGTTGGAAACATTTGGGATATTGTAAGTACTCAACTGAATGAAATATATTGGTTTTTAGATATCTTACTGCAAAAATACTACATATTGCAACTTTAAGGCGTGTGTATGTTAATGTTGAGTAAGGTTATTGGTTTTCTAATGTGTTGTTGCTTCTATTAAAATGGACTGAACTGCAAAGCAAAAAGAAAGGAATCACCAAATGTAATATTAAGTATTCTTCTTAACAGATGAGCACAGAAAAGCTTTAATGCAAGACATACAGTAAACAGAAAGTACCGCCCCAAAGTCACACCATTAGTTGAGCCAGAAGTTACTGTAACTAGAATATAAAATTCTCAGAAAACAATGGGCAGTAGCCTCTAACTGTAAAGCTCACATCAAATCAGTAGCAATGATCTCGCACAACACAGAGGAGACAAAGTTCCCTCCAATATTTAGACACATGAAAATGAACCAGAGTGCTGAATTGGAGGCACTATGGCATGTTTTTGATGAAGGCAAAGAGAACAGAATAGGACAGGGAGGTTTCTTCAGCACTAAATAAATACACTTAAGGGTGACAGAAATCATGCATCTCTACTTCATGAACTCTCAAGTATAATAAATTGCTAATAAAAAGTAAATAAATATGCTGTTTTTTGTTTGTAAATTCGAAAATTGATAGCCAGGGATATACTTTTTTTTCTTTTTTTAAAATCACATTTTGTACTCTATAGATGAACAAAAAAATAAATAAATGACAGAATTTTAATTCTCGGGTAAACAATTATTTTAAGAAGCAGGGAAATGAACACATTCAGAACATTTCCTGCATAGTGGCAATTTATGTTATTCATAATACTGTTCATTTTTAAAGAAGATTTACAGTGTTATTTGTTGCAGCCTATAAAGAGAAAGATTGATACTAACAAACATGCATCCGGATTAGGGATAACAATCAGGAAGTAATCCATCTACAGACAAAGGTCAATACTCGCGCTGCTCAGGTTCAAAAGGCAAGGAGCCAGAACATTGTTACATGTGGGCCTGCCCTAATCTTCTGCATTGCTATATCAATTTCCATCAGAAAATCCCCTGCGTGGGAAAAGCAGACACTGACACACATATACAAAACATATACGCACATACCAATTAGGTTTGAGATTCTTTGTGTAAGAAAATTCTGAAGTATTATTTTCCTGTTTAACACTATAAAGCTACTTTGAAAATGAGAGCTCACTCTCCATTTCAGTTAACTTCTACATAAATGCAAGACATACAGTAAACAGAAAGTCCCACTCTAAAGTCACATCATTAGTTAAGCCAGAACTTATTGTAAATAGTCCAAATGATCTGCAGATAGCTTACTTATAGTTGTGTGCACATTAAACTATGATAGGAGAAAGTATTTTAACAAAAATGACACGCATCACTTTTAAGGATAAGAAAGGAAAAATCTTTGGGTTGATGTGTTCTTATAGTACAAAAATGGTATAACAATAAGGTTTTATTTGTTCACATTAGTTAACTTTATTAGGTACCATGAACTAACAATGAAAAATATTTCTGAAGCATTTAATAATCTTATTTTAATGTTAATTAAAACATATATATATATATATATATATATATATATATATATATATATATATATATATATATATATATATATATATATATATATATATATATATATATATATATATATATATATATATATATATATATATATATTTGATCAATAATCATTAGATAATTTATTACTAGATTTAAATCAAAGTTGTGTGTCTGCTAATTTTACTTAATTTTGTTTATTAACTTACATTAACAAGAATGAATACATATTGCATAATCCATTAACTAATGGGTCCTTATTGTACAGTGTATTATAAACCATGTTTTCTGATAAAGGGCATTCAGAGAATGAATTGAAGGCCCAGAGATGGTAAGTCAGGTGAGCTCTGGGTCCACATCACTGTCAAGTTCTTGATTCTGCTTGGTTGCACATAGAGTTTCCATTAGGAGCTGAGTACGCTTCAGATTAAGGTCGATAACCGAGTTTGTGCAGAGTCAGCACAGTAAACTGCACTGAAACCTCAGCAGATTTAAGAATTTATAAGAATAATTCAGCCAAAACTGCATCATTATTTACTCACCCTCATGTCGTTCCGAACCCCCATGTTATTATGTCTTCAGTGGCACACAGACAAAATAAAATCAAACTGTCTTTCAACTCAAACACAGCATCAAATGTTATTATTTCTCAAATGTCAGTAACCAGAAATAATGAAGTCAAACCTGTAAACTATATGTACCATATTAAATTTGAAACCTACAGTGGATGTGAATGTAAAGTTATAATATTAAAAAATAGAGCACAAATCATAGGTACTTGACAAGCTTGTGTTTACTATAAGCAAGTGTCTTTAAATGGAAAAAAATCTTTATGAAGACACTTTTGAAGATCCTTTTTGTGTGTTCCACTGAGAAAAGAAAATCAGAATGTAGGTTTAAATTGTTATAATAGTGAGTAAATGACGACAACAAAAAAAAAAATATTCAGCAAAAAAATAATTTAAACCCACATTCCCAGGTCTATATGTCCACTGCGCGATTTTAAGGCAACATTTTCCTTATACGACCTTGGAATCATCATGTTCTTTCCCAGTGTCTGCCTCTCCCTCGCTTATGCGATCCCTTTCACCTCCTCTCTTCCTCCTCATTCTCCCTTTCAGCTATCACATCATTAGAGAGCATTCAAAGTCCTGGCATCCAAATCAACAGAAACGCCTCCTAAGTGATCCTCCCTTGGGCGTATAATACTTCACCATTAGAGACACACATACTTCCCTCCTTCAGCGGCTCACGTCAGGCAATCGTGACCCATTTGGATGGTTATTACTTACACGCAGGGGCCCTAGCCCTGTCTGTCTAAACACACTCATCCGCTGGCTAGGCAGCTCTGGATATCTGTTCTGACAAAGTGGAGTCAGCAGCAGCCTTGGATTGTAGCTGTGTGTGTGTGTGTGTGTGTGTGTGTGTGTGTGTGTGTTTGTGATTGGCTCTATGAAGGAGCCCTCAGCATTAATGTGAACTGACGGCTCTTTGGCAAGCGCTTACTGAGTGGTTTGAGGATGCTGTTGCTGGCCTCCTCATTGTTCTCTGCGTCTGACCTGTCCGAAGTGTTCTCAGTCACTTTCTCCTTTCTGTCCTTGTGACTGGTGCGTCGGCGATGACGTCTCCGTCGGCGGTAGCTCTTAGGCACATGCACACCGATGTATATGGTGTGGTGACCTGAGAGAGTAAAATTGAGAAGATAAGTCAGGCTTGTTAAGATCACATTGCATCCCCCAACAAAAGAAACACAAACAGAACAATAACTCTTCGGGGTAAGCACACTTCATAAAAATCATATCAGTATTTTTGTTTTGTTTCCCAGTAAAAATAGCTGTAAAACAAAATTAGATTTCTTGAGTATTATTCTTAGAACAGCAATTTTTACCACTATTCAAAAGTTTAAGTTGGTATGGTTTTTTTCTTTTTTTTAAGGTTTTTGAAGTCTCTTATGCAGTAACAAGTGAGATATTGTGAAATATTGACGTCAAATATAAAATAACTGCTTTCCATTTTAATATATTTCAAAATGTAATTATTCCTGTGATGGTAAAGTTGAAAGTAGTGAGACCAGCGATGTTGTATGTTTGGAGACAGTTGCACTGAGGAAAAGACCGGAGGAAAAGCTAGAGGTAGCAGAGCTGAAGATGTTGAGGTTCTGTTTGGGGGTGACGAGGATGGATAGGATCAGGAATGAGTACATCAGAGGGACAGCACATGTGAGATGTTTTTGGAGACAAAGTTAGAGAGGCCAGGTTGAGATGGTTTGGACATGTTCAGAGGAGGGAGAGTGAATATATTGGTAAAAGGATGCTGAGGTTAATTTTTATGAATAGATAGTTCAAAATCAACAGCATTGATTTGAAATATAATTATTTTGTAACATTATAAATGTCTTTACACTTTGGGTCAATTTAATGTATCTCCCTTTATGAAAAAAAAAAAAATTATGGACCACAATTATTTGAAAGGTAAATTACCTTGGCAATTAAAAAAAAGGTGTAAAACCTTCTGCATAAACCTTTTTGGTTTTGTGATTTATGGTCATAACAAGAACAAAACCTTTATGTGGTCAAAAAAATAAATTAAAATAAATAAATAAATAAATAAATAAATAAATAAATAAATAAAAAATTATATATATATATATATATATATATATATATATTATTCAAATATATTATCTATAAACAAGTCTTTGTATTTTATAAATTTTACATAGTTATTTTTAACAAATATGATATTAAAACGTCAGCAGTTATTTATCAGATGATGATTAAACAACAGAGAGGAAATAATGGGGTTATATTTCAAACACAGTGCAGTTGAGCACTTTAAAGCATCTTAAAGAGACTAATCAGACACCTGGATGAAGAAATGATGCTGTGCATTTCCTTTAGGGATTCGAGGGCTAACACATCAGACGGCATGTGCAATAACAACGCTATCAGCACTCATTCTGAGTGAATTCCCCTCAGTGTATCTAAAAGGCTCTTGATGACGTAGATAAACACTTACAGAATTAATTGACTCAGCCAACTCAAGTAAATACAATAATGGCAGTCCTAACATCGTTGTTGTCATGAGATAAACGGCTCCCTAATGTCAAGATAGCACAAGCCACGTGACCACCCTACAGCGACACGCTTCAACATCTGTAAGATAAATAATGTGTAGCGTGGCAATGAGGTCAGGAGCTGGATGCCGACAGTTTCCTTGTGGCCCATGTGTTACGACATGTGATACAACCTGAGTAAAGACATAAATAAACGGCGTGACTTCCTTAGCGCAATTTATGCAGGAAATTGTGGACTTCACCGGAGGGGTTTGTAGCAGACTGTCAAACTAAATATTTTGGCTGGCCTGGAACAGCTAGCAGGTAGAGCGGAACGTCCAGTGTTTAGATCCATATCATACATACACTTTCCATGTCTCTCCCCTAGTCACATGAAGTCCATCTGTTAAAGCTACATCCCAAACTGTGTTACTATGTAACTTATTGAAACTTAAAGTTGTTCCAAACCTGTACGGCTTTCTTTCTTCTGTTGAACACAAAATAAGATATTTTGAAGAATGGCACTACCGTAAGCTGTTTAGTTACAAACGTTCCTCAACATATCTCTTTTATGTTCAACAGAAGAAAGACATTCCTACAAGATTGGAAGAACTTAAAGGTGAGTAAATTATGACAGAATTTTCATTTTTAGGTGAACTATCTCTTTAATGTTTATTGTGTAATGCATATCTAACTGGACCATTGACGTCAGAGCAGACCTGCAGAACAGACCTGATACAATCTATCCCAGAATTCCATCTTTTTCAGGTCAGTGCTACAGCCGAACTGAGATGTTTAATTAAAGGGATCCCCTGGTGTTGAGACTTGTATGGCTTAATATAACATAAATGATGTCTCTTACTGAATTATGTAGTAGAAAACCCATGAAAGATCTACGTTATTTAAAAAATCGATTTTATATTTGGACCATGGGCGGCGCCATTTTGTTTGTGTTCTAGGTTGATGACGTAGAATGGTTGAACTCCTCAATCAGCTGGCGTTACCCGTAGCTATTTTTTACCGCAACTCGAAAATTGTTTCATAGTTAAACAAAACCAATGAATTGCTTTGTAATTGTACTTAAAACACACTCAAACATACATGTGCACACAAACTCACCTACACAAGTCACAAACAGATCGGCGGGCGGGCACACACACCTGACAGACTGCGTTGTCTCAATCGAGATGTTGGGCTGCTCAGTCTCCACGACAGGGGCTGAATCCGAAATCGACCCCCTATACCCTGAAATAGGGCATTATTTGAAGGGACGGCCATTTGTAGTGTTGTCCGACACCATAGGGACATGTTCAAGTGCAGTCATTCAGTCTCACGTTCACAGCGATAACGAGTGTACAGCCGATTTACACACAACAGCTGTCCGACTTCACGCACTCGATCGTCTTCATTCACTCCTTCAAGTTGTATTAGTGAACAAAAGTAGCGAAAGTAATTTGTGTCTTAAAAGTGAAAGTTTAAAGATTGAGGTTAATTCACTGAGCTTGTGCTCAAACTTAATGCACAAACCAATCCCATGCATCATCACCAAAACATCCTCCCTCTCTTCCTCACGTTAACTTATCCCATCATCCTACCTAGATATTTCCCTCTGCTGGATACATTAGGCATTACAGTTAATCTACTGCATATCAACAGTCTATCTATGATATCAACACAGGGAATAGTGATTGAGGGTTATGTATGCGCGCACGCAGTGCGTGTGTGTGTGTGTTCGCGCCGATCTGTTGGGGTGTGTGTGTGTGTGTGTGTGTGTGTGTGTGTGTGTGTGTGTGTGTGTGTGTGTGTGTGTGTGTGTGTGTGTGTGTGTGTGTGTGTTCGCGCCGATCTGTTGGGGTGTGTGTGAGTCTGTGTGAGCGAGAGAGTTTGTGTGCACATGTATTTGGTTGCGTGAAGTCGGACAGCTGTTGTAAATCGGCTGTACACTCGTTATTGCGGTGAACGTCAGACTGAATGACTGCACTCGAACATGTCCACTATGATGTCGGACAACACTACAAATGGCCGTCCCTTCAAATAATGCCCTATTTCAGGGTATAGGGGGTCGATTTCGGATTCAGCCCCTGTCGTGGAGACTGAGCAGCCCAACATCTCGATTGAGACAACGCAGTCTGTCAGGTGTGTGTGCCCGGCCGCCGATCTGTTTGTGACTTGTGTAAGTGAGTTTGTGTGCACATGTTTGAGTGTGTTTTAAGTACAATTACAAAGCAATTCATTGGTTTTGTTTCACTCTGAAACAATTTTCGAGTTGCGTTGTGGTAAAAATAGCTACGGGTAACGCCAGCTGATTGAGGAGTTCAACCATTCTACGTCATCAACCTAGAACGCAAACAAAATGGCGCCGCCCATGGTCCAAATATAAAATCGATTTTTTAAATAACGTAGATCTTTCATGGGTTTTCTACTACATAATTCAGTAAGAGACATCATTTATGTTATATTAAGCCATACAAGTCTCAACACCAGGGGATCCCTTTAAACAGGTCATGATCTAACATGGCATAAATTGCCAAAGAAGCAATTTTACATTAAAGAGATAGATGCACAGCACACTTTGTTAAGGGGATAGTTCACCAAAAATTAAAATGGCCCCATCATTTAATCAGCCTCAAGCCATGCTAGGTGTATATGGCATTCTTCTTTCTTTCAGACAAATACAATCAGAGTTATACTTCCAAGCTTTATAATGGCAGTGAATGGCAGCCCAAAAGTTTGAAGCACAAAAAAGTGTACATCCATAATAAAAGTAATCCACACGGCTCCAGGGGTTAAAAATAGACTTCTGAAGTGAATCGATGGGTTTGTGTAAGAGCAATATCCATATTTAAAACTTTAGAAAGTAAAATATAGAGCTTCCAGCAGACTGCCTTCCACCTAGGATGGCTTGAGGGCGAGTCAATTATGGGATCATTTTGATTTGTTGGTGAACTATCCCTTTAACAATGTGTGCTGTGTATCTACAATTAAGTTCAAATGTAATTTAGGTCAATATTAGTTAGAAAGGTCTTTCCCAATGTCACAAACATTTAGAAAAATGTTGAGGTCAAAATTAATAAGGATTACGTTCTGGTCTACAAAATGTCAATCTGTCAATACCCTCAGCCAAATTTTGATCAGATTTTCCAGGAAATCAATATTTTAAATGTTACAGTGCTACAGCACATCTCAAATAAAGGCTTATACACCAATTAAAAGCATGACATCAAAAAAAAAAAATTGTACAGTAAAACGAACAAAGTCGTGTTCATGTCATGTAGGATTTATTCAGGTGCATCTGCACTTGTTTATCCACAGCCAATTACAAGGCTTTACATCTTCAGGCCAGCTGTGGTGCCACAGGTCACATAGTGATCATGATTCACCCCATCAGAGAGGCTAATAGACCACCACAGTGATTTGTGAGTCTCATGACATAACCAAGTGTGATGAGGTTAATCGCAGGACAATCCCCACCATTAGGCAACAGACGAAGCCACTGGAAGCAGTGGCAACATGTCCTAAGCTGCGTTCACACTACCAGCGACAAGTTGATCTTAATTATATTTGACTCAATTGTGAAGATATGACAGCTACTGTTTTTATGATCTTATAATGCTTCAAGTCTTACATTAAACCTGTACTTGTTTGTGTACCTGCTTTTGATAGAAGTCAAAACTGTCTCCAGGACTTTGAACTAAAGTGGCCGTTCCAAAGTAACATTTGTGAATGACATTCACAATGTTACTCCGTATTGTAGACAATGCTCTACTGACTTTTCTCCAATTGGTTGTCGCTCCAGAAAATCAATCTTTATTTGCATACATTTTGTCATTTGACTGGACGTGCCTACATCCTGTCGCCAATGGTCACTGTTGCTCATGTCGCCGAAAATAGCTCTCCATTTAAACTAATGGGATCGTGTTGCTTTGTCCCTAGTAGTGTGAACAAATTGATAGATAGAACATGTCCAGATGACTATGAATATATTTTATGCAACAAGAACAGTATATAATTTCTAAACAGAAAAGAAAAATCCAGCATTTGGTTTTCAGTCCAGTGCATCTGGAATTTAAGTGGCGATTTCTTCGAAAACAGTTGACCTTTATTATATTTGACTCAGTTGTGCTGATACGACTGATACTGTTTTTATGATATCTGCTTCTTCTGAAACAGAGACAAATCCTACATTAAACCTGCACTTGTTTGTGCACCTGCATTTGATACAAGTCTTTTCACTGTCTCCAGAACTTCTAAATAAGGTCCCCTAAGGTCCTGACAAATATCAAACAAAGCAAAATGCCAATGATTATCCACTGAACCTTAACACAAAGATCTATTTGCTTTTGTAAGGCATTACCCATTCTTATAAATTATGCAAAGTATATTTAGACTGGATTCACAGTTAATTATTTTCTTAAAGTATAATAAACTTTATATTTTTCAGCAAATTTTGGATACACTGCATTTGGATACAGTCCAAATCGTCTTTCCAAATTTGACACGCATTTGTTAGCATTGAGTGTTAATCTCATGTTTTCATCTTGACCTTATCTAATCTCATTACCAATATGTGTAACTTCATTAGTACATTGACAACAGATCATAAGGTATTTAATGTTAACAATATAAGTTGTCACAATGTCATAATATTAATTACTTTTTATAAATCACTGTGATTTTATTTTATAAATGGTACGATTTAATAACTATTTTACAAAAAGGTCATCAATATACAACAAAAAAAAAACTTAACTAAAGAATTATTAACAGTATTTGATTTTGGCGGGGGGGGGGGGGTGCACTGCATCATGGGTATAAATTATGTAGGGGGGGGTGCCCTGCATCATGGGTATAAATTATGTAGGGGGGGGGGGGTGCCCTGCATCATGGGTATAAATTATGTAGGAAGTGACTTAATTATGTGCTTGTCTGTCTTAAGTTAAGAATCAGTCAAAATGGTTTGCTCCAGGGCACATTCAGAATCTTTTCTGCAAACATTCTGTAAAATGATTGTAAATTGTTGACATGTTGCCTTTTTCTTTGCTTGTTTTAAACAAACAAACAAATGGTGCAGAAAGATCATCGAGAACCGTTTATGAATAGGGATCCCACCTATGCTGGGATGGGCGAGAGCAAATAAGGAAAAGGGAGTAAGAGCAAGGACTAAGAGAAGGGAAGGGAGAGGTAAGAGAGAGGGAGGAACCACACATTGTCGAGCCAGCTTTGTGCCAAGCTTCCTGTTCTTTCGGAGGGACCCTTTTCTATGCGACCATAGAAAGAAGGCTGAATTGGAGTGGCACGCAATTCGTCACTGGATAAAGCGTATTCCCTGATTCTGGCTGGGACATTAAGGCCTTCAACATCTGAGCACCTTATGTTACCGCAGTAACGGAGCTGTTGAGATGGAGGGTACAGAAGTACAGAAGATAGTGACATGCCACTGTGAATGCTAATATAGATGCCAATACAGCTCTATATCTAAAAGAACTGCCACATATGGGCTCTTTGTCTAGCAGACATATGCTCTGTTATAGTTTACTTTGAGGGCAGGCCAACCTTTTTTGTTGTTGTTGTTTTTGAATTTCTAAGACTAATGGGTTTTTTCAACAGTAAAGGGGTCAATAAGATTTTTTAAATAAAATAAATACTTTTACTTGGTAAAAACACATATAACTGATCAAAATTGACAGTAAAGACATTCATAATGTTATAAAAGAAAAAAATCTGTTTCAAATAAATGCTGAAAAAAGTATTATTGTTTCTGCCAAAATATAAAAGGGATAGTTCCGCCAAAAATGAAAATTTGATGTTTATCTGCTTACCCCCAGGGCATCCAAGATGTAGGTGTGTTTGTTTGTTCAGTAGAACACAAATTTGGATTTTTAACTCCAACCGTTGCTCGTATAATGCATGTCAATGGGTGTTTTTCTATCAGAGCCACTATGAGAGTAAAAAACACAGATATACGAATCAATATAAACCCTATGGCTTGTCACGACACAATGATGTCTTAAGACATGAAACGATTTGTTGCTGCGAGAAACAGAACAGTGATTGTGTTGTTGTTTTTTACCTTATATTAGACGAATCTCATCTACCAATGCCATTACTTCCGCCGGAGAAGGTCAAAAACCCGGCGCAATCATATAATACGTATATATAGATTCCTCATTCGTGCCTGCATGGATGGCGTGGATCGGTTGAATGATACATCTATGTAAATATAAATCTATCGTTTCGTGTCTTAAGACATCAATGTGTCGCCAAGCGCCACAGGGTTTAAGATGGATTCGTATGTCTGTGTGCTTTTTACTTTCATAGTGGCTCTCATAGAAAAACACCCCATTGACATGCATTATACAAACAACGGATAAAGCATATAAACATCACATTTTCATATTTGGGTGAATTATCCCTTTAAGCAAGCAACACAATTGTTTTCATCATATTACAATGATTTCTGAAAGATCATGTGACACTGAAAACTGGAGTTAATGTATTTTTAGCCAAAAGTTTGTCTTTTTTGCCACAAGTTAAGATATTTTTGCACAAAATGACATTGAAATGTGAAATCCCCCCCTCCCCCAAGTGATTACTCTGCTTTTTTTTAAATGTGTATTGTTGCATACTACTGTTTTCTTCCCGTTTTAAAGAATACAATACTGTAAATAGTATAAACTGTGTGAAATTCAGTAAGCTAGTATTCATTCTGGACACACTTTGACAGCAGGAAGAGGAGGAACTGTGTTTAATCAGGGCTGAAAGGATAATGTACATTTAAAGCAATGGAAACTGAAAAAGTCTATATAGGCTATATATATTTCTTAATTTATTTTGTACTAGAAGCTTCACGAAGACAAATTATGTAATTCATGCATGATTATCAATCTCATTCTGATTCTAGTTGTCTGACTGCTTTTCTAAGCCCTCTCCCAAACATGCTCCTAAACTGCACTCTGATAAACAACACACACTTACTCATTTAAATCTATCTTTGGACCGGAAGGATACTGGCATGGTAAACACAAATTCACCTGGTATGTGTGCCCTACATCTTAATCACCTGAAAGTAAACGTTCCACTCAAATCTAACCGTCTCAAAACAAAACCAAGTGACTCTTTCATAATAAGAACATTTTCTTGGTTCCAAACTTTGAAAACAACAAATTAAACAATGACAATTCAAATCAATAGGTGACTTTAGACTAAAAATGAGGCACTTACCTTCCACCTCTTCCTGATCACACAAGTGCTTGAGTAAGGAAGCCCCTCTGTCTAGCACGGCCTCATCCTCCACCCTATAGTAGTAAAAGAGGAAGAAAGACTGCTCACATTTCTCTTCTAAAGACAACGTGGAGCCGTAGCTGCGCGGTTCATTCACTTGCAGTGTATTTCTGCTAGTATTAGCCATTCTCCCAGGTTAGCAGGTACCGCTAACAAGGGGGAAGTCTTTGGGTCTGGATCCAGCCCTGGTTAGAAGATGTGTGGTGTAACTTATGGGTTACGGTCCTGTTCTGAGGCTGCTGTCCTTGAGGGGACGCAGGAGCGGTCAGGTAGACATTGGGAGGGTAATCCGTTCTATGGGGGATGGGGCGGGTTGGGCAGCCTAGTAAGATACTAATTGAGTCTGATGTCCAGGAGGTGTGAGCCAGGCTGCCATACACAGATTTCAGATCAGCTACTGAGCAATGCTAATACAAAAAGTTACACGTGGGTAGAATAAACACTGAGCCTGAACTGTTTATGACAATCGGATTTCTCCATCTGTTCTGTTTATTATGCTCAAAAGTGATCCACATTAGGGCTGTGCAATATTGAAGAAAAATAAGAACTAAAAACAGTCTTTACATGAATTAAATATGTACACTGATACATAATAAAGCTACAAAGGTTATTCAACCAAGAGCAATGAGTGATTTTCTCTTGTTATTTTGTTGTCTGTCACTTTAAGAGCTAATGCAAGGATCCTATTGACACGCATTCGGTTTCTTTCCCCGACTGATATTGTTCACTTAAAGCATAACCGTCTGGGTTTACATAAATACTTATCAAGAGCCATGTTGACATAACTGTGTGTGTATTTGACAGTTTGAGTGTGTGACAAGACACAAAACAGAAATGAAGGGATCACACACTTCTTCTTTTTTTCAATGTATGTCAGACAGCGTGAGACTGCAAGAAGCTGTTTTTCACAAGTTATCAAGAACATCAAGAAAGTCACATAAGTAACAGTCATGTGCCCAGTCTATTCTCTGCTATATGTGTCAACCTAAAACATACACTTTTCACAATGTTGTAGCCTATTAAAATCATTCAGATATTGCGTGCCGTTGCAATAATTTTGATATATTGCACAGCCCTAGCATACACACATTAACAAAAGGCTGGTTATATTAATAAAAATGGTTATGGGGCATTATATGCCATTGTGGCATTGAATCAATAATGAAATATAACCTAATTAGTCCTGAGATGGGAAACTTTACAAAGAAACCATGTTTAACGTATTATTTCCAGAAAATAAATCACACCTTAAGTCACACCAAGTCAAAATTGCATTGAAAAAAAATGTGTTGGTATATGTCACATTTTATTACATTTAGAAATAATTTAAAAATTAAACAGTTATATTCTGAAAAATACTGTAATATTTGTTAACTGCTATATATTACATATTCAAGCGAACCAAAAACATACAGCAAAAAAAAAATCTCTAAATTTATCTACTACTGAGTTTAGAATGAGGAGGATGAATATCCATAACTAAATTATCATTATTAAACCTAATTTCCTGTTTTAAAGTCCCGTTCTTCGCGATTCCATCTGTCAAACTTTAGTTAGTGTGTAATGTTGCTGTTAGAGCATAAATAATACCTGTAAAATTATAAAGCTCAAAGTTCAATGCCAAGCGAGATATTTTATTTAACAGAAGTTCCCTTTCAAAGCCTACAGTGAATGGCCGGTTTGGACTACAGCAGAAAGTACAGGGATGTAATGACGTCACTAGAACCGCTTGTTGACTAACCCTCCGCCCACAAGAACACGCAAAACAGGGGGCATGGTCTTGTTGCATTCAGCGCTTGCATCTCCCCGTTATGGTAAGAGGCGGGACCTTTCCGGGCAAAGTGCGCTAAGCTGCTGTCCAATCACAACACGGGAAGCGCTGGCCCAATCAGAACTCGTTACGTATTTCTGAAGGAGGGACTTCATAGAACAAGGAAATCATCAGGCCGTTTTTAGTACAGAGGAAACAGCGCTGTACAGATAAGTCAATTGTGTGAAAAATACTGTGTTTTTTTACACGCGAAACATGAACTCACTGAACATGAAACATGGTAAATGTTATATTGCACACTGTAAACATAATCAAAGCTTCGAAAACACGCAAAGAAGGGGACCTTTAATATATAGATATATTTTTTATACTTTGAGCCAAAACTATTCCCTACCAACAAATATACAGAACAAGAGTTTAAAATTGTCAAAAAAAACTTCATATGTTAAAAATGTAGAATAACACATATCTTTAGTCAGTTCAGAATGGAATGATGTACGGCATGAAGCATTTGTTAGTAAACCTTAATCTGACATGTTCTGGCTAAGACTAAAGTGCTTTTTATATCTTGTTTGGGCACTTGTTTTCTTTCCTTGCTTACTTTCCTAGTGTTTCCACTCCCCACTGGATACAAGGGAAGGATGCAAGGAAAGAAAATGAGGATAGTGGAATCGAAGGAAATCTTATTTGTATATTGGATTGCAGATTAGAGATCTGCCATTGTTGTTGAAGTTTGGTTAAGAAATTCATAATAAATAATAATAAAGCAAGATGCCCTTTTAAAATATGTGAGACATATTTAACCTGCAAAGGTAAAGCATAAATATTTTTTTTTTGTGACAGATGTGACAGGGAGGAAAATATATCAGGTTTATCAACAACAACAAAAAAAGCCTTCCGCATAGGATATACACCTGTGCATCCTCGCTCATAGCTCCTCTGGATGCTTCCTCACCCCTCGTTCCTCGCAGTGCATTTAGGGAATTGTCCTTAAATATGGCTTTGATCGGTTTCCGTGTCATCGACTGGAGGACGGGGGAGCCAGTAAACGAGGAAGATTCAATGTGTGTATTGAGAAGCAAATGTAGTGAATATCACAATAATTTGCATAGTTTTGGCTATTAATTATTTGGCTATTTAGTAAAGCATATGATGTTAGTTTCTCAATGCTTCCGTGTACAATAATCTGAATATTATCATCACCCTCTGCATGTAAAAGATATGCTGTAAACTCTATGTAGTGTGCTTTACAATTGCATCTAGGGGACCACGTGGCCATTTGTAGACATGTAGCCACTAGGGACAAAGATTATTGCTCCTAGCGAGGTGTGACTGCTATTTGACACTTTAGAAAGAAGTCCAAAGATCAGACTGAAACATTTCAGGCCCTGACATTCTCTTTCAGGGATAAAGCTAAGACTAAACGTATGCAGTAAATAGATATGATGTAATTTGTTCTGATCACAATCATCTTTTCAGGTTTCATTATGAAGTTCTTTTGACTTCTAAAATCCCTTAAAACCCTTTTTTTATTCTTTTTTTATGGCAAACACTCTAGATACTGATTTCCTCTATGGGCTCCTTACAACATGAATTGTCACCGAATGTTTACAAAACCATAAAAAGCTAAACGTAAACACAAACAGGAAGGATAGAGCTTATTCCTCTGATAAGAGCACAGAGGTCCCTAGGAGCCCAGTGTCACTGCATATCTCGACTAGATGCAATCAGGCATGCTGAAAAGATGCCAAGTTTAAACACTCAATTCTGCAACCCATGCTCATTGAAAAAAAGTGTGCCTGTGGGGACATTTCCGCAAAATGATATTACATTGCTTCTTGCATGTATCACGGCCATTTTAAAGTGAAATGTCAAATGAGTGGCGCTGAGTTCAGTTTTATCTGAGAAATTTTAATACTTTGTTGGTTGTCGTAGGCATCACAGCACTTTAGAAATTAGATGTCTGGTTAGGTAAGTGGTGCACATTGAGCAGATTCTGTGATACAAACACGAACATGCATACGTTTAGAAATCCTTTACTATGTGGTAAAAGTATTTTGAATTAAAGTCACCATCATAAAACCAAAATGGATAATTTTTATTTTTATGGAATATTCACATTTATTTTAAATGTTTTATCCATGCATATTATTAATTAAATACATGTGACTTAAAGGGATAGTTCACCCAAAAATGTTAATTAGCCCCTGATTTACTCAAGTCATCCTAGGCATATGTGAGACATTCTTCTTTCAGATGAATAAAAGTTAAGTTATATTTAAATAGTCCTGGCTAATCCAAGCTTTATAAATGCGGGGATTGTTAGTCTGTTTTTAAAGTCCATTAAACTAACTGTAATTAAATTACAGAAAAAAATAAGAGTAATCCCTTACTTTACTTTTTCAAGGGAAAAGTAATTAAATTACAGTAACTAATTACTTAGTAATTAATTACACCCAACACTGGTGACAAGCGAGTGTCAGAAGCGCAAAGTGCCGCAGCTCCACCTTGTGCATCGGGAGCGCCATCTACTGAATGTGCACGCTCACTTGGCGCATTGCCAGTGAAAATCGCTTGGGTGTGAACACTCAAGACATGCTGATAAACGTCTCGAAAAACGCTGGCGAAAAACGCTTGCGGTATTACACAGCACGTTTGAGCTTCTGCAAGAACCAATGAGGTTTATTCTCATGTGCAGGGATGGCTCGATACCACAATTTTGGCTTCGGTACGGTACCACAATCTCATACCGAAGTACCGATATTAAATCGATACCACACGTCTCTCAAAATGAGCAAATTGCTTCTGGTTTCAAAAGACGTCGCACTACACTAAAGCAATCTGCATAATCCGATTCAACATTTCATACTCGTCTTGGGATGGATAACGGAAATCATTTAAGCAATTTTATAGCATTTCGCAATAACAGTTACAGGAGTTATGAGCTCATAACAACACACACACACACGCCTGTAACTTAAAGCTCGCACATTAACCACTACGTTTCCTTAAACAGTCAAATACACAGAACTATGTACAAATGTCCGTCTTTAGTGAGTATTCACATAAAAACAGGCGGTTTTGTCTAACGCGAATGTAAATAGTGCAATAGTACGCATGCAAATATTATGAGATCTAAATGTCATTAGCTGAAACGAAAGCTGGAGATTTTGTGATATTTGATCTTACGTTAGGCTGTGTGTGTGCGTTGATCAGTGTTAAAAGAAAATAAATGTCTAGGTGAGATGGTTTGAATGATTCACTGACCTGTCGATCTCTTCAGAAGTCTTAAGAAAGGGTCATGAAACCCCAAAACACTTTTTTTGAGATGTAAACAGATATGTATAGGCTGCACATCATTGAAAACACTAAGGGTACTCATTAATGGTATTCATATGTGAAAATAGTTATTTTTGCATTTTTCAGAGCGATTTCTGTCTTCCGGTTTGAAAAGCTTAGTCGGAGCAACGTCACAAATGCTGACGTCGGCGCGGCCTTTTCGGCCCAAGTATGGGCTGCTGGGCACATGCTGACGTCGACCGCTCCGAGCGATTCGCGATATATATTCATGACATAAAGCTCATTCAGTCCAATCCCTGCGCTGTAGTATGCATGCAAGATAATTTAGTTAATATGCATGAGACAGTCACTTCTGTCAGGCTCGTCTTACATCATTATTGTAGAGATATGGTGGGGAAGTTTTGGAAGCAGCGTGCGGAAAAGTCACGGAGGAAAGCTAGGCGTTGTGCTGATACGAAGTAACGTAAAGGGTGCCGAGCAAGCTGTAACCGGCGCCGTCTGTGGAAGCCTTTGCTACAAAGGCTCGGTAAAGTAACAGTCACCTGAGGAATCGCACGCCGAACCTGCAAGCGTTGACTATCTATGTCAGGAGTGCAAAATAACCAATCTGTAATCTGTAGGCTAATGAACAAAAGCCACGTCCTCTCCGTTTTATTTGTCGTCACAGCCATGCACTAAACCGCATGTGTTCGGTCTCTTAGTGAAACAGTGTGCTGCATATTTGGACAAATATAGATTTAGCTGCCGAGTGATAGACAGCGCGGATCGTCACGGCAAGCCAGCGCGCGTCGCTCTGCTTCAGATGCGCGGTCAAGACTAGCCTCAAACCCCTTCGCTTTTACCCCGATCTAGAATTACACATCTCTGTCGCATCTCATGTTGGGTGGTTCACGTTCTCTTATCACGTCGGCGCGTTGTTCATCTTGCCAAACAGCGTGCATACTTGGACAAATATAGTTTTATCACGTTTGCAAAATATTTCGTCATGCAGAATAACATTTATTTTCATTTCTCACTGAATTATGTTGGTTTGAACTTTGAAGAGCTGAATGATTTGCGATCTCTGCTGCACGCCACTCATAGCTCTCTCATTCGCTGTACTCATCCCTCATTTAATCTCACTGTGGTAAACAATGCCAACGTGAACCAAGAACATGTCTCAGAACCGCTGTAACTGCTGCTGTTGGTATCGCTAATCTTAATGCACCTACTGACACTCCCCTATTTATGCAAACATTCCCTCTTTCCACACAATACCATCCCACCTTTTCACAGTCGACCACTCCCCTTTTAACAAGCTTTTTCAATCGAAGGTGTGAAAAAACACCGCTGCAGCAGGGGGGTTTCATGACCCTTTAAAGTCAGAATAGTGACAGATGCTTATTGGCTAGGTTTGATGGCTCTTCATCAGTTTTATAAGCAAAGTCATTACAGATGTCACTTCTACTCCTCTCTTTATTAATTCGTTTTGGGCATCTTGAGTGAGATTCAACTGCTTTATCCATTTTGTTCGTCTGTGTTGTCACATTTGCCGGTTGTTTCGGGTCAGTTTGGGTAGCGCGCTGCCATCTAGCGGTGAACTTCGGAACAGCAGCATATACCGAAATGTGCAAAATCATGATATCGTACCGTTTTAAATAAAATATATACCGGTAATTTTCCAGTACCAGTATACCGCGCATCCCGTTGGAGCTTCCGCAACAGGTTTGTTTTCGCGCGTCAAGCAGGTTCGGTTGAGCTTCTGTTTATGTCCGCAGATCAATGTTTATATGTGAATAAAAAGCCTAAATTCGGTAACACTTTATTTTGATAGTCCACTTTAGACATTATACTAACTATAAGTAACTTTGCAACTACATGTCAAATAACTGTCATTAGAGTATTTGTAGACTGTCTGATTAATATTTACTAAAACTTTATTTTGTTGGTCCCCCAACACACATTCTACTGACTCTACACATCAAGCTATATTTCAAGGCCTGTATTTAAAAAGGACATTTAACTTTTACTAAAGTTAAAAGCTAACAGTTAATAATACACTAACTACCATTTAAAAAACAATATTATTATTATTATTATTATTATTATTAATATCAAGGCCTGCTTACACTTTTACTTGTTAAACAATAACTATATATGGTATGTAAACTGTGACGCAAACAAGGTGTAAATTATTGTATAGCACTTGGTTATCTGTGACGTGATATAATACTAAACGACTGGTTAATAGGTAAATGAATATGTTTAACAGAAGTGTCTAACACGGAGCATGTGGACATGACTGCTTCTAACAGCTTTACACACAGCATGGCTAAGACTGTTAATAGCAACCATCCACAATACCAGTCAATGTCAAAAATTATAACCCATATTATAAACACTGACTTCTACAAAACAATCATGTTTACAGTAATCTCATTTCTCATACTAAATGTACAAATTTTAAGAGAAAAAAAATATCTTGGAGGCAAAGGTATATGCTATAAATTAACCCAGGGTTTGTTCAAAGTATATAAAAATATCTTGGAAAATACTTTTGTCAACTATTATATAGGCAAAAAAAAAAGAAAGAAAAATGAAAGATCAGCAGTAAAACTGCTTTTTTAACATCACACTCTGACTGTCCCATCAGATTAAAACTGTCCCTCTTCCTCCCCCAATCTTCATTGCCACCTATGGAACAGATATTGACACAGCAGGCACACAGTGCTCCTTCACATGACATGAGTTCACTTCACGTTTTCTTGCAAATACTATAGTTTCAATTGGGTGAACTGTCATGTAAGTATCTGCAGTCTTCAGCAACTGATGACCAATCCGAATTAAGAACATATTAAAAGTCTTTGAAGATAAATACATGGGAAATTTGACAAACTAGCATAATAAACTACACCCACACTTAACAATACATGCAAGACTGGTAAGTGGTAACAGAATTTTCAACCATTTTCAACCACTTAATAAATAAATAAAATCTGCATTGGCAAAGAAGGCAAATTAAAACAATATTTTTTTTTTAATGATTTATTTAGTGTTTTGTAATGCATAACAGTTTGGATTACATATCTGGCCTCAATTGAGAGAATAATTCTCTAATATTTTTAGTTTAGCATATTAAGATGCTGTGTCGCTGACTTTTGAGAACGGGGAAATAACAGACTTAAAAGGTAATATATATTTATATGTATGTATATATATATATATATATATATATATATATATATATATATATATATATATATATATATATATATATATAAAACAAAAAAAATGTTGGATGAATATGCTGAACATGAGAAGTATTGAGCTATGTTTGGATGTATAAATATTATGTGTATTGTATAGGTTATATAAATAGTTAGTAAAACAGTCTTAAGGTTTGGCAGCAGTGGGTGTTGATAAATTAGCCACGTTTTTCATAACAGTTAAGTAAAAATTAAGTTAGTTACTAATAACAAAAAATTAGGGACATATTGCAACAACAACAAAAAATCTAATATCTTCATAATTTGTATAGGAGTTGATATGACAAAAATCATTAAAGCAAAACACGGCACTGCAAACACTATAAATCTCAGTTTGTGATGCTGAACAACAGATTAGATTTATGGAAAGAGGACCTTCAGGATGACTTTGATATGAATGGAGCATAAACTATACAATACACTTGTAATATTTCTACACCCAATTGTATATTTTTCAAACACTGCCAAAAGTAGGGACGTAAAAACGTATAATGGTAAAGTTGTGGGGTAGCCTATGTGTTGTCCCATGTGTTATTGTAGCTTTCAGATGCTGCATTCTTATATGAGTTGGATGAGACTTGAACTGTAACGTTAACATGAATCACAGAAGCGATAAATATATGTTTTCCAGGGCTCTTACCTCTTCCCGGCGCTCATTTTGTGAAGTTGGAGAGCTGATAATTTATTCCAGTGGTTTGGTGCTTCAGTCCAGAAACACTGCAACGCCAACCGTTTCAACTGTCAGTTACTGGGCGCTCTCAGAACACTGACAACGCTGGTTTTAATTACTCCTTGGAATAAAATAAGTACGCTACGTGACTTTTTCTAATAGCAATAAGGGAAAAAGTGACAAAGAAAATAAAATAAAATAATACCTCCCTTCCTGTCTGAATGTGCTCCGCCGCATGTGACAGACGCGCGTCTGCTGAAAGCAGCAGAACAACTGGACGCTTCAAATTGCTCGTGTCATTTATTACTAGCCGCGGCTAGTCACGTCACAGCACGAGTGGGAGGTCAAGAAGTTGCGCGCGTATACTTTTAGTAAGATGATACCAACACATATTTCTCCAAAAATACGGTAAATGACTACACTGAGAAGACGACAGAAAATAGTACAGCCTAGGCGTAAACAAAAGTGTCTAGAACATTGTGCGCTCGCGTGATCAACGGATTCAAAGTGGACCCGAAGTTTGGCGGGGGGGATGAAAGCAGGTACTCCGCGCGCACCTTGTGTTTACTTCACGTTCACGTGAGAAACAGCGACACCTTCTGAAGAAATCTCACACAGACATGTTTACTCAAGTAGTCAGAATGATTAGGCCTAACTTACACGTTAGATAAAAGGGTGGCTAAATGTTTTCTGGTTTACATTAGAATGTAACCTAAGTAGGCTTATTCGGATTAATTTGAATACGCTTTATTAAAAAGAAAATTGAGATGTAATTGTATTTTGCTACATTAGATCTTTATGTCATGTTTTATTCATAAGCATTTCAATGGATGAAATTCAATTGGATGAAAAAGAAACCAAAGAACACACGTTTCTGCTACACCAACATATTTACACAGAAACATGCTCTAGTAACGTTAGGCTACATGATACATTATTAAATGCTCAGCCGGTGAGCTCTCTCTGAAGGTCAGCCATTCTTTTGCTCTCCCCTGTAGGGATAAAAGCCCCATGTGCAAAGGGAGTGGACTTCAGATATGTTAGATGGTAGAGAAAAATAATGGTTGAAAATATTTATTTTATAACATTCATATTTAAATGTATGCAGATTGGTGTCTTTAATTCATTCTCTCTCTCTCTCTCTCTCTCTCTCTCTCTCTCTCTCTCTCTCTCTCTCTCTCTCTCTCCTCTCTCTCTCTCTCTCTCTCTCTCTCTCTCTCTCTCTCTCTCTCTCTCTCTCTTTGTGTGTGTGTGTGTGTGTGTGTGTGTGTGTGTGTGTGTGTGTGTGTGTGTGTGTGTGTGTGTGTGTGCGCGTGTGTGGACATGTTTATTTTATAACATATCATATATTTAAACGTATGCAGTGTCTTTAATTCTCTCTCTCTCTCTCTCTCTCTCTCTCTCTCTCTCTCTCTCTCTCTCTCTCTCTCTCTCTCTCTCTCTCTCTCTCTCTCTCTCTCTCTCTCTCTCTCTCTCTCTTATTCTCTTATTCACGGGGCCATAGCTACAGACCGACATGTGGCACACCTGGACCCAGCAGTAGTAGGGGAATGTCGATTTTGTGGGTTGGAGGAAGACCTAGAACATTTATTTTTAAGGTGTAGTAGATTACAAGATCTGTTTAGTTTACTTGAGACCTTGTTCATTAGATTTAATGAGGATTTTTCTGATAAAGTTTTTATTGGGGGAATGAAATACAATTTTTCAATGAGGAGGTAAATATGTTTACTTAATTATCTTATTGGAGTGGCTAAACTGGCAATTTGGAAAACAAGAAAAAACAAAGGCCTACAACTTGCTACAATAGATCCTGAAATAATGTTTAGACGTTTACTCTCTCTCTCTGTGTGTGTGTGTGTGTGCGTGCGTGCGTGCGTGCGTGCGTGCGCGCGCGCTTATAAATCATACAGAATGAGTTTTAATGTAAAAATGCATAAAGTTGGTTGGTTTGTACAGTATAAAAGCAAAGACTCCCCAGAAAGATGGTGTGCCAGACCTGTATAGCAGAACCTTTGTCTATTTCTATTAATTCATTTAGAAATTTCAATAGTTTTTGTTGGTTATTTGTTTGTTTTTGTTTCAGTGATTCAAAGGATATGATATAGGACAAGGTGTGTGTAATGGATGGATGGATTCAAAGATTGTATTTTCAAAACACAATGAAAATTGTCAGCATTACAATTTATATCATTTAAGTTTTTGAGAAGAATTTATGTTGCCTTGGACGTTTATATTGTAGTCCTTTTTGTAGTGAGAGGGGAAGTTATTTTGATTAAACATTACAAGGGCACATTATTTCACATTAATGATGACTTTAAAACAGACCGTTTCAAAATGCAGTGCTAACCTGATTATCTCCATGCACTCCTTTTGCCTTGTTCTCAAACTAGCCATTGTAAGTAAAATATTATTTAAATGTTGCCCATATGCAGAAAAGAATGGAGACATTATGAGTACAAACTGCTTCAGACAGGCTGTAATAGGTTGCTATATTAGATGTGGACAGACAAGTACAGACGTAGGCTATATGTGTGTGGTGTTAACTTATAAGTGAGCAAATTAAACCACTGAGGTGATTTTGAAGGCCTCGCTGGAACTATTGACATTTATACTTGGCAGAAAATCACTTACCGAAATTCTAATTCGCTATTAGCATTGTCTTGAACTAAAAAATCACTATGAGTGCTTTATAAAGCATTTACTGTTTGATGGCATGAAACAGTTTTGAAGTTTTAACTGCATAATGGCTCTGTGGCTTTGGAGTGGTAAGGATTTTTTGATCCAGACAGTCTTGGTACATTAACACAACAGTGTACTAAAAATGGAAAAGGTTTTGTGTTCTGTTTCATGTACAGACGACAACATCAAAATGATCCCTGTTCACACGGATCTCTGAAAGCGACCCAAAACGCAGTAGTGTACATTTCAGGCCAGCGTTTGGCTATGTCACTTTGAACATGAAGATTGAACATGTACGTGTGCATGACGTCGTACCGCTTTTACAAATTTGTGATTCTAGTTTACACTGACTCCATTATTGTACTTTGACACTTTGAACCCCGTTTTGAAAAGTTTGCGTTTGGCACAAACCATTTTCCGTTGTCGTGTAAAATGTCCCTTAGTGTGGACAAAGCCTTATTTGGATGCTTCATTTTGAGTGGAGACTCCTTTTTTTTCCCTCTTGTCCTTCTAATATATTCTCACACACAAGACAAATATGCTCACCTTCCTAATGTGAGGCAAGAGACTTCCAGTAAGAGCTCTCAAAATACAATATCCATCAGCATACTATTAACCAAACACCATTTGCGAACTCAGAACCATGCACCATCATCATCATCATCATCATCCCAAAATCTATAGTAAAAAACTTAAATACTGATTTGCCAAGGCTGAATTTTTTTAAGCAGTTTTAATCCACCATCTCACTACATAAATCATTGGTTGCCAAACTCTTAAAAAAGGCAATGTGCACCACAATATATACTATTTAGTCTCTTTTAGGAGCATGAGAAAGAATTTAGCACCCAATACTGTTGTTATTATTATCATAGTTGAGTCTGTTTTGAGTATGTGGTCACATGATTTGGTTCAAATTTTCTGCTTGTTTTGTCAGTCTGACCTAAAACCACCCTGTACAGTATTGGCCATGGGGCTGGATATTCTGACTTTGCAGAAAGTAGGTATATTTTGCTGTTTCTTTAGCAAAAAACAAACAAACAAAAAAAACACCAAAAGAATAACAACAATAAAAGCCAAGCAATACCACTGTTAACATGTATAGTGCACATTGTCTTAAGATGCTGAAAAAGTCTTTGGGGATCATTATATCTAGGCCTCTGCATCCCCTGTAAACAGTACTAGAGATCAGAACAGAACAGATCTATTGACAGAAATGCAATATAATATACATATGTTTTCAGTTGAGTATAAAGACCTTACATAATGTACCGTTAAGTTTTTATTACCTTATAATGATCCATTTATATCTATAGTCCTTTTACAGTGAAATCGCCATTTTGCACCATCATGTTTCTACAGTAGCCCTAAACGGACAAACTGCTTTACAGAGCACTAGTCACTCTCTGCTTTCTCTGACGACAACATCTTTGTCCTGTGTCGGCCACCAGCTTCTCTATGAGCTTTAAAATGGAGGGGTGAGCAGTGTGCAGTTGCAGTTCACAACCTTACCGCTAGATGGCTAGATTAAATTCACACACTGCACCTTTAATATTAAAAATAAATATAGTTCTATTTTATGTAAACACAGTCTGTCATCTGAGGTTGAAGCCTTTGTAATAAAGCATATGACTATTATGGAATTAATAAACTTTGTAATCTCATTTATTGTGTTCACATACTTTTTTTAAAATTATATGAATTTGTTCTGTGTGTTTAGAATGAATCTGTTGAATTAATAATTCAAAGATTCACTCATAATACTCAGTCTTTTTGACAAACAGAATTGAACAAAACCCCTACCAGATGCTGTTACGGTTCTTCTGGGGTTTATTTAAAATCACACATGACAGGCCTTGGCTTATGGCAAGGTCTTGTTTATGTTAGTTTGAAAGTCCATTCCGATAACAAATATATCTAAGCTTGTCATAAATAGATAAGAATATATATCTAGTAAGTTATAATGCGGTTTGCAGCTTAAAAATGTTTTGATTGTTAAATTATATATATATATATATATATATATATATATATATATATATATATATATATATATATATATATATATATATATATAGTCACAATTGGAATGCATAGCCTAGTCGGAACTGAATAATTGATATCTGAATGACAGATCCCCATTGAAGTCAATGGCAAAAATGTTTAATGCATTACCAATAACAAAAGAATAGTTAGTCACTATCAAAGTAAGTACTAATGAATAAGTACTATCTATTTATTAGGTAGGCTACTATCTAATAAATAAGTACTAGTATCTAATAAGAATTACTATACTAATGAATAAGTAGTATACATAAGTACTCGTACAAATGTAATAGGCACTAGTAGCTAATGAATAAGTACTAGTGTCTATTTAATATGCACTAGTATCTACTGATTGAGAATCAGTATCTAAAAATAAGAACTGTTATCTAATAAATAACTAGTGGTATCTAAATAATAGGCACTAAAGAATAAGCACTGGTAGCTAATCAAATAAATACTAGTACTTAATGGAATATATAAAAATAAGTACTATGAAAATGAATACATTTTAAGGATTAAATGTTAAAACGGTTCACCATATGCCTACTGTTCACATTTTGAGCTTGATAAAATGTATTTGATTGAAAATGTACTACAAAATTGTAATATCATAAAAATGGTATAATGTTTTGTATTTTATATATTCTAAAAAGTAATTTATTCCTGAATTTTTAGCAAAATAATTAATGCTCATATAGAAACCAATCCTCTTAAAATGACAAAAGAATGCTCACAATGAATGAATGAATTTGAGCTTTTGTTGCGACTCCAAGCTTAAGATCACCTCAACTTTTAAAACGTCCTTTTAAATCAAAAATACTTATTTCCATTCTTTAAATAATTCTTGAGAAACTGACCTTTGCACACAAGAAAGGTTTTATTAGACCCATAGACCGAAGGTTATGCTACAACTGTTGTTCTACACATGGCTTTTGCTTCCATTAGCATATAGCAAAAATGTTCCAATATTTTTTAAAGACAAAAAACAAGCACAAACAAAACATAGCATAAGCTGGAAGACCAACTGCAGGGTGTCCTGCTAAACAGCAGCTTGGCCAGCCTAATAGATTGTTCAAAGACCAGCTTAAACCATCCAAGTCCAGGAAAACTATTGAGGCTGGATTTAGGTGTTTTGACAATAACAAGCTCTTTGACAAAAGTGTCTGTCTTTTAGGACACGAACATCCATGTCAAGGCAAGCATCACTTGTGTAAACACCTGTCTGCCATTAAGTATTTGAAGCCCTCCTTTCCTCACAGTGGGTCTTCATGGAGGCTTAGCATTCCTTTGATCGAGATATTGAGACAAAGGCTTCAGGAGGAACAGTTAAGGGGTTTAAGACTGTTCCCTATCATCTCTAAAGCCATCCAACACATTGCATGCCGCTGGCACATTCTTCGCTTCAGCCTCATGCAAAGATTGGATGTTCTGTTCTGTTCTGTTCAGACTAAAACGGTCCTGGCATTTCCCTCCCAGGTTTTCTTATGAATAACCATGGCCTGGTTTCACAGACATGGCTTAAATTAAGACAGGACTAGGCTTTAATTCAGATATGTTTAAATGCTTTTATAAATGTGCCTAGGAAAAATACATTACTGGTGTGTGCATCTTAAGTCAAAACAGTGGCATTGACATATTTTAAGATATGTCTACACGTTGCTTTCAGTTAAAACAGCTCAAACATGCAATTTATCTGGGACTAGGTTTAAGCCTCATCTGTAAACCGGGTTCCCGAGTCTTTTCATCAGGTAAAAAAATATATGAAATGCTGCAAAATACGAAAAGGTTTTCTGTGAAAAGTAGGGGTTCACGAAGTAAGGTGTGTAGTTAAATGCACTGAAGATAACGCTGTCTGGTAACTTGTCAAGTAGGCTTGTGCCCTCTTGTGGTTGGAATTTTTTATGTTTATTTTTTTCAGATCAAGTCTGCATTTAATTAGCAATTAATTAGCATTAATTGCAAGCAATTAGCATACAGCTCTAAGCGAAAAACTAAACAAAAAGAAACACACTTTTTTTTGTAATTTACCTTTTTATTTTTTATAGCAATTGTTACACTATATATACATTGTCTTACACAGGTTCAAACAAAAAAGATAATCTGTAAAAAACTAAACAAAAAAGAAAAATGACCAGTTCACAGTTGAATTTAGAACCATTTCAGAGTTATGCAAAAACAAAGTCATATCTAATCTCTCAACTAAGAACATAGTGAGAGCTTAGCAGTAGTTTCAAATCTCCAGTGTTCAGATTACACTAAAGCCATTAATCAAACAATGTGCATTTAAACAACACTGTCATGTAACAATTTTACAGCATAAAAAAATATTCAGCCCCCACAAATACACACCCGGTATTTCATGTTAAAAGCCACTATCACAAATGTAGGCACTTTTCCATATGTACATAAACAAGAGCAACCTTTTTTTTTTCCAAAAGCAGCCCAATTAACCGTAATATCACTTTATTTGGGAGATTTCACAGTCCTGCACATTTGTATTTAATAACTAATAAGTAGGTATTGACCCTGAACCTACCCATAACCTATGTAGTTATCTTTTAACCAGTACTTTCCTAGGTAAGTACACTTACTGTCAAATAAAATGCAACTGAACGTCATTACAATCAGTTCTGACGCAGAGTCGCAGACCCTACTTTTCCAAATGAACTCTACTCATCAAACATTGATTTTTTACAATGTATTCATAAGTGTATAGATATTAATTTGCTATATATGAAGTGCTCAAATATACTACAAGAAATAATTTTAAAGACCAACTGTGTACAGGTATTTAAAGAGAACTTTGAATTATATTAAAAAGTAACTCATTTGTAATACTCAAAACTGTAAACTTGTATTGTAACAAAAGTTAAGTTGTGACAGGGAAGGAATATCAGGTGGTCAAATGGATCAGCCAGCCACTGTTAGTGCCATTACAGTGATATGAATATTTCTTAAAGTTATTTGAATGTTTTTGGGCAAAATTTTGTTGAATTTCTACACAGTCCATCATATACGCTACTATGCAGATAAAATGTATAGCAATTACATTATCATAAAAGTGTGGCAAAAAATGCTGATTTTCAGTTAGTGTTAAAAGTGCCTGAAATGTCAATCAATGACATCAAATCTAAACCAAATAGCTCCCAAAAAACATTACAAAATAATAATATTAATACTCTGATGTAACTGTTTTCTGATAGATTTATGGAGGACAGACAGATCTGAATTTGTAAGCTTGTTAGTGATGTGCAAAGTATGTTAACAGAAAATAAAAACACAAAAGGAAAAAAAAGTAAATAAACTAAGAACATGCTTTACGCGAAAGACCTTTTCTCTTGTTCCTCCTTCTGGTCATTTTGTTCCTCATTGCGGTTCTCCATTACTGTGATCATGTCACATTCCGGTAAACTCTGACTGCTGGGACTTGGACATGCTTGCAGAGGAAACCCATTATACAAAACCTACATAAAGGGAAAGAACATAAATATTCATACAAATAAAATATAATAATATAATATTCCACATTTTCACACCAAACTCTTCTAACTGATGAATCAATGATCATTTAAGAAAAATGTGTTGCCCGATTACAGGCCTCTTCAGAACTCAAAACAAATTTGACAACATGCACCAAAACATTATTTATCATAAAAGCACAACTCATTGTTATAGGTTGTCATTGAGCTACCGTTCAGTTACTTTATCTCAGTTGAAATAATATTTATAAAGTATGGATGTGTACCTCTCGATAATGGTCAGGAATTTCCAGTTGGAGAGGCTGTAGGCACCGTTTTAACTTTTTGTGGTGTTTAATAAGTATAAAAATAAAAACACCACACATGGCCGAAACAAAAAGTGTGGTTAATATACAAGAGAGCCAAAAATTTCTCCTTACTATTTCAGCTACACAGGACAAAAAGAATGAAAGAACACATTTCAGTTAAACAAATCAATGCACAAGTAATAATTTATTGCAGCACATGATTAATTTCAGTGTCTAAAAAGTAAGTTAATGAATTTACAGTTGGATTTAATCACAAACACTTTGAATGGAGCTTGTGCACTTAGTAATAAAGTTAATAAGACTCACGTGTTTCCGGGATAACGACACATTTTTTCTCGGTAGCGTTTCCATAACGCTGGCCGTAATGCAAATATTCAACCTGGAAACAGTAGGTTTGCCCTGGTTCCAGATCTTTCATGGGTTCTTTCTTGTGATTAGTGATAAAAGACTGTACCTGTAAGATCAAAAACTCTTGTCAGCTTTACACTACTCCTCTTACAGAAATAGTAAAATGTTTATGTCATTTTTTTGTGAAGGAAGCAAGAGACCTTTTGGTGTATTTCGTTAACCACTTTCCAGATCGATATATTAAACTCAATATGCTCCCCATATTCCTTCTCCAAGCTCTCGTCCATATGTGCCATAGTCAGGGAAACCATTACAGGTGTTACAATCAGATTCACCACAGGAACACACGACTTAACTGTGAAACACAAAAAACAAAGATATTGTGTTAGACATTAGAGGTGATAAACAAACATATAAAAAGGAAGGTACATAATATAACCCCATAAAGCAATACTGACCATTCACACATTGGACTGGATTTGAATACTGCCAGGCTGACAGTTCGTTTCCTTTCTCTGCGCGAACTCGAAATACTGCTCCATAAAATTCAGGAGTGATATTAAATTGTGTTCCAAAATGTCTCGACACATTGAGCCATTCGCCCTTCGTGCTAAAAATCAAAATAACAATACAGAATGAGTTAGTTTAAGGCAAGATGATAATGCAAGGCCAAGTGATATGTTATATGACCACCCCATTCACTTTCACAGGGAAGTCGCGGCCTAATGGATAGTCATACTGGTACCCCAAAAGTTGCGGTTTCAATTCTCAATACCGACAGGAAATGACTGAGGTGCCCTTGAGCAAGACACCAAACTGGATGCTGACACTTCTCTGAGTGTGTGGGTTTTCGCTGTGTGTTTAAGGGATACTTCACCGCTTTTTCATATTAAACTATGTTTTTCCCTTAATTAAAACGAGTTGATACATACCTCTCTCGTCTCAGTGCACATTCTGATGCGGTAGCATTTAGCTTAGCCCACTAAGTCCAGGGGCCTGTTCTTCGTACCTCACTTAATACATCCGAGATTATTTGACAGATCCCAGATCTTTTAATCCTGATAACTGATCTCTGGCTAATTTGGTTCTTCAAACGAATTTGTGGATTGGATTAAAATATCTGGATTAAGTTATCTGAGATCACTGCTCGTGCCTGTCTTCCCTGAAGAGGGCAGATGCATCGATACTCGAAACCACGATCAGCAATGCAGCGATTGGCTGGCGTCAAGACAACGTAATGACATCATATAATTAAAAAAGCCACCTGGCAAAAAACTTGTCAAAGAAAAAAGAAGAAGAAAAAACATTAATTTCTGGACCTTTATAAGGAAACAGACAAACGACCAAACCAACATAAAAGTTAGATCAATTAAATGTGCACTGTTTTGATGAATATGATTCCTAATTATTTATATTCACGATTTTATAATATTTGTACACCCTTTACATTTTTATTTTAATGTTGTAATTTCTCTATTAATTCAATTAGAAGCAGATTTTTTATGTGACAGTATTAATTCAAGTTTCTTAATGGTCAAGATCAAATTATCTGCATTGCTTGCGCTGCATTAAGCCACTCCCATAATATCCATCATCATTCACATTAATGCACGACGGAGATTAACTGCACAATGGCCCTCATTTATCAATCTTGAGTAGAAACGGGGCGTACATGTTGGCGTAAGATTATGCTTACACTCCTCTCACCGCCTGATTTATGAAGCTGTGCGCACCTCTGCAATTCAGGTGTACGCAATACTTGCCCTTGATAAATGCGGCGGCTGAAAACGATCGTCATTAGAATAACACGCCCCTATAGATTCAAGTCTCCGCCTCCCCCACGCCCTCATTTTACGCCATGGACACACGGAAGACGGCAAAGAAGCGAAACTTCTCCGACGTGGAGATTGGGCGCGTCTCAATCATCTTACTAGTCCACTAGTCAGGGCACTGATTAGGACATAAGTCAATGGGCTGACTCCCTGATCAGTGTCCCCACTACTGAACTAGTGAGATGATTGAGACGCACCCATCGAGACAATTACCAGGGAAAATTTTTGGAAAAAAGCGAAATTGTTTTATTTGGGAGTTTAAAGAGTGGGATTAAAGGCGCCCAAAAAACAAACAAATATGGACCCAAATTACGAGTACTGTTAATAGTGTGGGGGTTGAGAAGCGCACTCCAGCAGTTTAAAGCTGTTTGGATGAGAAATTAACTCACAGTGCATTATTTTACAGCACGTTTTAAAACAATTAGTATTTAATTTCGTATCACGGCACATGTATTGGGGTGTACAATATGATGATGTGATGTGGAGTACCATTCATTCACATTAATAATTGCATGACAATTTGTAAGATTCTTTTTATTATATTATTATTTTTATTATTAATGACGCTTATTGATATTTAGAAGAAGAATGCTGTTATTATTTATTTTATTAATATTTAAAAGAAGAATGTAATTTTTATTATTTTGTCAGTCTGAATTATTTTCAGTCCCAGTCCGTGCACAGCTGCCAGGCAGGCTCGCAACTGGAGGAATACATGCTCAAATGCTTTGGTAGCCTATAGTCACACAAATTAAACATGGAAGTCTACGTTGCACAAAAATAAACACTGAAGTTTATAATTACTATGTTGTTGTTGTTGTTTTTTACAGTGGGTCATAATATAGCATATCTTGTCAGTGCGTTTTGTGGTGTTAGGAATTGTTTTTCTGCGCATTTTCGCATTAACTCAAACGAGCGTACACCACCTCCTTAGCTGGCGGAGGATTTGAGCGTGCCGTGCGTACGCCAACGTCCATATTGATGAATCTCAAAGTCACCGTGGGTTTGGGTGTACGCAAGGTGTACGCTGGAAATTTGGTGTACCCACTTTTGGTAAATGAGGGCCAATGTGTGTAAACCTCCAATACAACTATAAAGTAATTATTCCACCACAATTCACAAATAAATCTCTCAATCAAGTGACTGTGTCTATAGTATTATACGCAAATTTTACACAACATTAAAATATTTTCAAATAAACTTTTATATTTATTACTATTTTAAATTATTATTGCTCCTGGTTCAGTTAGGAACTCTTGTAATAAAGTAGCAGTGGCTGGGACAGATTTTAAGTATCACCTCAAGATGCGATCTAATCCTGTTTACATGAAATAAGTCTGCCGTTCCCGAGCAGGTTTAAGCTAACGGACCTGTTGCTATGACAGCAAGTCCAGGATGAGCCTTGAAGAACCAAACAATTCGAGATCAAGCCAAATCGTCAATAATCAAATCCAGCTAAATCAGTTAGCGACGTACGATGAACATAAAATGAAACATGGCGCTTTTCTAAGCGGATTAAAAAAGAGAACTATAATGTATGCCGGAATAGCACTTCTGAGAGTACTTCGACTCGGCGCAGTAAAAAGTCACGCCTGAAAAATCCTCCCTCACATCTCCCTCTCTCATTTCTGTCAATTGTGTACTACGTCATACATTATAGTTCTCCTTTTTAATCCGCTTAGAAAAGCGCCAGACGAGTGTTATGTATCAACTCGTTTTAGTTAAGGGACTAACATAGTTTAATATGAAAAGGCAGTGAAGTATCTCTTTAAGCATATAACTTGGATAGTTAAATGCAGACGACAAATTCCGAGTGTTGACTGAAATTCTGTCTAACTTCTCTTTTTGTGCTTAGCATTTTTGGGGGCAGATTGGAGCTTTAGCTTTAATTTCTACATTTCCATAACTGTTTATTTCACACCAACATAATTAATTGTTGAATTGTTGATCAGTGAAGAGTGTGGGCGGGCTTTTGATATCACTGCTGTACTTCCTGCTCTCTACTCATAGACAGTAAAAGAAATGGACAGAGCGATCCCAAAGACCTCAATGGCGGAAAATTAGGTCAATTAGAGGCACTCACTTCCTGATGGCTGAGTGAACTGCGCAGGCTCAGACTGAGCTTGACGACGTAGATGTGACGTAAGCAACCTGTCTGACAGCTGTAGGTCTTCTAGTAGTTGTGGAAAGTGAAAGCTGAATCCCGTTGTTTAAATATTTTCTCCCGTTGCTTTTGGCTCACTATCAGCTTCTCCCCATTCTTCCCCATTGACTTTATCGGACTTTGTCTCCACGTCCCCCCGACTGTCTCATAGACCAGGGGTTTTCAAACTTTTTGTGTGTGTGGACCACTATTTGTTTAAAAAAAATTTGCGGACCACCTCATAACACATAATAAAATATGTCTACACACAGTCCTGCCTGAATTAATCCGCACCTTTAAATAGGCTTCCTAGCACTAAAACTATAACTACTCATCACATCAGTACAACAGGCTTGTTAAAGGAAAGTTTACTGCACACAACGGCTGCCACATATTTTATTTATTTATTTACTCAAGGGCCCTAATGCTAAAAAGCTTTCGCAGTATTTTCTCTTCACCCTCCTTTTCTTTGTTTTTTTTTTAATGATGAATCTGGCTCATAGATGCATCCAACTCACTGTCAATCTTTTAATTTTTTGTAACTTCTGCCTCTGTCTCTTTTCTGTTCAGAGAACCAGTTGCTATCCACCGATCCATAACCGCACTGAACTTGAATGTCACAGCCGAGCGCCACGCTATTTTAGTAATCGCATAATAACTTGACAATTTAATACAAATGTTATATAAATATAGGCCTACATATTCTTTTTACTTTTTATTTTTCTTATGGGAATTTCCTGGTAAAATGAAGGTAAAAATTTTTTTTATTTTATTTTGCCTTTCCACGGACCACCTGCAGTACCCTCATGGACCACTAGTGGTCCGCTTCTGAGCGTCTCCTCCTGTCTATACGGTAATTTCTCAACTGTGCGACAGAGTCGCACAATAGTGTAAGATACAAGGTAATGGAGCCTTTTATACATTGTCGTGTTTCTTTAGAAATAAACAATGGACAAAATGAAGTCTTTAAACGCCTCAGATGTAAAGTTATTCACTGTCAAAGTGACTCAAAAATGAATGGGAGTCAATGGGATGCTAACAGCAGGTGATGGCTTGGTTAGCAATGGCCGCCCCTATGGGTGGAACCATGAACAGTAAAAGAAATGGACGGAGCGATCCCATTGCCTTCTACGGCGTTAAGTGATGTCAGTATAGGAGCACTCACTTCCTGATGGCTGAGTGAACTGCGCAGGCTCAGACTGAGCTTGACGACGTAGATGTGACGTGAGCCTCCTGTCTGACAGCTGTAGGTCTTCTAGTAGTTGTGGAAAGTGAAAGCTGAATCAAGTTGTTTAAATATTTTCTCCCGTTGCTTTTGGCTCACTATGGGCTTCTCCCCATTCTTCTCCCTTGACTTTATCAGACTTTATGTCTCCACGTCCCCCCGACTGTCTCATAGACAGTAAAAGATTGCCTGCGAGCGTCTCCTCAGGTCTATACGGTAATTTCTCAACTGTGCGACAGAGTCGCGTTGGTTATGACGCAATAGTTAGCCTATTTTTACAAAAACAGCTTCTAGGGGCGATAGTGTAAGATACAAGGTAACGGAGCCTTTTATGCATTGTCGTGTTTCTTTAGAAATAAACAATGGACAAATGGAGTCTTTAAACGCCTCTGATGTAAAGTTATTCACTGTCAAAGTGACTCAAAAATGAATGGGAGTCAATGGGATGCTAACAGCAGGTGATGGCTTGGTTAGCAATGGCAGCCCCTAGGGGTGGAACGCTTTCCGAGCGCTAGATTACCCCCTTGGTTGTTGCCCGTTGATCACGCCTCTTGTGGTCTGATTAGTTGAAGAATATCCAATTTGCATACAGACTCATTTGAATAATACTAGTTGAGTTTCAAAAAACAGAGCAGACTCCCCAGACCAGTGTTCAATCATAAATTTAGCTTGGTCTGGTGGTGATAGCCAGACAATTACAGCATAGAAAGAAATATAAAACGGGGTTGAAGCAAGATGAGGCAGAGTAAATGACAGAATTGTAATTTGGTTGTAGTATAGGGGATACTACAACCAAATTACAATTTGGTTGTAGTATAGGGGATACTACAACCAAATTACAATTAACGTTATGCTTACGAGTTACGGTTGTACTGCAATGAATACAGCACTGAGTCATTCACTTCCCCTGGCTTCCACTGCAGATTTGATCCGACTAGCTTGACATCTTCAGGCGGATTTAAGCCGAATGTCCTCTCTGAAATAAAACAGGCAGACAGACAGACGGCGTTTAAGGACGTGAAAGCAATGACACGTTGTTTACCACTATGGCAATTCCACAAATCATATAATCTCCTTACCGATGTTAGTTATCAGTATCAAAACCGTCACTACGTGAATGTGGCGCGTCATTTCTACGGTTTTGAATCCATGTTTTTCACCGTGAACCCTGCGCGTTTTGATGAAGCGCCATTCTGATTTACTTGACGAAACACGCCAGTTCCTCTTACGGTGAACAAATGCAGTGTAAGGAGTTCGGTAGAAAAGCCTCACAGTCTCACACAATACAGTTATAGCACAAAGGTATATGTTAAATCCATAAGTTAATAAATGCGGCAGAACTATTTTATTACTACGTCTTTACTTATAAATCCCATTTGTATTACAATCAGTCGCTGCTACCTTCCAGCTTCTGCGCACTCGTGTCGAAGGGTGCGTCTCAATCAAATTCAGTAGTCAGTCAGAGAACTGATCAGTGAGTCAGCCCACTGACTTATGTCCTAATCAGTGCCCTGACTAGTGAACTATGGATCTGATTGAGACGCACCCAATGCAATCTCTGACGGAAGCATACGGAAGCCATGATAGTCTTCTTCTATATTTTAATGGCGGTTGGCAAACCAGCTTTGGTTCATTTCCGCCACCTACTGTGTGGAGTGTGAAGCTTTGACGGACAAGGAAGTATAAAACAAACCTGATCCATTAATAAAACACATTATATATTAATTAAAAACATAATTCTTCTTTGTTTTTGTTTTACTATGTTCTCCTGCTCGGCATTCTCTTCTTATGACCCCCCCCCCCCCCCCCCCCCCCCCCCAAAAAAATAATAAAAAAGTTGTAGCTACAATAAAAGTAAAATTAGTATGATTATTCTTATAGTGGTCTTCAAGGGGCCAAAAACGTCCTTTAGAAGTCGCTCACAATAAACAAAATGGCACATCTTGTGTGCATATATCATTTAAAACATATGAACCATCTGATATGATCACAATTTTCAGAATGTGTGACATCTCGAATGTTGTTTAAAAATCAAGTGGTTATGATCCTTCCTGGTAGTAGTGAGTGATACGCAACTTGAAAAAAAAACGGGTGTTTCAAGATATCCGTTCATAATATTCCAGTACAGCAGGTGGCGCTAAAGAAGTTCATGCTGAAGTGTTCCTCTCTACAAGAACAAGACGTTCAAAAATGGGGGCTATGGCAATTTTATATTGTTATTGTTTTTTAGTTGGCGACTATAAACCCGCGAATACTTGACAAGTGTACGTTTTTTAACTATAAAACTGCGAGACAGTTAAGTGATTAACTTAATACCTTTAAAATGCATTCAGTGATATCGATCTATTTGTATAATACTCATCAAACCAACTAACGTTAACGTTAGTTAGAGTAAAAGCTGTCATTGGAAGCAAAAAATAAACATTATTTGCCTGCTGTCAGAATAAGACCACAACAATACTATAAGTGTAGCATCCATGGCAGATTGCTTACTGGGCCACAGCAGGTATTAGTTTGCTGAAGGAAGTAAATCGTGTGAAAATAGCAGGAATGGGGGACCATCAGGGTGACGTGAGTGGGGGCAGCAGCAGCTCTGGAGCTCATCTTCTCTCCAGGATCGCTCTCAATGATAACAAGGCTGGCATGGAGGGACTAGACAGAGACAAGATCAACAAGATTATTCTGGAAGCCTCCAAGGTCTGTACAGCTGTTTATTATTGAAGTTGAAACACAACGTGGACATTAAGCTTTTTAAAAAGTATTACTAATATTAATTATTATATCATTATATTTTATCATGTATCATCATTATATATTATAAAGTTATTTTTTTATACTGTGAGAAATATATTTTATGTATAAAGTTTAGAAAATATCAGTTTCTATCAAGTTAAATAATTATGTGTCATTAGTGCTGCACTGTTATATATATATAAATAAAATGAAATCAAATTGTAATTTATTTGAATCAAATTTGAATTAGTCCTGTCCTTAGGCTTGACATTTAAACTGTTCAGATGTACAAAATTGTATCATGTTATAAGTTAATTAAAATGTTAATAAAATAAAATACAGAACTGGTATTAAGTCAGTATTAATCCTTAGTTCAATTAGGACATTTAAAGTGATAGTTACCAAAAAGTATAAATTATCCCATAATTTACTCAACCTCAAGGTGTATATGACCCAAACACAAGCAGAGTTATATACAACAACAAAAAATTACTCTCGCAGTTCAAACAAATAGGGCCGGGCAACAAACTCAAGATCCTCCTGTCATGTATTGAAATCCTCCAACATTTCTGGTTTTACACTTTATATGTGTGACCAGTGTTTTGTTTTGTATTTTTTAATAAATCTTGATTGTGTTTAGCTGAAAGAAGAAAGTCATTAGGATGATTTGAGGGCGAGTATTATTGGGACGAATTATTGGACAGTTTTCACTTTTGGGTGAACTATCCCTTAAAGTAGCTTTATTAAAACATGCCTTAGAGAAAAAAAGAAGACAAAAAAAAACATTATTTACTGATGTGCATCTTGAGACAAAACAATGACACTTACCGGTACGTATTTTTAGATGTATCACTGCAAGTTACTGTTATTTTAGTTAAAACAGCTCAAACCTGTTTAGTCTGGGACTAGGCTAATTTATGCTTATAAACTGTTCACCCAAAAATGAAATTGATGTCATTAATGACTCACCCTAATGTCATTCCACACCCGCAAGACCGTTCATCTTCAGAACACAGTTTAAGATATTTTATATTTAGTCCGACAGACTAAAAAAAGCATCAAAAATACAAGAATAGAAGACAATGCCGAATAAAGTCGTAGTTTTTGCTATTTTTGGACCAAAATGTATTTTCGATGCTTCAAGAGATTCTAATGAACTAACTGATGTCACATATGGACTACTTTGATGATGTTTTTATTCCCTTTTTGGACATGGACAGCATATACACTTAGATACGCTGTTGGACTAAATATAAAATATCTTAAACTGTGTTCCGAAAATGAACGGAGGTCTTACGAGTGTGGAACGACATTAGGGTGAGACATTAATGACATACATTTCATTTCAATTGGGTGAACTAACCCTTTAAGCCTTGTCTTTGAAACCAGGGGTTAATAATTTTATATGAAATATAGCAGGTCACAGTGGAGGACAGTGTTGACATTGACCCATTTATAATGCAGTTAGAAAATTGTTCTTTTGAATGACAGGGATCTAAATTTTATGAGAATGAACTTAAGAAGGAGCGGCAGGTGAATCAGCGCATTGAAAAGATGATGGAGCAAAAATCAAGAATCACTAAAGACCAGATGAAGCAAGCACAAGCTGAGGTAATCAACTCTATTAATGATTGTCATAAATGTTAATAATAAAAAAGTTTTGATAGGATGTATTATTTCGAGACATTGTGAATTATACATTGCGGCCATTATAAATGTATGTCAGCATTGTGCTTTATTGTCACAATGCAATACATCTTAAAATAAGCTACGTTTTCCTTATGCAAAATATAAACTGGAGTGAAACATGAACTGGACATTTTTTGAGCTTTAGCCAAAATATAAAATGAAATAATACGTTAGTTGTAGGCCCTTTTTCTTCACCTCTTTAGTCAGAATTCTTATTTAAGAGTTTTCGCACCATAGGTGGACAAACTAAAATGTGAACTGGAGAGGGGTCGAGAGTTGGGCCGTGTGATCATTCACGTAGACATGGACGCGTTCTATGCTGCTGTAGAAATGAGAGACTGCCCGGAGCTAAAGGACAAACCGATGGCAGTGGGATCCATGAGCATGCTGGTGAGAATTTGAAAAAAGCTCACAGAACATCATCACATGTCCAGTGTTGACATTGTCTTTATCAATTCCAGTCAACCTCCAATTACCACGCCAGGAGGTTTGGTGTCCGTGCTGCCATGCCAGGGTTCATAGCGAAGAAGCTCTGTCCAAACCTAGTCATCATGCCCACCAACTTTGACAAATACAGAGCAGTGAGTGCCCAGGTATGTTATACATTAGTTAGTCCAATATTTAATAGTCATAACTGCTGTCGTTTCCTCATGCCTGGGTCTGTCTTAAAGGTACGGGAGATATTTTCAGAGTATGATCCTCATTTCATGCCTGTGAGTCTGGACGAGGCTTATCTGGACATCACTGAGCATCTGGAGCAGCGGAAGGACTGGCCGGAGACCATGCGAACACATCACATGTGTTATGCCAAGACAGGTGTGCTACTGAAGTCTACTGACTAGTGCAGGGGGTTTCAAACTGGAAGTGATATGGGGTCTGTGGAAAAGATTAGAGATAAGCAGTGTATAAAATGTAATGAAATGCAATACAAATTTATATAATTTAAAGGGATAGTTCACCCAAAAATGATCCCATGATTTATTCACCATCAAGCCATCCTAAGGTGTATATGACATTTTTCTTTCAGACAAACACAATCAGAGTTAAATTAAATATCCTGGCTCTTCCAAGCTTTATAATGGCAGTGAATGGGGGACTAGATTTTGAAGTCCAAAAAAGCGCATCCACGCAATATCAGTATTTAAAACTTTCTAAAGATTAAATATGGATATTTTTCTTATAAAAATGCATTGATTTGCATCTCCTCCAAGATGTTCATGTCTTTCTTTCTTCAGTCAGAAAGAAATTTAAAAAAATGAGGATTTTTCTCCACACAGTGGACTTCAATGGAAACCAACAGTTGAAGGTCCAACTCAATGCAGTTTCAAAGGGCTTAAGAGGCTCTGCACGATCCAAGATGAGCAATACGGTCTTATCTAGCAGCCATTGGTCATTTTCTAAAATAAATTAAAAATGTATATGCTTTATAACCTAAATTGCTATTTATTTAAATAACATTTATTCTAACCTAAATGTAAGTCACTGGTTCCAATTTATATTAAGTGTCTTTATCTAATATTTATTTACCTTTAAAATAATCATTGATACAATGCAGTTATTCTGTACGTCCACACATACTTGTATTTAAAAAGAACCTGCATGTAATTACAGCTGTAATTGAAGTTGAAGTTTGTTGAGTTGAAGTTTGTTGTTAAGTTGAAGTTAAAGTTTCAATTGTAAAAGAAGTTTTTTACATTTTAAATTCCCACACAAGAATAATCATATTTGGGAGTCCTTGGCATCTTAAAGAATGAAAACCCTGGTCTAGAGAAATTTAAAAAGATGCCCACAGTCTGTCTTTTATTATGAACGATTATATAAGCATGATGTTTGTTCTTTATTCTGATGAAAAGAAAACGATGGAGGAAGGTTTGCGGGTGAATCGGAAAAAGATGGAATTTCCCCTGTGCTGTTTGAGGACAGTCCCTGCTCCTCGCCCTCTCTGTCAGGAGCTGAAGGGAAAGCAGAGGTGTTTGGGACAAGTGCAGAGGAGGCTGTGAGGGAGATGCGCTTCCGAATTGAGCAGAAAACATCTCTTACTGCCAGTGCAGGTGAAGGAGCGGATTTTTTCTTCTTCGTTTTTTACCCTTAAAGGTACAATATGTATGGTTTTGCACAAGAACAATGTTATATATTTTGTCGATTTGTGTAATTGCATTATATCAAATGTTTGCAACATTTAAATCCAGAGAAATACAGAACCAGTGTTAACCAGTGTTGTCTTTGGTCATTCCCCCCTACTCTCAGCTGTCAGTAACCAGAAACCAAAAGAAGTTCCATTCCTGAAAAAAATTGGTGGTGGTAGTAGTAGCATCAAAGCTGACTATCTCCTGTAGTTTCTAGCAAGCCCCAGTTGTTTGTTTTGCATGAGTATTCATTATTGTTTGCTGCAGGTTCTGTCGCCAAAGATAACTTAATAAAGTGAAAACGGCTTTATGGTTCCACACTCCACACTCTGTTATTGTTTTGAATAGGCAACCTCTAGCGGTGGAACTTACATACTGTGCCTTTAAATTTGAAGCATAAATATATCCAGTATTTATACTGTATGCACAAACATTCACATTATTCTCTGTTGTAGGTATTGCCCCAAACATGATGCTTGCAAAGGTATGCAGTGACAAGAACAAGCCCAATGGCCAGTACCGAATTCCTCCTGATAGACAAGTTGTGATGGAGTTTATAAAGGATCTTCCAGTCAGAAAGGTCTGCCTGACACTTTTATCCGTGGCTGTTTTATTGCTCATTGACGTGGCCTAAAAGTATTGCTTATTTATTCCAGGTGTCTGGTGTTGGAAAGGTGACTGAGAAGATGCTAGCTGCTTTGGGGATTGTCAGCTGTGCTCAACTTGGCCAGCAGATGGCGTTACTTTCCCTGCTTTTTTCAGAAACCTCTTGGCACCATTTCCTTCACATATCTTTGGGTTTGGGCTCCACATATATCGAGAGGTTTGCAGTGTTAATGTATATGTTAAAGTGTCAAACATACAGTATTTAAGTAATATTGATCAACTACATAGAACTGGTTTGTTGGATACAGATTTGCTATTCTAATATTTCGTGGGCGATCTGGTCTTTTATTTCAGGGACTCAGAAAGAAAAAGCATGAGCACTGAGAGGTAATTTGCTCAGTGTTTTTTAGTCTTCAGCACATGTATCAGACCAAAACATATCTGTAAACTTGAAATCAACATTCTGTTTCCTCCATCCCTTATTGTATAATTTATATTTCTTTTAGAACGTTTGGGGAGATGAATGATGTAGAAGAGCAATATTCCCTGTGCAGGGAGCTCTGTCATGACCTAGCACAGGATCTACAGCGTGAGGGACTCAAGGTACCTGTTTTTCGCCCCCTAGTCGGTCTAAGGTTATAGTAAAAGTAGCTTCTGTCAGTTTTAAATGGAGCTTCATATACAGCCAGTGATAACTTGATATCAAGAACAAGATTTTTTTTGTGTTATAGGGGAAAACTGTTACTTTAAAGTTGAAGAATGTTCTCTTTGAAGTGAAGACCAGAGCGTTTACATTGCAATATGCTGTATGTACTGAGGAGGACATCTTTGCTGCTGCTAAGGACCTTCTCAAAGTTGAGATTGAAAGTGTCAGCCCTCAACCACTAAAGCTGAGACTCATGGGTATATATTATGTGTGTGTGTGTGTGTGTGTGTGTGTGTGTGTGTGTGTGTGTGTGTGTGTGTGTGTGTGTGTGTGTGTGTGTGTGTGTGTGTGTGTGTGTGTGTGTGTGTGTGTGTGTGTGTGTGTGTGTGTGTGTGTGTGTGTACACGTGTACGTGTACGTGTACGTGTACGTGTACACAACTGTTCAAAATTTTGAGGTTGGTAAGATTTTTGTTTTGTTTCTTAAGAAATGATCACCAAGGCTGCATTTATTCTATCTAAAATATAGTAAAAGTGAAATATTACAGTTTCATTTCTTCATTTCTCATGATTACCAGTGTTGAAAACATTTGTGCTGCTTAATTTTTGTAAAAAAGGTGATGCTTTTGTTCATGATTATTTGATGAAAGTTTATAGTTATTTGAAATAAAAATATTTTGTACAATAATAAATATCTTTACTGTCACTTTTGATCAATTGAATGTGTCCTTGGTGAGTAATATATTCAAATAAATCTTACTGACCCCAAACCTTTGAACAGTAGTGTATGTATTAGTAAGTATTTTGTTTAAAGGATGTGAAATCTAAAAAAGGTTATTTGACATCAAACATGAAGAATCTGATAATACAGAACTTTTTTTTTTTATAAATATGAAGCTACTTTATGTATTTGTTTCAGATAGTAAAATTCAGTTTCTAAAAAAAGTTCTCATGCTAATAAAGAGATGTGTGATTTTCAACAGGCGTCCGGGTGTCTGGCTTTATCAGCGTTGAAGATAAAAAGCCTCTTCAGAGGAGTATAATGGGGTTCCTGCAGAAAGGTGGATCAGATCCAGGCAGTTTCACGCAATGTCCTGGATCTGCGCTCAAAGCAGAAGGAGGCAGTGATAGTGCCAGTTTCCTAAAGCCGCAGTCCGTTGAGATGAAAGTACCTTCTGTGTCTGAGCAAATACCCAAATCTACAGAACCTAAGCAGCAGTCCTTTTTTCAAAGAGCACAGTCAAAACGACTTCAGCAGCAACAACAAGAGCAAATGTCTGTCATTGCTGATACAGACGAAACAAACAGAAGTGCTGACGCGGCTGCTTCAACTCTGCCTATGACAAACCCTCAATCAGACACAACAGCAGAAAACAAAACAAGTTTGTCAAACACAAACGCAACCGGATACATAAACAAAAGTCCAACTTTAAAGCCATCGTTTAAAATCTCAACCCAGGTGCTGCAGTTTCTCACCTGCCCCGTTTGCAACAAAGAGATGAAGGATGTAAACCTCACAGCCTTCAACCACCATATTGATGAATGTCTGAAGGGTGGTGCAATGGGTAATGAACGCACAGATTCGGATGCAGCTGAGCTCAACAGTGAACCAACTGCATCAAGCCTCAACCCGTCCTGTAATGGAGAGAAACCGTCCACTAGCATCTCTTTGCCAGGGATGGAAACTGATGACCAAAATGATTTCAAGACTCCGTTTTTTAGTCACAGGACAAAAAGAAATGAAAATAGTTTAGTCGTTCCTAACATGAAGAGGCCTCTTTCTGAATCTAGTTCTAAAGCCTCACACACAACACGCAATCCTGAGGCTGTCCCAGAGTTGTCTTCTGACTTGAAAGGCTCGTCTTTGACGTGTCCCGTGTGCGGTCAGCTGCAGAGCACCGGTGACCTCACTCTCTTCAACCGGCATGTGGATATGTGTCTCAACCAGGAAGTTCTGCTGGAGTTCAGAGGATCTCATCCTCCTGCGGATCATTCAGATGCTCCTGCACTCAAGAGCATAAGAGGTCAGTTTATGTAGAAGAATGCAAGAAATCGCATTTGGAAATAACAATGATACCATGACCAGTATAAGGTAGCTCAAAGGGAAAAGATTATAATATACCTGTTGTTTTGTCATTTCCAGGCCAATTGGGGGACCAGGGAAGAGTTTCTAAAGTGAGAGAAAAGAGCAAAAGGTATTAAACTGTAAAATGCAATAAAACGTGCAAACACCATTTGAATGTGCAATTCAAAAGTTTGGGGTCGGTAGAAATGTATATAATAGTGAAAGAATTCTATTTCAAATTAATGTGTCTTTTGATCTTTCCATTCATCATAGGATCCTGAAAAAAAGTATCATTAGTTCCACAAAATTAAATGTTTAATATACACAGCACAACTATTTGGAAGATTGATAATAATAAGAATGTTTCTTGAGCAGTAAATCAGCATAGTAAATGGTTGGTTGACCCAAAAATGAAAATTCTGTCATTAATTACTTACCCTCATACCGATAAACACCCGTAAGACCTCCGTTCATCTTCAGAACATACACATAAGTAAATGAAGATATTTGTGTTGAAATCTGAGGGCACAGAAAGGCCTCCATTGACACCATTGGCATTTCCTCTCTCAGGACCCATAAAAGGCACTAAAGATGTCGTTACAAAGCCCATCTCACTACAGTGATTCTACAATCATTCTATGAAGCGACGAGAATTGTTTTTGTGTGGGCAAAAAAAACCTAAATAACGACTTATATAGTCATGACTTCTTCCTGAAGCCTCGGAGCTTAATGAATCAGTGTATCAATTCATGATTTGGATCACATGTCAAACTGCTGAAATCACGTGACTTTGGCAAGCCGAATCATGAATCGATACACTTATTCATAACGGTTCGAAGCTTCATGAAGCGGTGTTTTAAAATCGGCCATCACTATATACTGTAAGTCGTTATTTAGTTGTTGTCTTTTCTGCGCACAATAACTATTCTTCTCATTGGTTCTTAACAGTATGTAGAGCCACTGTAGTGAGATGGGCTTTGTAACGACGTCTTTAGTGCCTTTATGGGTCTTGAGAGAGGAAATGACATTGTTGCCAATGGAGGTCTTTCTGAGCCCTCAGATTTCAACACAAGTATCTTCATTTGTGTTCTGAAGATGAACGGATGAAGATGAGGTCTTACAGGTGTCGAACGACACGAGGGAAAGCAATTAATGACAGAATTTTCATTATTGGGTGAACTTTTTTAATGTTTTTAATGATTTATGAAGGATCATGTGACTGAAGACTGGAATATAATGATACTGAACATTCAGCTTTGCATCACAGTATTAAATTACGTACAAAAAAAAAAAAAAAGCTGTTCTCTTAAATTGTGAAATTTCAATATATTTCTGGTCACTGTAATTTAAAGCATAAGAGACTTCTTTCATAAACTTGAAAATCTTACCAACCCCAAACTCTTAAAGCTAATAGATCTTGTTTCTCATGATTTCTATGTATTCCCCATTTTTAAATACAGACAAGGATCATCTCTTCCTCCCGCAAAGAAAACCAAAGTGTTGAGCACAAAACACACAATCGACAAATTCTTCAAAGGCAACACCAGACAAAACGACTAATTCTGTTACAAATCCAGAAAGATCATATCATCCATGAGGACTTTGCTGGATTGACTTCAGGGAATATGTTTAAAGGAGCAAGTAAGAATTATGCAAACTGAAGAAAAGCAGGTATTTAATAAGATGGCACTTGATAAGAGATGGTGCTGAGAACATCATACCGTATCAGTACTTTGACACAAAGCTGAAGATCTATTTGGATATATATTTTTTGTATTTATAAAAATGTGTGTTTGTGTGGTGGAAAAAATGCTTATATTTATACTTTTGCACTTTCCTCTTTCTATGTAAATTATTGATGGTAATTCTACAGTAATGTTAATGAGTGATGGATGGCTCAAATATTTTTTTAATAATTTTATTTTTTGCATAAAACAAATGAGCATTTCGTTGTATGTGGGTGTGCAAAGCACTTTATAGACCATGAAATAATATTTACCATCTAAATAACATATACAGAAGAATCATAATTGTATAGATGTGGGATTGTAGAATCTACTTTGCAGCTAAAATTATTTAGAAAGCAAACAAATAAAAAATTGTCTTTTTAATTTTGTTTTAAAGTATGTAAATGTTTCAGGGTGTTTTTTCTTAGTTTGGAAACAGCTTTATCCTTATTGTTGTGTATTTAACATTTCTCTTCCCAAAAGGAATGAAAAGAAGTACACTACCATTCAATAGTTAGAGACAGTACAATTTATTAAACATTTTCAAAAGATGTATCTTATGCTTATTTAAAAAGGCTGCATTTATTAGCATATTATTCAATTAAAAATACAGTTTAAAAAGCAATAGTGTAATTACACATTTAAAATAGCTGTTTTGTATTTTAAGAATTCAGTGTCACCTGATCCTCCAGAAGTCATTCTATGCTGATTTGGAGCTCAAGAAACATTTTTTATCTGTGATGACAAAAGTTATGCTGCTTAAAATTTTTGTTGAAACCATATTTTTTCAGGATTCCTCAGAACAACAGTTTTTATTTGTTTACTGCCACTTTTGATAAAAGTCTTAATTTCTTCTTTTTTTTAAAAACTTTTGCCGAAGCAACAGTTTACCCAAAACCCAAAACTTTTGAACAGTAGTTTATATTCATAATAACCTTGAAAACGTATTCCCTATAGTTTTACATAACACAAACAGTGCTTGAAGCCAAAGCCATGTAACTGTATGTACTTTGGGTAAGAGTGCATATCTTAGGGCGTGAGCTCTCAATGCAAACAAAACCACCAAGCTGATGTATTTTACTGAACACAAGTTTCTGAGGGAAAGAGCTTGTGCGACCAGTACAATACTATGGAGAGGAGAGCTCAAGCGCTAAAAGACTACATACTGAAGCAGCCTGTTTGGAAGAAGGAGAACCTTAATCCCAAAACATGGTTAAAATCAGACCACGTCAAAGGTTTCACTGAATTTATACTGCCAAAGGACATTGCTGAAGATGGTGGTTATGACAGCAAGAACATGTGTGAGTATAGACCTTCCTGCTTGATGATATTTCTAGTATTATTTATGATGATTCATCTGTATTAGCTGATAAAATGTGCTATTTACATGTTATCGTTTGTACTCGCTCTGAATAATGCTATATAAGGTACTTCTGAAAATATAAGACGTAAGTCTTTTTTACTTGAAGGAAGATTCTGGGTTTAGTGCAAGTTAAAGATAATTTTTTGGCATAATGTTTTTTTTTTTTTTTTACAACTCACTTTTTTAATAGTATAACAACAAGACTGTATGTGTTATCATGATTTTTGTGAGGGAAAAAATACCTTTTCTGTGTAAAGTGACATCCAATTTTAAAACTAATTTAAACAAATTATTTATGTCTTTTTGTAAAATGAAGCCTTCACATTTCTGCTTTTATATACTCCAAAAATTGGCTATGTTCACTTTCTTTTTTACTATATCCTCAGTTTTTGTTTTTTTAAAAGAATGTATATGCCTGATGAAGGTGGGGCCGTGGCAAATAAAACTTTTTTTTGTATTTGAATATTTAAGCCACAAGTTCTATTGATTGAGCTTTATTTGTATTGAACATGGAATGTTCCTAAATGTTGGAATACGTTTAGCATGTCATTAGACATGATAGGCTGCTGTACGTATCACACAAATGTGCCTATCTGACAGTGTTCATATATCATACTTGACATCATGTCTTCCAGTTGTCCTTAACATGAACGATAAACTTTACTCAGTGATATTTACACATCTGTGTCACCAGATACAATAGTAGTTTATACTTTAACAGTTTACTTGTTTGTCTTGTAGTATTGGCTCCACAAACTGCTTTAACAAAAAAAGTACCATGAAATACCACTGTAAATACTATGTCGTCTTGGACCATTATTAATATAATAATCAGCAGTATACCATGGTACGATAAAATACTTTTTGTAAAGTACTAGCCAGTGCTATTGAACTAGTGATTCGACCTGTACAGTGCTGGAGGTTGAGAAAGACTTTATAGAAGCAGCAAAGAGAAATGACGTGGAGGGCATGAAGCTTCGAGAGAGAGGCGTTAATGTCAATGCCAAGAATGTGGTATGTCAATAAACAGAATTTATTTTTGCAGTAGCAAATACAGATATGTTTGCTCACCATCTCTGAGCAGTTCTTATGATACTTGTGTCTCCTGTTAGCACGGTCGAACTGCTCTTCATTATGCCGTGGCCTTCAGAAATGTGGAAGCTGTTGATGTGCTCCTTCGAAGGAGGGCCAAACTAGATTTACAAGATAAGGTATGTTTGCCCAAACATTAATGATTGACCCTGTTCCCCTTAAGATCATTTTGGCGTTCTTACTGTGTCTCTGCAGCATGGACTGACTGCTGTTCACTTAGCAGCATGGTTTGGGAGTTTAGAAATCCTCAAGTTACTTGTTCAATGTGGAGCTGACCAAAACGTTGAAAATACGGTAAGGTGTTCGCTTACTTAGAGTGATTCATTTAGTTGATTTATCAGTTACATTACACATGCCATTCTACAGTTGCTGTGACATTTCCGTATATATATATATATATATATATATATATATATATATATATATATATATATATATATATATATATATATATATATATATATATATATATATATATATATATATATATATATATATGTGTGTGTATATATATATATATATATGTGTGTGTATATATATATATATATATATATATATATATATGTGTATATATATATATATATATATATGTGTATATATATATATATATATATATATATATATATATATATATATATGTGTATATATATATATATATATATATATATATATATACATATGTGTATATATATATATATATGTATATATATATATATATATATATATATATATATATATATATATATATATATACATATATATATATATATAATATATATATATATATATATATATATATACATATATATATATATAATATATATATATATATATATATATATATATATACATATATATATATATATATATATATATATATATACATATATATATATATAATATATATATATATATATATATATATATACATATATATACACATATATATATATATATATATATATATATATATATATATATATATATATATATATATATACACACATATATATATATATATATGTATAATATAATATTCCCATAGTGCATTCTGGTGCCATGTTTTCCCCAATCAAGCGACGCACACACACCCGGCCACGTAATGTAAAAGAAAATGTGATTCATCAGACCAGGCCACCTTCTTCTATTGCTCCGTGGTTCAGTTCTGATGCTCACATGCCCACTTCTGACGCTGTGGACAGGGGTCAGCATCGGCACCCTGACTAGTCTGCGGCTATGCAGCCCCATATGTAACAAACTGTGATGCATTGTGTATTCTGACACCTTTTCATCAGAACTAGCATTAACTTCTAGAGCAATATGATCTACAGTAGCTTGTCTGTTTGATCGGACCACACAGGCCAGCCTTCACTTCTCAAGTGCATCAATGAGCCTTGGCCACCCATGACCCAGTCACCAGTTCACCACTGTTCCTTCCTTGGCCCATTTTTGATAGATATATCTGAGTATACTGACCACTGCAGACCGGGAACTCCCCACAAAGGGGGTGACCCAATCGTCTAGCTATCCCAATTTGGCCATTGTCAAACTCACTCAAATCGTTACGTTTGCCTTTTTTTCCTGCTTCTAACACATCAAATTTGAGGACAAAATGTTCACTTGCTGCCTAATATATCCCACCCACTAACAGGTGCCGTGATGAAGAGATAATCAGAGTTATTCACTTCACCTGTCAGTGGTCATAATGTAATGGCTGATCAGTGACACATATGATCTTAAGAGCTATTAACACCCGAGGTATTACTGCAGCCATGACGTAAAATAATTAAATGGCTCGTCATCAATTATTCCTTACATAATCAACACCAATAACACTACATTTAAATATTCTGATATGGGTCATTTAAATGATTTTATTTGAACTATTTTAGATAATAATAATAATAATTCATCATTTAGAAATTCATAACCCCCCCCCCCCCCCCCCCCGCCTTTCACCTAAGAAATAACACTTTTGTTTGATGCATTACAAATTCATTCATAAATAATTGTTATAATAATGTATAACAATGGTTATAGTTATTCACGAGAACATACAAAGCATTATAAGGTGCATTAAAAGGAATAATTATTACAGTAAAAATACTTTTATAATGCATTACACATACAGCCTTTAAGTCAACTGTTACCAATAGCTCTTATGTCTTTATATTGCTGTAACACAACTGGCATTAAAACTAGTGCATTTATGTGAATTATGTTAACAGTTAATTTATTAAATAAGTTTACATTAATTTAACTTTCTGCAATTTTTTGACTTTTATTAGCTGGAAATTTGCATCTACTCTGCAATATTTAAATACTGCAAATATTATTCTATGTGTATTTGTTTTTCATTAGAATTGTGTACATTACAAATGTCATCTTAAAGTGAGAGGGAACATGTGTCACCACAATTGTATAGCATCTCAAATACATATTACTCATAAAGGTAAACATTTAGAGCATTTTAGAGCTTAATCAAAATGATTGTGTGTTCAGGAGGGTCTGAACATGATGCACTGCGCTGCCATGAACAATCACACTGATATTGTAGAGTACATTGTTGATGACCTGCAAATGGGAGAACTTGACAGAGAAGAACAAGTAAGGAAACAGCAGCTCACCTTTAAAATAATAAATTTAAAAAATGTATTTCATCATTTAAAAAAATAAATAAAAAAGTTAGATAAAATGTCCACATTAGAGACCTTCAAAACACTCAAAACATGAATTGTTTATCTGTCAGTATGGTAACAGGCCTTTTGCCCTGGCCGCAGCACACGGCTGTGTTCGCATGCTACAGATGCTGATGGAGGAGCCTTACAACATGGCCACCATGGAGGAAAATAAGGTATTCATTGAATCCTTGAGTTTATAGATGGTTTTTAATACACAAAAATGTGCTGTAATCATTTTTGGTCACCCTAAGTTGTCTTTAACTACTATGCACTTAAATAAAAATAAAAACGTACTGTGTTCATGTATTATTGCAAAGCACTTTAGCTACTATTGAGATGGGATACGCGGGTACGGATAGGGACAGGTTTGGTGGTTAGGTGGGTTAAAGGGTTAGTTCACCCAAAAATAAAATGTATGTCATTAATGACTCACCCTAATGTCGTTCCACACCCTTAAGACCTCCGTTCATTTTCGGAACACAGTTTAAGATATTTTATATTTAGTCCGAGAGTGTATCTAAGTGTATGCACATCGTGATCGTTTTTGCTATTTTTGGACAAATGTATTTTCAACGCTTCAAGAGATTCTAATGAACTAACTGATGTCACATATGGACTACTTTGATGATGTTTTTATTCCCTTTCTGGACATAGACAGTATAGTGTGCATACACTTAGATACATTCTCGGACTAAATATAAAATATCTTAAACTGTGTTCTGAAGTTGAAAGGAGGTCTTACGGGTGTGGAATGACATTAGGGTGAGTCATTAATGACAACACTTTAATTTTTGGGTGAACTAACCCTATAAGAAGTAAGGGAAGGGTCAACGGTGTAATTATAGATGTAATTACATAAATGAATGAATGAACTGAATTCATTCTCACCTCTGTTTCCCTTCTGGTTGACAGGTTGGAGACACGCCTCTGCATCTGGCAGCGAAGCACGGTCAACATGAAGCACTGCAGCTACTTTTAGACAACTTTGACGTTCGCAATGAGGTCAACCAGGTACCAATCTATCCTTTATAATGTAAAAACATGTAGGCTTTATCAACTCTTGTTCCAGAATTGCAGAGAAAAATGCATGCGTATGACACACTGATTTGATTTATTTGCCGTGTATGTAGGCGGGGCAGACTGCTCTGTATCTGGCTGCAGATGGAGCTCATGAGGACTGTGTACAAACCCTTCTCGAGGCACAATGTGACCCAAACATCTTCACCTTAGTATGTACAGATGTAAAGATTTTAAATGCTCCTTTTGATAGCTCCCACTGGATAATAATGACAGTCTCTTCCATCAGTGAGAATGGTTTGACCATGAAATATAAAACACAATCAGCATTGTTTCTTTGAGAATGGTTATCTGTGATGATTTTCAGAACAGAAGAAGTCCTCTGCATCCAGTCTGTGAGAGGGGCCACTTTCCAATTGTAAAACTCCTCATTAATAGTGGTGCTCAAATGAACCCTCGGGACCAGGTGAGAAATATCGTTTCATTTTGTTTTCTGCCGCCTGAAATTTTGATGCTATTCACACATTAATCTCTATTTTATTACGTCTTGTTAAGTTAAACTTCAGCATTCATTTTAACATTATCATTGAAGCATCCAGTTGAAGAGATCTGCTTTTATCAACATATTTTAGTAAAAAATAATTTAATTAACTTTAATAATAATAAAATATTGGGGTCAGGAAGAATTTTTTAAAAAGAAATTAATACTAATTTTCAGCAAGGATGCATCAGACATTACTATTTTTAATGTTTTTGACTGAACTCTCTTAGGTTCATCAAGCCTGCATTTATGATTAAAAATAGAAAAAACTGTATTATTGTGAAATATTATTACAATTTAAAATAATGGTTCTCTATTTTAATATGGCATACTTTAAAATATAATTTATTTCTGTGAAATTACATTTTATTTCTTTAGCCATTACTCCAGATCCTGCAGAAATCATCCTAATATGCTAAATCAATATCAATGTGCTGCTTAATATTTTTTATAATATTTGATACTTTTTTCAGGATTCTTTGATGAACAATAAGTTTTAAAAAAGATCAGAATTTATTTAAAATAAAAATATTTTGTAACAATATACACTACTGTTCAAGGTCAGTCATTTTGGTCAGAATTTTTCTTTCTTTCTTTAAAAAAAGAAAAAAAAGAAATTAATGCCTTTTTTTAGCTGTTTCATTGATAAAAAAAAGGTAATAAATGCTGTTCTTTTTCAATTTTTATTCACAAAAGTTTCGAGCATTGATAATACGGACTATCAAATCAGCATATCAGAATGATTTCTGAAGGATCATATGACACTGAAGACTGGATTAATGGCTGATGAAAATTCAGCTTGCATCACATAATTAAATTATATGTTAAAGTATATTAAAACACAGAAAACCATTGCTTTAAATTGTAATAATATTTCACATGATTACTGTCTTTCAAAGACATCTAAAATATTAATGTTTCCAAACTTTTGACGACTACTAAATATATAAATACAATGATTTCAGTCTCCAATACTAAGCTTTTTAACATGCTTCCTTCATATTTCCTTCATGACAAGATGGCATAATCCATATAAGAAAAAAATACACTAATGCCATCCAAGATTGATTGATTGTTTGGTCGTTTCAGCATATGCATACTCCGTTCCATCTAGCGGTGAAGAACTGTCATATTCCTGTAATCCACACCCTACTTGAGGCTGGCTGTGATCCAAACGTAACAGATCATGTGCGCCATCTTCTTTCATTTGTGAAACGATATTTGTCGTTGCGTTCATGTGTTTCAGTATTTTTTTTTATTCATTCAACACGCTCAGATGGGACAAACCGCACTCCATATCGCAGCAGAGATGGGGAAGGTGGATGTGGTCGAGATGATTCTGAAAGCTGAGGTGGATCTGGAGATTCAGGACAGGGTGACAGACCGTGTCTGACATATTGCAGTGCCTGATGGGTTTTAAAATGTGGTAGAGAAATAGGCCTTTTAGGAGGTTATTTTTGAACTTATTATTTTCCCTCACAGCAAAATAAAACGGCTCTTGGAGTGGCAGCAAGGGGGGACATGGTGATAATTGTGGACATGATCATCAAAGCTGAGAGATATTTCAGATGGAAGAGCTATTATCAAATGGTGGGTATTCAGATTTCCAATTTGGTCAAAGCAAACCATGAATAAATGGTATTGTGCGCTGCAAAAGAGTGGGAAGAACATTTTCCTCCCACCAAATGTAACATGCTGCTATAACCTCAGCCATTTTATATTAAAACCAGTGCAGGAAGTGTAATGCAATATTAAAGCATGTATAATTCCATTTAGAAAGGTCAGCACCGAGCACTTATTTGCACAAGGATTGCATGTCAAATATGATCATTCTGAACATGGACTAATATGATATTCAGTGTGCTGTATATACCTGTGCTAATTTCAGCACCTGGCTTCTGGCAAATCTGGCCTTTCTCAGAGCTTGATGTTATTTGATTACCCTTTCAGTCTAATACAGATGCTATTGAGAGCCTTCACAGCGAATCGCCGCTGACGTTTAAATTAGATCACTCCCCTGACACGAAGCCCCTGCGTGATACAATATGGGAGCTTGCATACAAACACCTCAAGCGCAATGACTGGAAGAAGTTGGCAGAGCTCTGGGAGTTCTCAGACGATCAGGTGGCTGCCATCGAGGAGCAGTGGACAGGTCAGAGTGGGATGCTTTACCATCTGGGGCCTATTGCACAAAACTGGGATAAAGGATTAAGCTGGGATATCTTGGTGATCCTGGCTCAATTTATCCGCTAATATACAGTTATTTTTCGTTATCATTATCGTTCTTGGTGTGAGTGTGCCTTCAGAGTACGTTTACACGACAGCAGTGTACTAAATTTTGCATACAGATGACAAGATCACCAAGATATCCCGGCTTAATCCCTTATCCTAGTTTTGTGCAATAGGCCCCAGATCTTATCTTTATGTTTAGAAGAACACCAATAATCCCCTAACAGGTGTTTTAGCAGCACCAAAAGACAATATTAGACCAATAAAATATAGATGAGATGGATTTACTCTAAAATGTACACTACCACCAGCATATATATACACATACACACATATACACAGGTCCTTCTGAAAAAATGAGCATATTGTGATAAAAGTTTATTATTTTCCATAATGTAATGATAAAACTTAAACCTTTATATATTTTAGATTCACTGGACACAAACTGAAATATTTCAGGTCTTTTATTGTTTTAATACCCAAAAGTCCTATCTCAAAAAATTAAAAGAAATGTGTTTTTAAAACAAAAAAAAAGTCAACCTTCAAATAATTATGTTCAGTTATGCACTCAATACTTGCAGAAATGACTGCTTCAATGCGGCGTGGCATGGAGGCAATCAGCCTGTGGCACTGCTGAGGTGTTATGGAGGCCTTAAGCTCATCCAGAGTGTTGGGTCTTGCGTCTCTCAACTTTCTCTTCACAATATCCCACAGATTCTCTATGGGGTTCAGGTCAGGAGAGTTGGCAGGCCAATTGAGCACAGTAATACCATGGTCAGTAAACCATTTACCAGTGGTTTTGGCACTGTGAGCAGGTGCCAGGTCATGCTGAAAAACCAAATCTTCATCTCCATAAAGCTTTTCAGCAGATGGAAGCATGAAGTGCTCCAAAATCTCCTGATAGCTAGCTGCATTGACCCTGCCCTTGATAAAACACAGTGGACCAACACCAGCAGCTGACATGGCACCCCAGACCATCACTGACTGTGGGTACTTGACACTGGACTTCAAGCATTTTGGGGTTTCCTTCTCCCCAGTCTTCCTCCAGACTCTGGCACCTTGATTTCTGAATGACATGCAAAATTTGCTTTCATCCAAAAAAAGTACTTTGGACCACTGAGCAACAGTCCAGTGCTGCTTCTCTGTAACCCAAAGTGGCTTGACCTAGGGAATGCGGCACCTGTAGCCCATTTCCTGCACACGCCTGTGCACGGTGGCTCTGGATGTTTCTACTCCAGACTCAGTCCACTGCTTCCGCAGGTCCCCCAAGGTCTGGAAACGGTCCTTCTCCACAATCTTCCTCAGGGTCTGGTCACTACTTCTCGTTGTGCAGCGTTTTTTGCCACACTTTTTCCTTCCCACAGACTTCCCACTGAGGTGCCTTGATACAGCACTAAATTTCTTTCTGTGTTTTACCCTCTCGCTTGAGGGTGTCAATGATGGACAGCAGTCAGGTCGGCAGTCTTACCCATGGTTGCGGTTTTGAGTAATGAACCAGGCTGGGAGTTTTTAAAAGCCTAGATTTTTTGAGAATTTTGGGTTTTCATGAGCTGTATGCCAAAATCATCAGTATTAAAACAATAAAAGACCTGAAATATTTCAGTTGGTGTGCAATGAATCTAAAATATATGAAAGTTTAATTTTTATCATTACATTATGGAAAATAATCAAGTTTTATCACATATGCTAATTTTTTGAGAATTATATATATATAGCAATGATGCTGAAAATCCAGTTTGCTATCCCTGGAAGAAATTATAAGAATATATTAAAATAGAAAACAATTACGTAAAATTGTAATATTTCAGTTTTTAAATATTATTTTAACTGTATTTTCTAATCAAATTTATACAGTAGTAATGTATGTATATAGTAAAACATTTAATTTAATAACATTATATTATAATGCACATTTCTTTAATTGCATATATATATATATATATATATATATATATATATATATATGTGTGTGTTTGTGTGTAAGAAACAATTTATACCCGTGTATAATTAAAATGATATAAATGCAAATATTTCTAAAATATACATGTATTCAATTATACATAATTATACAAGTACACACATTATGTAAAATGTTTATTTTGAACGTGATTAATGGTTAGACAGCCCTAAAAAAAAAATTATATATATATACACACACACACACACGTATAGATATATAATTGATATTTTAAATGCATTGCAATAAAGCTATTTTCAGATTTATAAAACATACAGATCTGGAAAACATACACAAAAGCCTGAATCAGAGACTCCCAGTTTGTTGTATCTAGGTCCTAACAGTTTCCAAGAGCACGGGAACAGGATGCTTCTGATCTGGCTTCATGGAATCAAGATAGAAGGGAGCAGCCCATCCAAGGGCCTGCATGAGGGGCTGCTTTCTGTTGGGATTACAAAGATTGCTGGTAGGATGTTTTTACAGTTTTAGAAGTATGCCTTTATCTTTGTTTTCAATGTCATCAATAATATATAGTATTTGTAGCATCTTTTAAACGGTATATTTATTAAAGAGTGCATTTCACACAGTCTTTTATAATGTCCCTTACAATAAAATTAGCAGGAAGGAAAAAAGCGAAATCTCATACATTTTTGTCTCATCCCCAGAAAAAATAAGAATGGAGGGAACAAACACAGATACAAGGAAATGCACAGTTTCATGAACCCAAGTTGCTAAAGAGAAATGAAAGCTATGAACCTAAAAAAAAATTGTGCTTTATTTCCTAATTGAGACGCATGGAGATCCAGCACAGCACAAACTAATACAACTATCTGATCTGAAACGATCAGGAAACGTTGCCGATTTTGATTAGGGCTTTGTAAAACATTATAAAATCAATGACACTTGTACAAATCTGTTTTAATAAATAAAAGTAACTACACTGTGTAATAAATAACTTTCTTCAATTAAAAGTGTTCATTTGGTGAATTTAGTATATAAACAACTTACCTTCATTTCCACCATGTAATGATAAAAAATAAATACAAGTTAGTACTAAAAATGTATTAACCTAATTTAAAGCCTCTAAACATGACAGATTATGATGACAAAAGAAATACTTTGAGTTACAGTATCCAGACTCAAGACCTGACACATAAATGAGCACGCGCGTGTGTGTTAGTCCACAACTTTGATGGAGTGGATGTGAAAGGTGGAGGAGGAGGGGCCTCTAGGCTGGCTGGAGGAGCTCTTGCTGCTGGAGTCAGTCTGACTCTGAAGAGCAGAGCGAGGGAACTTAGCTGCTGTTGCCTGGCCAACGGTGAGCTGTATGTGGGGGGAAAGGGGGAAATTGAATGAGCACTACTCTGTTTGATGTTCTGATATCATCACGTGTACTTAGACATGTGTAGGGATGTTCCTTTATACCTGAGTGACTGGGTGGTGTCTTTCTACTACAACTGAACTCATGGGAGGAGCCACACCCATGACATGCAGGGCCGTAGGGGGGCGGCCCGTCCGGTTATGTTCTGCCCGTCCTGTCAAACGAGCAGTTACTGTCTTACAGGCTTTCTGCTTGCCAGCCGTTACAATCCGTGCGTTCACCTAAAGGAGAGAACATTTTAGAAGTGAGCAATAGCCAAGCAGTTTTCAGAACATTCACGCAATCAAATGTTAATCGCATACATTTTGAAAAGCAGCTTGGAAACAGGTTCAGCAGGCTGATATAAAAGATACTGTGTGAGCTGGAAGTCACGATACCTGTCTGAAGGAGCTTGAACTGCCCCCTGGTGGAACGGTGGAGTTTACCACTGTGGTTGAGAGAGTTTCTGCTCTTGGGCCTGTGATTGAGCTAGGCTGAGAGAGAAACTGTTCCTGGAAAAATATCAATAAATAAAGATTATAATTTAACAAAGATTAAATTCACTGTCATGTAAAATAATTTTAAATAAAAAAAATTAAAAAATGTTGGCCCTTAAAGTCAGCATGAAACAGAAGTTGCAATGTAAATCCAAGTAAACGGTTTCCAGTGGCCAGTTGCACAAAGCTGGTTTTATTTGCTAACCAGGTAAGTTCAAGATTAGTTTGAGCAAACTCTGGTTTTTCGGGCTCAAGAAGGTGGATTGGTTCTTAGCGGTGTTCATCACAATGGTAACTTGTACTACACGGCTAACCTGCTCTGGAGCAGGTATTATTCTGGGTTGGAGATCGCAAACCCAAACTGGACCAATCAGCTGCAAGTAAAGACGCAATAAAGCCACACCCCCTCTCTCTCTCATTCCAAATTTGCAGTTTATAGTGAATAAAACATTATAGACAAAATTTCTCATCCTTTGGCGCTAATTATATTTATATTATGCAAATTATAATTACTTTTAATTAATATAATATATTAATTGACAAGTAGACAAATAATAATATAAATATAAATCATGCATTCATAATTCTTTTGCATGGATTCATTTAAGCTCTTTGTGAATTTATAATTATTAGGCATATTTCTTTGATTCACATCATGCATTGATATAGTCAGATATTCTTTAAGCTGCTTTCTCAAACTGTCACTGCAGCAGCAGTGTAAACGCATTTCATTTCATTTTCAAAACAATCTTTCAATCTTCAGAGGAGAAGTAAATTGCACCCTCTCTCTTGCGAGAAAAGAATCAAACGATTGGCTGTTTGCCGCTTGTATCACACTTTCAGGTGCATGCGCTTCAGAGTAAATCGCTAACTCTGGATTAAACTCGGGTTGACAGAGAAAGTTTATACTGAGTTTTGAAAAAACGGTTGAACTTGATCTAAACCAGGTTGGATTTATCTGGATTTGTCAACTCTAAACCTACTCTGAAACTCAAGAGATTGTTCAGCTAGCTTCATGTGACAGGCCTAAGAACAAGAAAAAATGTTGGGCGGGACATGATTTTGTTCATGAGGAATTGATTGGACGGTTGTGGTTTGCGATTACAGTGAGCTGAAGTGTGTGTCAGGTTGTCGCACCCTCCCACCAGTAAACACTTACAGAAGACATTAAAGATTATGAGGGCACATAAATTATGTAGTCATTTAGAATAAATACTGTTCTATAAATTAAAAAAAGCATGTACATTTAGATTTCTCTGTGACTTTAAAGTAATTTATCTATACATGAAAAATATCGACAGCAATATTGGCAGGGCTCGTGACTCATTCTTCCCACTTGTTGCTCTAGTGCGACTAACTTTCTCAGTTGGTCACAGCCATTTTTTAAATCATAATGACCTTAATAATAATAATAATAATAATAATAATAATAATAATAATAATGCGTTCGATTTATATAGCGCTTTTCAAGGCACTCAAAGCGCTTTACATAGAAGGGGGGAATCTCCTCAACCACCACCAATGTGCAGCATCCACCTGGATGATCCGACGGGCAGCCATATTGCGCCAGAACGCTCACCACACACCAGCTGAAACCTTGCATGTTGATGAATAGTTCTCTAGATTTATGTTGGTTTTGCATCAACTTGAAGCTTGATATTTGCTAAATATTTGAATTTGAACCTTGCTTCCAACAAGCATACAGTTAAAAGAAAACATAACTAAAATATAAAATCACAAAACATAAAACAAAAGTATTATTTCCATGGGTGTTATTTTATGAAAGTAATTTTCCATGATGACGCATCATGCCCTTCACATGACACACTGCAGCCACAATAGCTCTGTATGGCATGTGCATCGCTTTTATTTTGGTTTTCCTTTTTTATTCACAATATTCACAAACATGCTGGCTTTGTCATCAACGACCTGATATTCCGATTCTCAAATACATGTAGGTGAGCGTGTTTAGTTGTTGAAATATCTAATGATCATGTTAGATACAGTCTAGAATACGTGATGGGTGTCGTCCATGTTAGTTTGAGAAGCGGATCTGTCAGATTTACAACACGTCAATTCTTCCACTTCCTTTGAAATGCATGAAAGTAGCCGGTAAACTGGCAGAAGAATAGAGTAAACTTTACTTACACAATGTGTATCTGATATGAATATATCATGTCATCAATGGATTATTATTGCCGCCTTCATGGACATCACTGTGTATTTTACAAACTATAAATGTATTGTTTTGCTAGAACTTAAATGTAAAATAAACCTTATGTGGTAGAAAACACTAAATAGAGTTGTAAATAGTTGTCATTAGCAATGAGCGCCTCTGGCTCAGCGCTAGCCAAAGTGCACTGACAATGCAAATGTGTGAATTTTTTACTCGCATTATCAAAAAATGCTTGCATTTGTGACCATTTTGGTCACAGTCTAGAGCCCTGATTGGCCTGACTGATTTGTTTTATAAGCTGACATTTTACAGCAAATGTCATAAAAACACTGAATAGAAAACCATATAATCTCGGACTGATGCTCTATCAAGCTTGATGCTGAAATGAAGAGCATCTCACATACATACATAATACAAAACATAACTGATGGTTTCTAGAAATAGTTTAGAATCTTGTCCACCAGATCCATGTGTATGTCTTACCGCCTCTATGTCCTCTGTATTGCTGTGGGAGTGGCCCAGCTGTATTGGACTCTCCATGACAATCGGACTGAGCCGAGCAGACGAGACAGTACGTGGAGGACGATTAGCCATTGAGCTGCTGCTTCGCTCGTCCCCTGAAGGTGGAGCATCTACATACACACACAGAAATAAAGGCAGGACTGAATAATTATACAGCTGTAGATTTGATCTTTGAGACATTTACAGCCCTACTTTAATTTAAATTATTCTTTCAGATTCAATTTCATTCTTTTAACATCAAAATTCTGTCTCGATTTTTCTCTCAGACTCTCACTGCCTCAAAATGAATAAAGATGTGGTGTGGTCAGTGAAATTTCATAGGCAAAAAAAAAAAGTATATTGTTTTTTTGTATTAAACTCACACATGTTGACTTGCCAGATGCTTAGTAAGCTGACAGAATTTACAAGTGAAGCATCCAATTGATTTCGTCTCCAACTGCGACACTGAATACAATTGCAGAAAACATGATTTTTTTGTTTGGTTCAGCCAAAACCTATAAATGGCTGGCGTATAGTTGTCTGTACACCCTAGACTATGACAAAGTATTTTAACAAAAAAAATTATACACTTCACCTTTAATGCGAAACTGTAGTCTACCCTTTCTGCATATTTCATATTTTATTCTGCAAGAGGTACATGTGGGAAAACTGAAGGGAAACGGGTTGATTATGAAGCAGGAATATTTAACTTTTGATTAGTAAAGCCAGAGGCTACAAAACAGTTACAGAAATCAATCCGATTTAGTTGTCCTACAACATTGTATGCCTAGTGTATTCAATTTTTTTTAGAAATGACCTTTTGTCAAGCTCATAGACTGTAAAAAAAATAATGAAGTAGTGTCTGTGTCGTCACCCATAGGATTCCGATAAGCCATTCTGAAGTGTAAAGTAAAGACGAGCTGGCCGTTGCAATCTTGGCAACGCGTCATCGCGAGTCACGCCCGGATAACAGAAAATGGGCAAAGAGGCAGGATGTGGGCGGAGCTTAGGTGACGCAATGACTTTAGACGCCGGATAAATGGCTATCCACCCGTCACTTAAACTAACCACACCCGTAATTATGCAGAACTTTAAAGGGTTAGTTCACCCAAAAATGAAATTTCTTTCATTAATGACTCACCCCAATGTTGTTCCACACCCGTAAGACCTCCGTTCATACTCAGTTTAAGATATTTTAGATTTAGTCCGAGGTCTTTCTGTCCTTTGAATGTAAGTGTAGTCCCACTTGCTGTCCACGTCCAGAAGGTAATGAAAACATCATCAAAGTAGTCCATATGTTACAACTACGGAAGAGGATTAGGGCCAAGCAAAAAAAAAAAAAAAAAGCATCTTGAGATTGAAGTCATTATAATGCGAGATTAAACTCGTTATATTTCGAGAAAAAAGTAGAAATAAAATCTTGAGAATAAACTCATTAAATATTGAGAATAAAGTCGTTGTGTTTCAAGCAAAAACTCGTTATATTTCGAGAAAAAAAGTCGAAATAAAATCTTGAGAATAACGCATTCGATCAGTGTTCATTGCATAGCATCCTGATAGAGGACATGGCAGAGTTGGATCACTTAAGCCTAGTTCAGACTGCACGATTTTCAAACTCGTCGGGTCACTGCTCTATTCACACTGCAGGACTATCTGGGGTATCATTCAGTCACTGCTGTGTTCACACTGCACGATGGTTTGACGACAGAGGAGTTCACACTGCATGACTGATCAAGAGGAAGAATCGCCGACAACTCTCTCTCTCTCCGGTGTGCAAACTACGTTTCCCAAACACACGTGCGATGTGACAAGTAAACAACGCGAGATCACACGTGCGTCAGACCGGAGTTCTCGCGCGAGACTTGGAATTGTTATTAAAAATGATAAACTGCACAAAGTTTGCTTCAAATTGTATGTGCGCTGATTTGTGGAGAAAAAGAAAAAAGATTATGGCGGAAGATATTGTTGGAGAGACAGAGGGAGCCAGGATTTTGTACTGCAAAGACAGTTTGAGGTAAATAAATAATTATTTAATGTGCTGCTGCTATGGCTGGATGTGCAAATGTTTGGCCTTTGTTTCTGTTTGATAGAATTGTAAATATATCTATTAAAATACTGAAATTCTGCTTTATAACTCCTCCCTGAACCTCCTGCTGCCCTGTATCTCACTCTCTCATTGGCTGTCGGTGTAATTTTCAGTCAGAACGCAGTTCACACAGCAGGAGTTTGAATCGCCGACAGCTCCAGATATTAAGCATGCCAAATATCTCACCGGCGTCGGCGACTCGTCGGCGATTCTCTCTGATCGCGTCTTTGATCATTCATACTGCGTGATTGTCACTCGCGTGCACGAGCACCGATTTGCCTGTGATCTCGGGCATTTGTCGGCGATTTCACAAAACCTGTCGGCGACTCAAAATCGGGGCAAAAATCGGGCAGTGTGAACTAGGCTTTAGTCAAGCTATATTTAAGACTTTCTTTCAGTAACAAAGAAATACTATCAACTTTAGCTAATTATGAAAAAATTATATTAATGTCCTCTATCCATTGCTATGCAATGAACACTGATCGAATGCGTTTTTCTCAAGATTTTAAGAGTTTATTCTCGAGATTGTATCTCGACTTTTTTTCTCGAAATTTAACGAGTTTAATCTCGCATTATAATGACTTTAATCTCAAGATGCTTTTTTTTTTTTTGCTTGGCCCTAATCCTCTTCCGTAGACATCAGTTGGTTAGTTAAATTCTTCTAAAGCTACACTGTGTGATATTTTCCCCCATCTAGTGGTAAAAAGGTATATGATCATCCAGTGAATAATAGTTTCTGTTCCTCTCAATTCTGATTTCGTTTTAACTCCTACGGTGGCCGATCGATTAAGTCCAAAATTAACATGGCAATCCCCCTCTTCACATTTGACACGGTGCCATCGAGTGTTAAAACGCGAAAGGCGAAGCTTGAATTTATGGGTATGTCCCTCTTTGGCTAATGTACTTTCAAGATGGAGGAGCAACATGGCGACCAGCATTCGAACCCCTCACCAGTATGTATTTTCAATGGCATATTATAAAGATACGAGAATACTTTATTACTTGAAAGAAGTTAATATACATTAATGAGCACATATATTTTTGAAAGAACTAAGTGTTTTTAGCTAAGAATAAACTAAAAAGTTACAAAGTGTAGTTTTAAAGCGTCGACAATACATTTTGGTCCAAAAATAACAAAAAATACAAATTTATTCAGCATTGTCTTCTCTTCCGTGTTCCACAAATAAAGAATCAAACAGTCATGATTCAAGATTCGGATCCGCGTGTCAAACTGGCAAACTGCTAAAATCACGTGACATTGGCGATATGAATCACAAATCAATCTGCTGATTCGCGACCGTTTGATTCTTTATTTGAGGTTTGAAAACAAACGCGGAAGAGAAGACAATGCTGAATAGTCATATTTTTTTGTTATTTTTGGACCAAAATGTATTGTCGACGCTTCAAAAGAGTCTAACTAACCAACTGATGTCACATATGGACTACTTTGATGATGTTTTCATTACCTTCTGGACGTGGACAGCAAGTGGGCATACACTTACATTCAAAGGACAGAAAGCCCTCGGACTAAATCTAAAATATCTTAAACTGTGTTCCGAGTATGAACAGAGGTCTTACGGGTGTGGAACGACATTGGGGTGAGTCATTAATGAAAGAAATTTCAATTTTGGGTGAACTAACCCTTTAAGGCTTTATATAATGGAAAAGAATGAGTTGTAAAAAAATTCACCCCCTCACAATTGTCATGAGGGGCAAAATTAGCCGTATAGACCAAAACCACAATTTGTACCAGGCTGTAAACATGTTTTTTTCTGCTGTAAAGTTGGGAATTTTAACATGGGGCTCAATGAGATTCTGCTTCCTTCTAGAGCCTGTCCCTAGTGGCCAGTCAAGGAATTGCAGTTTAAATTACTTCCGTATTGGCTTCAAGAGACCGAGGGAGGTTGCTGCTTGGTCAAACTAGGGGATTTATTACATTCAAAACTCGTTTTTGTATAGTGGAATATCCATTATAACTAACACTTTAATTATGTTACAATCAATCATCATAAACAGCTACATCATTTGTAGCATTTGTAGCCTTCACTTTATTTGAGCTGAATCTCTCTATTGTCTTACCACGGTCCGGTCTACCCGCTTCCCCAGTGTTAAACATACTAAGGGCCTCGATGTTGAGCGCACAGACCCCGCGCATGAAAGCCTTCTTCATAGAGTCCTCATAGCGCTCTCGCTCCATGTGCAGCCTGTGGATCACGGCTTGAGCTTTCTGGAGCTCCTCTACATGCTGAAAAACACAATGTTAAACTTTTATATTATGTCCACATCCAGTAACTTTTTAAACATGGAAATCGCTAACACCTAAGTAAAAAAAAAAAAAAAAAAAAAGCACTTTCACTAAAATTTCGTTATTGTTTCGTTTCACTTACCTGTGTCATCTTGGCCTCATAGTCTGTAGAGAGCTGCATGCAGACGTCCTCTGCTCTGGCACAACATGCTCTCTCCACACGCTCCCGCCACCTGTTCTGGATGAGCGAGTGCCAGCCTGCCCACACCTTTCTCTTGAGTTGCAAATGATAGTGCTGCTCGGCCAGTCTGCCCCCCTGCGCCTGGAAAACAGAAAAATACATTTGATAAGATTCAGAAGATTTAAATAAGGTTTGTTTTTTAAACAAGTCTTATGTTCACCGAGTCTTATATTCATTTGATCAAAAATACAGTAAAAACTGTAATGTTTTGAAATATTATTACAATTTAAAATAACATTTTTTTTTGTATTTAAAGATACTTATAATTGCAGCTTATTCCTGTGATGGCAAAGCTATCAGTCTTCAGTGTCACATGATCTTTCAGAAATCATACTAATATACTGATTTGGCATTCAAGAAATATTTCTTAATATTGAACATGTTGTGTGCTTATTTTTGTGAAAAAAAATACTTTTTCTTAAGCAATTAAAAAATAATAATAGTAAAACAATGAGCAAAAAAAATAAGGGCATTTCCACAATTTAGCGATGTGATGCTGCATTCACGCCAAAAGTCTGTTGTTTTGGCCTTAAAAGGGACAGCTCACCCCAAAATTAAAATTCTATCATCATTTACTTAACCTCATGTTGTTTTAGACCCATAAGACCTAAACCTAATCATATAAAGTGATCCTGTCTCTTCACAAGACTTGGATGCATTTATAACCTTTTTAGATCTTGTAATTTTTGGTTACCTGGACTTTCAATGGAGGGACATTAATTATCTTAATATGCGTTTCAAAGATTAACATATTAAGGGTTTGAAATGACATGAGGGTGAGTAAATGCTGAGAGCATTTTCATTTTGGGTTGAACTGTCCCTTTAAATACAGAGTCTGCACTTTCTCCTCGAAGAGAAAATTAATACAAAACACAAGCCTGTCTTTTGAACTGTCAATCTGACATGAGTAAACAACATTGTCTAAAAAACATCTGCCCTGTGTGTGTGCTGTCAGTCAGAGCTGCCCCGACTGTCTCACCTCCTCTCTGGCAGCACACTGCTGCAGTCTCCACTGGGTGAAACTCCTCATCAGCTCCAGCTTCTCCCTCTGCCTGTCAACCGCCCTGCTCAGATTCACTATCACCTGCAGAAGGCAAAGGCCAAGGAGGAGATGACAGACTGGAAAACAGACACTTACAGTTACAGGTTAAAGGTGCCCTAGAATGGAAAACTATTTACATTGGCACCAGGGGCATTTCTAGGATTTTCATTTTAGTGAGGGTATGGAAAAAATGGTAACACTTTAGCTTAGGGTTCAAATTGCGCTATTAACTAGCTTACTAACATGCATACCCATAGAATATTGGCTGTTTATTATTACTTATAAAGCAAATGAATTCTTTATTCCATGGCCATATTTACATGCATTAATCATACCCAATAATGTTGGCAGGTTTATAATCACGAGAACCCAAATGTTAGGGGGGTTCGGGGGCATGCTCCCCATTAAAAAATTAGATTTCTATGATTAAAAAACCCCCCCTAAAAAGGGCCTAGTGACGATCATGCTTGGCAGTTTGAATAATAAGAGTTCTGTACTTGGAACTAACATACCATGAGCCTTAAACAGCATTGTTTCCTCCTTCATATGTAAATCTTGTGCTTGAAAAAGGCCACTGAAAAACGAGCGGATCCCAACATAACTAAGACTGTGACATAACAGTCAGGATCATTAATATTTACGCCTCCCCAAATTTGGATATAACTAGCCCATGTTCAAGGCCAGGCAGTCTTAACGTGGATGTGCACCGAAACATCAAAATTCTGCAGGTAATGTGAAGATGAGGAAAACAGTGAAAACGGCAGATCATGGATATAAATGTTATCTTCCAGGCTGTGCAGGGGATGTGAGCACTTTTCATAGCCTTCCCACAGAACAGAACTGTCAACAGGTATGGCTGATGTTTATCTATAACTGAATACAGCACCAATTTAATTCAGAGTTGTAGTTTGCTTGATTTCGTTAACAAAAAATGTTCATTGACAACCTTTTTTTCCATGACCAAGACAAGACGAGATGACAACAGAACTCAAACGTCCTTAAACTATTATTATGACTATATAAACATGCAGTATCGTTGACAAAAAAAGACGAGACTAAAATGTAGTTTAAAAAATAAAAGCATTTTGGTTTAGTCGGGGGGAAAAGATGAGCTTTCCAGGGTTCGTGCTTGCGGTTGCCAGATTTCAGTAATTCAATTCCCACAATCAAAACTTTTCTGCTAAAAGAACACGTATTCTATCCAGTGTTTTATTTAAACGTGTAATCTGTAAACCCTCTCTCACACGTGCAGATGATCTGAAAACACCAATAAACTGCTGCATTTCAGCATCTCCATTTGAGATTTTCTGCTTAAATTGTCATTCAGTCGGTCTGTTCTGTCAGGACTCATGAGCCACTTGTGCTGTTTGCAATTGTGTTAGCTGAATAACTGCAGTTGCATGAGCTACTAAAATAAGCCAATCAGAGCAGAGCTCAACATTATTATTCATGACCCTTCCAAATAAAGCAAAATCAGACTATTTCATTCTAGGGACAATTTCGAGGGTTATAAATGGACCTGTAAAACCATATCTGGACAATTTTTGCACTTAAATAAGCCACATACCTATGTAGATATCAGAGAACAATTTAAAATCATTTTGCACTCTAGGGCACCTTTAAATATTTTGATTCAGAGCCATATTGTGTTTTGAATTACAAACTGTGTTGCTGTGCACATCATATTTTCCAATGCAACCAATGCAACCTTCCAATGCTCCAATTTGCACCCTTATCTCAAAGCATTATATTCTGTACCAATATCTCTATGTTTATTAGTTTAATACTATAGGAACAGATTAGGGCTGCACGATTTCGGGAAAATAGCGATTAATCTGGGTAAAATTGCAATTGCGATTTAAAATGCGATTATTATTATTATTTTTTTAATTTTATTTTTACAAATGTGTGTATATAACATATTTTAACATATATTTGTGTTTATATATTAATATGACTAATAATTATTATGATTATTATTACTGCTAAAATATTTTTACAAATAAGAAATATTACCATTACAATAACATTTTCATAATTATAAATAAAAAAATCGAGTATGTCAGAATAAATATAACAATATAATACTAATTATTATTATTATTTTGTAATATTTTACAGAAAACTTATTTTACAAAAAAAAAAAACTGCTGGGTTACCTAATAATATGCAGACAGCCTATGACTAAACCACATTAGAAAGGTCTAAGCCTAAGGAGTTATTGTAAAAAAAAAAAAAAATATATATATATATATATATATATATATATATATATATATATATATATATATATATATATATATATATATATATATATATATATATATATATATATATATATATATATACACATACAAATCTGTGTTGTTTATCTGTGATATCAATTTCTTAAAGTCTATGTCTTTAATATGAACCTCTTGTGCATCCACAGTGGGGGGAAAAAAACTCCTTTACATTGAAGAAAAACATGGATTGTCCTTAATTGATAAATGTATAATTTTTATTAAAGTTTTTATTACATTTTATTAAGTTTTAAAAGCTACATTTGCCTGAAATAATGACGTTAGTTTTCAGAAAATCCCTGATGTGAAGCTAACGCGGTGTAAACAGAAGATAGAGACGCTAACATGACGACAATAAACACGACTGCAGCAAAATATGGTGTATTTGAGTTCTTCAAGCCGTCAAGGGTATTTTCATAATAATAAAGTGTATTATAATGCAGTGCTGATTGAGATAGACTTCATCACTGCATCGTCTGCTTTTTTCTGTGATGAGAAGCCACATCAGCTCACAAACACTCGCCTGACGATATGAAGTGAGGTAAAACATGTTATTAAACGTCTTTTGTTGAAAAGGTTTATGAACAATTCAATAGTTTGTGAAGATGTTTGACTCGTGTTGCTTTTTTAAAAGCACGTTATAAGCGACTCAAACTCGCAGTCTTTCAGACGGAGCAGCGTTTACCCTTGATCACAGAGCCTCTCTTTGCTAACACACTGAGCATTTATTTATTTCATTAAAATCGCAGCCTTTGAGCTTTCACAATCGCACACAAGCCAAATCGCGTTTGCGTTTGATTTTCGATTAATCGTGCAGCCCTAGACCAGATGATTTATTTCAGTTAATAATATCTCTGACTTAAAGTTGTCGTCTTTCACTTTAAATACTCAAGCTCGTTAAAGCAGGATTCTGATTGGCTGTCAAGGTTATCATTCATCAGCTGGAACACAATTTTTTGAGTGTGATTTCAACAAAATAGTTTCTCTGTGCTGTAGATTTTATTTTATTTTTTTATTCTGAACCATTTGTAAAACTTTTTTGTTATCGTCATTGGTGAGAATGGGCTTTTAGTCTCAAGACTAAACCATAGACTGTAAAAAAAATGGACGTAGAGTCCATGCCGTCACCTATAGGATTCTGAAGTGCAGTTTTGAAGCGTAAAGAAAAGATGCGTCATCGCTTGTCACGCTCGGATAACAGAAAATAGTCGAAGAGGCGGGCGGAACTGAGGTGATGCGATGACTAACAGACACTAGATAAATGGCTATCCTCCTGTCACTCAAAGTGACAACGACCTTAATTATGCAGAACATTAAGGCTTTATATAATGTAAACGAATGAGTTATAAAAAAAAAAATTCACCCTCCTCACAGTTGTCATGAGGGGCAAAATTAGCTGTATAGACTGAACCACAATTTGTAACAGGCTGTAAACAGGTTTTCTCCCTAGTGGCCAGTCGAGGACTTGCAGTTTAAGTTACTTCTGTATTGGCTTCAACAGGAACTGGGGGAGGTTGCAGCTTGGACTAAAAATACCTCATCTTTCCTCTGGTTAGAGATCTGGTAGGTGTTGACCAGGTCTTTGAGACTGTCCATCTCAGCATTTACAGCAGCCATATGTGCGGCATGTTTCTCTCTCTCCTTCTTAAGCTCCAGCCTGTGATGCTCCACAAAAGCCAGTTTCCACTTCCTCAGCTCCATCATCACATTACTCTGCACGCAGACCAAGAAACAGTTCCTATAATGCATTACGGCATGCAGCAAATTGGTACAAAACATACAATTGCAAAACAAACCTTAAGGTTTGTGCTCCAGGTGTCCAAAATATTCTCCATCCTATTCAGATTCTCCTCTGAGATGAACATCTCTGTCATGACAGTGATCCTAGCATCAGGGCTGCTTTGTCCTGATCTGTCTGACCCCGTCTGCGTCCTCACGGATCTTTCCTCAGGTGACACAGACCTGGCTGCCATGCACTCACCTGAAGTAAAAGCAGTATTATATATCAGATAGTTCCAACTTTAAGGGTACTTTCCTGATAAGCGTTACGGACAGTGCACTGCAAGCAAAAATATACTCCAGCTTTCTTTAGAACATTTGCAGGACATTCACGGAAGACAGACAAAAGTGCCATTATGCTGATGCTTAGTAAAGCAAAACCGAAGGTTCAAAGAAAAATTTGCTGCTTTCTGCATCTGCATTACCAGCGGGGACAAAGCAGTGTGGAGAAATCTAACTTAGGTTAAAACGGGGCAATCAAAAAGTGTGAGAGTAATTTTGATTGAATGGGACACATTTGAAAGAAAGAGGACAGAGATTTCTCTTAGAAATGTGACCCTGGACCACAAAAACAGTCATAAAGGTCAATTTTTTACAATTGAGATTTATACATCATCATAATCATCAAAAAAAAAAAAAATTGTCAGATACTTGCTCTTTCAAAAACACAATATATATACTCTCACTCTCTCTCTCTCTCTCTCTCTCTCTCTCTCTCTCTCTCTCTCTCTCTCTCTCTCTCTCTCTCTCTCTCTCTCTCTCTCTCTCTCTCTCTCTCTCTATATATATATATTATATATAATTCTAAATATTGAGAAAATCCCCTTTAAAGTTGTCCAAATTAAGTCCTCATTAGCAATGTATATTACTAATGTTTGATATATTTATGGTAGGGAATTTACAAAATGTCTTTATTTGATATTGATATTGATTAAGTAAATGATATTTACTTAATATCCTAATGATTTTTGACTATTACCACAAATATACCCATGCGACTTATGATTAGTTTTGTGGTCGAGGGTTACAAATGGCTTCATGATATTACCCTCAGATGTGCGACTTGGCGGTCTGAATTCTTCTAATGGAGGAGTTGGCTTAGCCCCGTTGTTTGAGTGCCCTTCATTATCTGAAATAAAATAAAGGAAATAACACTTTTCACAAGTGGTTCTCAAACTTAGCCCAACAAAGCCCATCAAAGACAATATCTGACCCCCCCCCCCCCCCCCCCCCATATAAATATTATAAATATTCCATATAATTAAACTACATAACTCCGTAACTAAATATTCTTCATGGTTTATTTTTTTTTATTAACAATTAAATGTACACAATTTATGACAATTCTAGTTTGTTTGTTTTTTACTTATAAATAGCCATTTCTACCCTAGGGAGCTATATTTACATTTGATATATAAATATTTGTTATAAAAATGTCCACAACCTTTCCAAACTTTTAAAATTCTCACATTCAGTATATCCAGGTTGTCCAAGATCATAAAAATGGTGGTTATTAATAAAGCAAATTAAATGAAGATATATATATATATATATATATATATATATATATTTTAATTCTATTTTAAATGAAGATTTATATTTATAGCTGTCTAGCTTTGTAAACCTTGTTTTACCTTATTTTAAATAATTTTAAGCTTTCTTCCTTTGGAAGTTTGCTGATATCTTCTAGTATAGGGATGTCCAATCCTGCAATGGAGGGCCACTGTTCTGAAGAATCCAATCCAACCCCAATTAAACACACCTGAACAACTAATCAAGGTCTTATTAGGCTTGTGTTCACTCTGCTGAATAAACTGCTTCTGTGAGGAAATTAATCCTTTAATGAATCAACACCCTATCTGCTAATCTTCAACATGTTTGCTCTTAAAAATTCATTTTGGATTAATCTATTTTTAGAATTTACAATGGGGAAAATTGCACGACAGGTATGATTCGGTTTAAGGCACTTCTCATGAATTTCTATGGTATCCGCAAACAGTGATTGACTGTTGCACAACTGAACGAAATTCAATGACTTCTAACTATATGTTGCATGTTAGAAAGGAGTCTACCTGCAGGTGATTGAGTTGGTTTGTCTCTTTTATTAGTCCTCTGTGAACTGGCGAGTTGAGTTGTACTCAAAAGCTGTGATGGGAGACTTGGTTCATATTTAGGAGTCACAACAGCATACCGAAGAAGTTCTTCATATTCATCCTGAAAATTTAAAAGAGAAGGAAAAATACCAAAGTGTCCTTTAAACTGTCAAAATGACAGAAAATCAGTCACTTATCTAGTGAATTTATTTTTTATATATAGGTGGATAACTCACCTGAAGCACAGAGGAAACTGAGCTGCCTCTGTCTGAATCTCTCGGTAATTCTGGACTATTGCGCTCCCCTTCATCCGATGACATCTGAAGTACAGAATGAATGAGGACTTATAACATGTAACAAAGTTTAGATGACTCATTTTTGTTCAAATGGACCAAAAGAGTCAATTCCTCTTAAATCTTGATTACTTCAAAACTGTTTGAGCTTACCTTTCAAACTCTACCAAAGTATCATTATCAAAAAACTATTCAAATCCTTCAGCTAATAATTTATGTTTTCCATACAAAAGCACCAATAATGACAACAGAATAATGATGCATTTATATAACCATAGACAACTAACGAACTTTGCAACGTTTTTGTTTATTTCAGCAGCTGTGATTTATCGACTAGGCAAGAAAACAGTTAACTTAGCAACGTTTGCTAATGTTTATTATAATATTCTTGTATTATATTATACAATAAAAAAACGCAGTTAGATAAAATCCACCAGTCCACGAGCTAAAGCAAAAGTGCAACCCAAGTTCCTGCTAAAGCTTCATAACACTGTTAGCTTCTTACTGAGTCCCTAGGCTAAAGCTACAAAGCATGATGTCGTTTGCGGTAAATACATAAAACTGTACAAATATTACCTTCTTAGCTAGAGTTTTAAAGGTATTTGTTCCTCTGTTAACACAACGAATGCTTTCAATCTGCAAGTGCCCAGTCTGCCCCACTCTACCGTTAAAAGCAAAGCACTGTTTCAAACGGCTAGCCGCTAGAGTAAAAGTCTATTCGATTGGTTAAAAATTTGGCACGTCTACCTAGGCTATTGTGATAGGGTAGAATGTTTCCGTGGTAACAGATACGCGGAAGCGTCTTTTACTGTCTATGGGAAGCGTCGGTTGTTAATGTTAATCCTCTCTTTTGTATCGCTCGCTCTGTTGACATGTACCCCATAGTCACAACGAAAACTATGGAAGGCATAAAAACAGCCCAAACGCAGTCAAAATCACTTAACGTTACTTAATTATTAACCTTGTTTAATTTCTTCATAATGTATTTATTTCAACTTAACAATTTTATTTTAATCCATTAACTTTCGAAATATTTCCAGGTTCAAATAGACTGGACCCCATTTAAAATGTGATCTCAAGACTGTTTTGGACCCATCTAATTTAGTGATCAACTTAACAATTAATACAAAAAAAGGAAGTCAGAAAAAGGCAAACTTGATCGCTCGTGTATAATACATAACGATAACTGAAGCATATGTCCCAGATATGAATCAGACACTGACATTCATGAATGAAAGCACTAGGCTACATTTAGACGTAGTACACTATTACACAAAAACACAATATTTGATATACCCTAATTAGAGCTGATCCTTTAAAGAATAAAAATCCTCTCAGTTCTGACATTTGCATTAAGAATTGAAATGAACTAGTGCTTTTGTTTGATGGCTATCATTGGCACCAACCCCAGTGGATTAGCCTATTGGAATAACAGAGACGTGGTCTATTTAGAGTTTGGCTTTCTATTGCAGCACCTTGATAAAATGCTCAGCATGATTTCAAATACAGCTTCTGAATCTCAGTCTGAAAAGCACAACCATGTGTGTGTTTGCCCTCACTTGAAAGTCAGCCCACAATCTTTACTCACAACTCTGTTCATTTTGTTCCAGGACAATAGTCTCGAGCCATTAAGTGAACTTTCTCCCCTGGTGTTTCTGTAGAGGTATTTGCAGGCTTCAGGATGCAGAAACTGTATAGGCAAAGGACAGAAGTCATAAATGGAGTTTAGTTAGGAGGTTAATCCGGTAGCAAAAAACTTTTCCTGTTAGCAGTTTCAAAGACATATTGGTTCTCAAGATCATGTAATTGTGTTGTAAGAAGGATTATTTTCTGTAAGTCTATTATCTTTCCAGGCAGAGTTTGCTCTTAGATGGACTGATACTTTTCACTGCATGCACTGTTAAAAAAAAAAAAAAGGCAAATTTTGAACTTTTGCAGTACAATCGACTTGGATGTTTAAGTTATTTCAACTGAAATTATGTTAAACTGACTTTAAAAAATGAGTTGCATCTTGTATAACTAATAAAAACAAGTTGAACATTTCTTAACTTATTTTAATGAGTTAAAACAATGTAAAAACATATGTTATCATAACTTTTTGAACATATCATTTTTTACAGTGTGAATGAGCATAAAATGAATCAAGCATATAGCTAAAATTAATATCATTATCATAAGTCATGAGTCATGTCATAAGCGTAGTTCCATTGTTTTTGACACATCTTTTAGACACTTTAAAATAAAAGGATTCATTGCATTTGACATTTAAATATATTGGCAAACGCCTATGTCTCAATATATATTTTTTATGACAATTTAAGTGAATTATCTAATTGGGATGCATTTACACACGTTGCGTTTCCATGAGACTTAGTGATTGTTATACTGTACAAACTATACACTCACCTAAAGGATTATTAGGAACACCATACCACTACTGTGTTTGACCCCCTTTCACCTTCAGAACTGCCTTAATTCTACATAGCATTGATTCAACAAGGTGCTGAAAGCATCCCACCATATTGATTGTATAGCATATTGCAGTTGATGGAGATTTGTGGGATGCTCACCATTACACCACCACCACCACCTGCACAGTGGTAACAAGGCATGATGGATCCATGTTCTCATTCTGTATGCCAAATTCTGACTCTACCATCTGAATGTCTCAACAGAAATCGAGACTCATCAGACCCGGCAACATTTTTACAGTCTTCAACTGTCCAATTTTGGTGAGCTCGTGCAAATTTTAGCCTCTTTTTCCTATTTTTAGTGGAGATGAGTGGTACCCGGTGGGGTCTTCTGCTGTTGTAGCCCATCTGCTTCAATGTTGTGCATGTTGTGGCTTCACAAATGTTTTGCTGCATACCTCGGTTGTAAAGAGTGGTTATTTCAGTCAAAGTTGCTCTTCTATCATCTTGAATCAGTCGGCTCATTCTCCTCTGACCTCTAGAATCAACAAGGCATTTTCGCCCACAGGACTGCCGCATACTGGATGCTTTTCCTTTTCACACCATTCTTTGTAAACCCTAGAAATGGTTGTGCGTAAAAATCCCAGTAACTGAGGATATTGTGAAATACTCAGACCAGCCTGTTTGGCACCAACTACCATGCCACGCTCAAAATTGCTTAAATCATCTTTCTTTCCCATTCGGACATTCAGTTTGGAGTTCAGGAGATTGTCTTGACCAGGACCACACCCCTAAAGGCATTGAATCATCTGCCATGTAATTAGTTGATTAGATAATTGCATTAATGAGAAATTGAACAGGTGTTCCTAATAATCCTTTAGGTGAGTGTATATTCTATCTCCTGACCCTAAACAGAAAATGTTCTGCATTTTTACATTTTCAAAAAACATCATTATGTATGATTTATAAACTTTTTTCTTCATGGGGACCCAACATTTGTTATACAGCTAAGCTGTACACATAATACATGTTATAGCAGGCATGTTTGCACTTTGAACAGTTTGGATATTTGAAACATGTGATCAGATATGCAGAGCATATGCATAACTCCCCCATTATTATTCAGGGAATCCTTCATAGGCTGCAACAGCTGTCATAAAGCTGCTCTACTCTCTCTGAAGCACTGCAGCAACAGAAAATGTAAAATGCTTTTGAAGTATTGCAAGACAGGCAGGTTGTGAATTATAGGATTTAAGTCAAAGTTTCTGTCTCAAATTTAAGGACGATTTCTTGTATGAAGCATATGTAAAATGGATTCTTAGTCAGCAATTTATTTGTATTCATTAGCTATACGATGAAGCGTATGATCTGGTATATAGATGACGCATTCTTGCAAGCTGATCTATTTTAAGTTTTAGCTAAGATGGTTATACTTCAATTTGTAAGATGGAGAGGCCAATCTAATGAATACTGCATGCCATTATGACAGCCTAGCTTAGTTTGTATTATTGCTATAATGAGTCTTTTATGGTCAAGCTCCTTTAATTCTTAAGCAGTGAGACTAAATAGAAAGATCCGAAACCTTTTATTGAAAATATATATATGAAAACTGTATTATCTGAATGTATTTTACTATTCTTTGGAAAAGCCAATAAAAACACTGACATAATGAAGAGCAGATTTTTAGATTTCGAGAGGATTCGTTGCCGTATGCTGACTCACATGCAAGAAGTCATGAATATGTTCCTGTTTCATATGTGACATGAAATAGATATGTGATTGTCTCTATGTAAATAATTTTATGTCAAGCTGTATTTCTTAGTTTTTACTTCATTTTTGGGACTCTTAAGGATTTAGCAGGCTGAAATATCACTGATGTCACAACTGAGGACACACTGATCTAATGTAGGACCTCCAAAATGCGCAGTGGCTCATTAAGTTAAGTGCTCCTTGGCTTTCACTCATTCGTGCTATAAATGAGTGTATCATCCTCTTTGACTCAGGCATAAATGAGAAACAGAAGCATAAGGTCACACAAAATAAGAAATCTGAGGACATTGAGTCATTGGTTTAGTAGTATAAATAGGCCTCACACACAAAAAGTAAAATTCATCAAACGCACTCACATGTCATAAATTATAGTTCTAATCATGCACATATATGTCTTGTGAACAAATAGCCCTCCGTTTGAAAAGCTAATGTAATTGGTGAAACAAAGCTCTAACTATAGCTTATAATAATGTGACCAAATTTGTCTAAGACGGTTTTCATCCCATGCTGTCAGATTGATTTACACTGTCAATCAGAGTGCATACAGAATCTCAAATTCACATTTTTATTCTTCCAGGAAGTACTAAAGTACAAGGGTGTCTTATGAAAAAGCCTGAGACGATAAATGTTTACAAGTGTTTGTCACAGCAGGCACAGTCAATGTATTTTACACATACGATTTTGACCATGATTCAATCATGTAAAATAAAATTGAGGATTAATAACTGATTAATAAATAACATATGGGTAACACTTTGCAATAATTCCATTTAACATTGGTTAAAGCTAACAATGAGCAATACATTAATCTTTGTTAACACTAGTTCATAAAAATACATTAGAGTTCATGTTAGCTCAAGTCCATTAAATAATATTAACAGTTACAACTTTGTATTTGTAAATGTTCAAATTAACATCAACTTCCCATCAACATCTTAATACTTTAGAAGCAGAAGAGAAGAAAAACACATAAACATTTGAAATATGAGCCGTTATTATGGCAGTAATCAACATTATATAGCCTAGGTTTTATTTGCAGCATTGTATTAACTTATTTAAGCTTATTTCCACATTTTTTAAATGACATGTTCCCGTTTTTAAACAGGAGATTTAAATAATTTAATAATAATTCCCTATTATTAAATTAAATATGATTTCATTCTTATTATTCCAAGCATATGACATTTTTACAGCAGACAATCAATACAATTCGACTGACCCCGTGAGCAGTGTTCGCTGCTCAGCACAACAAAACTCACTCCTCCACTGTGAATAAATCACCATCCGAATGCACAAGTTTAATCACTGAGGTGGCATGCAAATGTATTTTTACGGACGTTCACGGGAGAAACAATTACCGTCCGAATAGGGCTTAAGACTCCAGCTGCCCACAACGGACGTATTATTCCAAGTTGGACTCAAAGCTCACAGTGCATCAGCAAGTCCCTTATACTCTTCAGCCGAGAGGTTCAGTGCCCCTTATATGGCACGAGTGGCATGGTCTCGTTTGGCAGGTCTGACAACAAATTAGACTTGATGTTTCTGCCTGCCTCGGGTGTGAAGAGTGGGCGAACTCTTAACACCTTAACAGACTGATGACGTGCTGCCTCGTATGGACTCAGAGCTTATGCAAGTCCTCACAGAAGAGCTGTAGAAGAGCTCGGCTTGGACTGGTTGGCCCCAGAAGAGCTCTTCTAGACTCGCCTGTCTCCCCATTGCAGAGCCCTATATCGTCCAAAAAAGTCATCGCAGGCTATCCGTCACTTCTTGCCAAAATGAGCCAGCTCCTCCACAGAAGAAAGTGGAGCCTGAAGTCAATGCACTCCTCCACCCGGCCAAATGCTACCTATTTCTGAAGCATCAAGGGCCTCATCCCAAGCTAGAGCTGGACCCCGTGCTGCTGAAGCAGTCCTGATGCCTCAGGGCGGAGGATTAAAGGGTTAAGTCTCGCCGAGGCTGGACCACCAACAAAAAAGTGCCCATCTTCCAGTCCCCTCTTCAGTTCAGGGCGCTGGAAACGGTGTGATTAATGCTGGTTCTGGGCCCACCCAACCAGTTTGCCCACACAAACCCCTTCTCGCTGTTATAGCGAACCAAACTACATTTTTACATATAACAGCATTCCTCCTCTTCTCAATGCTGTAACAGCTAGCGTTCTCTAGCTTCAGCACGAGACACAGCCTGTAATACTTCAACCATTTGCCTTTCAACTCCGGGGATGGCAAGCCATCCCCAGAGTGTCAAGCTGGATTTTGGGGATGGCAGAACGAGGTGACTCTCTCCAATTTGCTCGCTGACTGCCCCTCTTCATGGGCGGGATTTACACTTCGGTCTCAGATGACAGTTCTCATGTCCTCATAACCGAATTTCACCCCCTTCACTTTTAAAAAATGTGTAAAAGCTGCTCTCTTCCCTCTGAAACAGACGGGAATCTGTATACTTAACTACCTCAATAATTGGTTGCTTATAACCCAATGCGCCCACAGATGCCAGCTCCCCGCGTGCCTTGAAAATCAGGAGCCTTGTTCAAAGCAGAGTCTCTTCCCCCCCTTTCAAAGGTTTCAGAAGCTTCTAGGTAGCTTCCTCAGTCATTCTTCTTGGCCTGCTCCACTTGACGTTCATAACACAGATGATAGCCCTGTCAGCTCTTCCGCTTGCAGAGAACGAGTAGGCACCTTATCCACTCGTCAGAGCCATTAGAGCAGAGGTCTTCAACCCTACTCCTGGGGACCCACTGTCCTGCAAAGTATATTTCCTGACTGCTTCAGCACACCTGCCTGTGTATTTTCAACAAGTGATCCTGAAGAGCTTGATTAGCTTCATGCAACTGCCTTTAATTAGTGTTGGAGCTAAACTCTGCATGACAGTGGGTCCCCAGGAGCAGAATTAAAGACCTCTGCCTTAAGGTACGTTTACACTGAACGCGAATAGAGCGTCTGGAGCGTCTGGAGCAAATGATTTCCAAGTTAAGTCAATGGAAAGGCAAGTTGACACGCGTCTGGAGGTTCTGCGGCGCAATATACATGTTTCGCGCAGCTTGATGGACGTGATTCCGCCTCATTCGCGCGTCCAGTTCGCGCGAATATCACGAATTTGAAGCAAATTGAGCGTCTTGCGCAATACGCGCTTTACGCGCTGGTGGTGCTTTTTGTGCATTCATGCGTTTGAAGCGAATTCGCGCCTGTGCCCGAGTTGATTTTTTTTTTACTTTGGCGTCAATTTGCGCTGCGTTAACCAATGAGGAGCCTGCTTGCTGCTGTCTGGTGTTAAAGTGATGTCATGAGAAACCCTGAATTAAAAAATACTGTTATTTTGTCACTAAATGTAGTTTTAATGCTTTTCAGTTGAAAATGTAGTTGTTTAAAGCTAAAATATGTGGTTTACTTATAAAGACAGTGCCTATTTAAAAAAAGCACTCTTGCGGTTTTGGAGTTGTGAGATCCAGGTGATCACCGGGCGCTCAGCGCTCGTTAACCCCGGTGAAAGCAACCTTTCCTCAACCAGTCCTTCTGGCATTTGCCACTGGCTCGGATGTCTCTGTAGGTTAAAAATGACAAATAATTCGTCTTGTGTCCATCTAATGGGCGATCTTTGGTCCAATTAATCTATTGTTGCTTACCAAATCATTTTGACGGAGGGCAAAGTGGTTTCATAACTTTATATTTTATTTAAATATACATGCAGTGAAGATAATCCAGGTAGTGCTTTGGCTGAACCACATGTGTGGCTGATAATGCTTAATATATATATTTTTTGAAAATGAAAAGAGGCAGAGTGATGTTTTACTCTCATTCAAAATGTTTATGCGTCAAACTAGACGCGGTAGATGCGATTTTGACGCTCAATTCGCGTTTGGTGTGAACGCAGCGTTAGAGTATACTGTGCCGATTTCGCCAATCAGAGCAGCTGTTTTTCCGCTTCGGAGGCCACACTAAAGGGCAAAGGATTTCCAGATTTATTGTGGAAGCAACAACCCTGGCTTACAAGTCCGAACAAGTAGTTGTTAGGGCCCACTCCACTAGAGGTATGGCCTCCTCTTTATAGCGTGGTCCTGCAGAATTTCTATCGCCGATATCTGTGCAGTGGCTAGCTGGTCCTCGCCATCCACTTTAATCAGTGGCTTCCGTTTTGCGCTTGTAGCACACCGCTATTGGATTAAGTTCCAAGCATCAGCGAACTGAACTAATAAGAGTGAACCATAATCGAAAGGAAACTTTTATGGTTACTCACGTAAGCCTGGTTCCCTGCCCAAAACGAGCATTGCAATACTATGCTGCGCAGTGAGTCATGCTAGCCGCTTCTCATTGAAAAGATTCTGACAATCCGCTTGTTAAGTCGTGACGTAACGAACGCCGTATCTGGGTCCAAGCCTCAACTCGTTTCACTAGAGAATGCCATTGACGCCCGTTTATGAGCGCGATTTATTCATATTAAACATCAAACGTTTAAAAAAGTTTAACATTTTAAATACTTACAGTCTACACAACAGTCTCTGTGCTCGAAGCGTCACATACATTAATATTTTAACGATTTAAAAAAGATGAATCACTGTCTGGCCATCTGGAATTTTGGTATGGAGAAAAAGGTTATGATTATAGCTTTTTTTTTTGTAGTATCACACCACATTGTGTGTGTATATTAGCACCGTTTGTAGTTTTTCTTGTGGTATAAGATAGAGCGTTTGGACCCGGAAGCGCTGCTGCGTGACATCAGCCTTAACAACCGGATATGGCATTTCTGCATAATACAGGCAGTCAACCCCGCCCTTTTTGGCAAGCTGAAATGCCATTAGTCTGTGTAGGTGCACAAACGTGAACCAATCAGGATTCAGAGAAAACTGAGTTTTCCCCATAAGTGTCAGTGAAATGCTCGTTCCCAGGGTTACATGAGTCACCATCAACATTTCAAGTTATTCAAGTCATGTTTAGTGAATGTAAAACATGGATTAAATGAGCAATAATAATAATAAAACTAAGCTCACATGCATAGCTATTCATTTCCCCCCAATTTTTGCTTAAATATTGTGAATTTTCATATATATGCTGAGAGAGAGAGAGAGAGAGAGAGAGAGAGAGAGAGAGAGAGAGAGAGAGAGAGAGAGAGAGAGAGAGAGAGAGAGATCATGCTAGTTTCTTAAATCTGGCAAAAAGATGCTAGTTTTGGCTTTCAATTGGACAAATACGTCATTAATCCAGCACGTATGGACTCCTGTAGTAGCCTAACCTACGTCACACCGCGGCGATTCTCTCTGCATAGCATTATTATTAACGCAAGGCAAACGTCTCTCTCTCTCTCTCTCTCTCTCTCTCTCTCTCTCTCTCTCTCTCTCACACACACACACACACACCGTCTTTTCTCTTTCTTGAAGTAGCCTACCTACTGCAGAGACAGAGCTGCAGCGCAAAACACCGTCAGCACTTGCTTAGTTGTCGGATGTCTAGAATCAATAAATGTTTATTTTTTAATATCGGCGGCAGTCTCGTAATGGAGAACCAACATCGACATCTCATCTGCCCAGTTCCCTAAGGGTGAGTCAAATCTTTTAAGTAGATACCTTCGCCTTAACAATCCATTTTGCTCTACTGTACAAAATAAAAAAATAAAAATTCAAATTTTATACGGTCGCCTCATCAGCAGTTTGTAGTTTGACCGTTGATAGAAGGCGGATATGAAATCTGCATGACGGACAGCTCAGTTTGTCCAAGACACAAAAGTTTATTATTTATTCGGACTTGCAGGAAACCCAAACTTAAAGTGCTCTACTTAAGGGGTGTATTTGAAACATTAATTTCTCATAAATGATTTTCAGTCATTTATTGAATTATTGGAGGGGGGGTGTCCGATGGTGATGAGGGAATGGGATCTAACGCTGCTCTAGAGTCAGTTTTGACATGAGCTAAAGCGACTGATCGGTGGCTGGAATAGAGCGCAGTGCGCGCGCGTCTCCCGCCGCCGGCGATATAGCACTGCAGAGACAGAGAGATACTGAGAGATGAAAATTACAAAAATCTATGGCACCAAAGAAGTAACATAATTTGAATCCTGTCTACAACATCACGGAATTGCCTGCATTAATCAAGTTTGCCTGAAACCCTGTTACCCTGTAGTGTAGGCTATAAAAAGGTAGGCCATTATGAAAACCAATGTTAGGTCCATTTAATAGGAAATCTAAGTGTAGGCTATTAATGACTAATTTGTTTGTTTATTTTTTAATGTATTTATTTACTTATTAAGTTTATTTCTTGCAAGTGTGAGAACCCATAATCTGAAGGCTATTTTAACTTTTTCTGTCAAGTTATTTATTTATTTATTTATTTATTTATTTTTTACATAGGCCTACAGCTAAATCCATTTTGAATCTTTATTTTGAGCCAAATTGAGACTTAATTGAGCAGTGTCATTTAATGGCTAATTTTCAGTGAGTTTTATATCTTCTAGAATAGCTTAACATCAGTCCATAACAACATTTTTATTGGCTCCTTTAAGGGGTTATTATGTGTTAAATTCGAGACTAACTATTGTTTTCCAGAGAAACTGTAGATTGTCTTAAATTATGGATAACCACTGGCTGAATTTCAGATTTAAAAAAAGAAGAAGAAAAAAAGGATTTAACGTTTGTGGTGTTTTCTATTAATGTAGACTAGCTTTTAATTTTACTCACTTTTAAACTCATTCAACACTATTAGTTTCAAGGTTGTACCTTAAGGGCCACACAGCACTTCATCAGCGATGCTGTGTTGACCGTGCTTTTAGCTTTGCTTTCATAAAGTTCAGCTGCATAAGCCTCATTAGGCTGCATTTTATGCTCTGAGCAGTTCAAAGATAAATCATTTATTTTGTATTGCATTGTGTAAACATCCGGTAATTGTTTTTTTAGATTGGCATCTCACAAATACGATTTTCTTTCTCTGCTGCATTTATTTTGCATGACTGGGAACACATGTCCAATTTTAGGATTAGAATCGGCAGTGTTAAAGCTGGTGGGGAGGTTCTGCTGGCCCATTGCTCTGCCCATTGAGAAAAGGCTTTATTAAATTACCTGCAGAGTGATGCAGCCATGCAAGTCGTGATTGAGAGTGACAAGGCTCATAATTCGAGCCCACTTTTTTCTCTTTAGTGTGCATGGCAATGCATGTCAATATGTCATAATATGATACCCTGATGTATCACTGATTCTGGAGATATGAAATGTAATCTCAAGATGAACGTTTATGCACAGAGGAATTGTATTGGATTAATCTGTTAAACATGTTCAGAGGGATTCACTCACACTGTAGCGCAGACGCCTGCTTCATCCAAATGTGTTTTCCTTGCTATAATTTAACTGTGTCAACAATGCAGATATAATATACTGTCATGCCATACATTAATGTGCAAATTAGCTTTCAGATAGAATTCCAAATAAATGACACAGCGTCTGTTGAGTTGTCACCACAGTCAGACACAATCAAATCTATGATGACAAAAATATCTTTATTCCGTTATACATGTAATATTCAGCAGCAACTTTTTCTGGTGTTGTAATAATTTCCAGAACTTTCCCAATCAAATTTGTGACAGGGGTAGGAAAGATATGAGTACAACTCTTTTAACTCTATTAAAATATATTCCAACTCATAAAAAATAGCAGTACATATTACATTAATGTTTTTGTTTTTCTTAAGTAAATATATCTTGATCTACATGACACATTTGGTTTGAAAACAGGTGATTTTAGAGGTAGAAATGTGATGCCATACTTTTGATAAAGTTAAAAATAAATATTGCATTTGTGTTAAGAACAATTTCAATATGGAAATGTTGCCTTTTTCAAAACTAAACATGTAGCATGTTTTGTCCCATGTCTTAAGAATCATTTAAAAGGCTACAACCATCACAGACTGTGATTATAATAGAGAATTATGACATAATTAGCATAGAAACTACTTCAGCATGTCATACAGTGTAAACCCTTATGCTCATGAACTTATTTCTTTTAATTAAGACAAACTTAAATTTAACTGAAACTGGGATTTCTATTTCCCAGCATGCTTTTCCATGACACTCAAAATAGAGAGTAACTGCTAAAATTAAGTAACAGTTATGTTTTTTGTGCAGTAGGCTATTGATGTTGAGTGGAAGAGTATTTAGTGTTTTGGTATGCGCTAATTTAGAAGATATCTGGTTACCATGATTAATGGAGCATGAGCTTAGTTTGAGAACAGATTTAAGTTAAATATTCTATATCGCTGTACTCATTCAGCAATTGCTTTGCTGTGCTAATGATTGTGCTTCCAATTAGCAATTAAAGCTTACCAAGTTTCCACAGAAACTCAATATAATATACATAACTAGCCTATGTTTTCAGTGGTGTATAAAGACCTACATAATGAACTGTTATATTTTTATTACCTTAGAATGAGCCATTTCTATCTACATACACCACGGATCCCCTTACAATGAAGTCACCCTTTTGCGCCGTCATGTTTCTACAGTAGCCCTAAACGGACAAACTGCTCAGAGAGCTTGCTACTCTCTGCTGTCTTAGACAATGACATTTTTAGTCCTTTGTTGGCCACTCTTTACGTGCTTCGAAACGGGGTGAGGGGTGAGCGGTGGGTATTTGCAATTCACAACCTCACTACTAGATGTTACTAAAATGTACACAACTTGAAGTAAAATGTATATGAATTAGCTTACTCAAATATTTAATTAAAGGTGAACTATGTAAAAAAATGTCAGTAAAATATCTAAAATCCACTAGGCAAGTGTTATAAATTTTCTTCAATTTAGTACTTTGTTAAATGTAAGAAAATTGCTATTTTAACCAAGTTACTGGGATGTGTGGGGAAGTCGCCTGTCATTTGCGTCAAATCCAGTGGCCTTGCTCAGCTTCTACAACACTCACCCCTGCTCTGTTTCGTACGTTAATAATCACATTCATGAACATGATTTCTGCTCGAGTCCTATCCCGATTCTTTTCCTCCAGCTGTGAGGTGAACACCACATGTCCCAAGATTTAGAGCTCAAACTTGGCATCATCAAACTACACCTTTGTTTTGAATAGGCGCCATCTAGCGCACAGAAAGTTACATAGGACACCTTTAAGAGCAATTAAAATGTATAAATCCGTTGTATTTTCAATGTCATTTTAAACATTTTATTTTTACATATTAGAAATCTGCCAGTTTGGCTTAATTAAACTTTGAATTTCTTTACTAAAAAAAAATTACTTCAAATATTTTTGTCCCTAGAAAAAAAAAGTGTTCTAAATATTCTAAGTCTTCATTTCACAACAAAATACAAAACAGAGAAACAGTGATATTTGTGCTTCTTCCTCAGCAATTTGATTATTATAACCTTTACAAAGTTATAAAAATATTTATAACAGCAAAAAATATTTTCTCCAGACAGCTAATTCACCCTCCCACAACAGTTTTCTACTTTTCCTCCTCCTCCATAATATCATCTGAAGCAATCTCCTAACACAAGATGCCCTTAGCGTCCTTATAGACAAGGTCATTTGCTTTTTGTTATAATGTGATTATGACCTCTCGAAGCCATTAGAAGATTGAACCTGGCTTATTCACACTGCCTTACTTTTCTCCTGTCTGCATTTCAGTTCATGTCTGCATGTCAAAGTCAATCCTGGGAGAAAAAAAATACGGATACATTTTTAATATTTTATTTTATTTGTTTTTTGAAATGGGGAATTTTTGTATTTCTTATGTTGTTTTATTCCTTATATTCATCAATTCTAAGAGTATTGTAGTCATAAGTCTTTTTAGATAAAAACAAATGATCAATGTTGTCTACTTATAACTTATAGGCACATGTAAAGAAATGAAAACAGTATACCACACCACAAAAACGAAAGAAATATTAATAAACATATCGACAGGCAATTTTACAGCTCACCCCTTCATATCATTGTTATTCATGCAAGCTTGCCAAATATGCTATGATGTTCTTGCATATAGAACGTGACCTGCTTAGGACGCATAAAGAACAGAAAAACCATTCATCATTTCGACATAGGCTATCAAGAGTGCAGGGCCTATTTTCAGTCCACTTGTGACTGATTGTACCTAAACTGTGCACTTAGGTTAAGCCGTTTCCATTTAAATCCGTAAAACGTTTAAGAATGCTGCTTTTTCAATATAATTTCAGACTTGCATTCATTGAGATCTTCATTTAAGCAGAATAGTGTTCTCCATATTTAAACGATTTATGTCTGATTATATTCATGCCTTGTTGCCATCCATCACTTTTAAGCAGCAGTCCGGTCAGATCCCCCCAGAATTACGCAGGTAGATTGGGGGAAGTGCTGTCTCTTCACCAAAGGGCCAATCATGCAGTTCAACGGGACTGCCAGACCTCTCAGACACAAGGTCCACATCCATTCAGTCGGCCAATAATGGATTACTCCGCAGCCTGAGCACTCAGCTTCCCAACGGCATGTAAACACAATGAAAGTGAAACAAGCTCTCTCTTGATCCATTAGCTGTTGTAAAGTCTCACAGATGTGTATGGCTGTCAGTATGATAGGGATTTTTGATTACTAAGACATACAAAATAAGATGTAAAATAATTGCTCAATTAAATTATACAATTTGGTCACATTTTATTTGCGTTTATTAAATTATGCTGGAGCTTATAAAATGTTTTGTCCAAAATTCTGAGACCACAATTAAATTCTGGAATAAGCCTAAATATTTCAGCTGCCCGCTGTTTTTAGGTCACTCACTAATCAAATGTAAACAAATTTAAAAGGTCAAGATTTGTGTCCGTTCTTTGACTTTGGAAGCTGTCAGTAAAGCAACAGGGGACACACCAGATACCATATTACTCTTTTGTGACTTTTTTTAATGTGTCAAAAATTACAGCAATGGAAATTAATTAGCAATATAATACACCAGAGCATAGACAATAATAACTATAATAGTCGTATAATTGTGTAGGTTTTGGATCATTAAAAATATATCTTTGTAAAATATTTCATTTTTGTTGTATTCCTTTCTCACACCTACTCTTGTAGAATTTGACATTAGCTATAAATCAGGTCTCAGGACAAGTGAAAATGTACATGGGTTTGTGCAAAAGTAGAACTAAAGGAGCAGAGTAAAGTACTCCTGTTTTAAAGTTTGCTGCTGGAAAAAAAATGGATGCATACTTTGTACATTGTATATTTAAAACTAATATTTAAACAGTATACAGTAGTAATGTTATCAACTTCCATGTTAGTCAAAGAAAAGCTTTTATAGTAACCAGGTCCAGAAAACGATCAATCTCAGACTGTGCCTCATCCTGACGTCATCGTGAGACGAAACACTGCCTCTACAGAATAATAAGCACATCTAATTCAGTAGCCCCGCCCACAGACTCATGGAGCTATTCGGATTGCGAAAGCCAAAAGCAATAAACATGCCAAAGAAAATGGCAAGATATTGCACTTTTCCTGGTTGTGGAAGAACACAGATGCTGCATAAGCTTCCTTCGGATCCTAATATTAGGAATGTGTTGTTGAACTTTATTTTTAAGTTCCAGCTCACGTAGGGAAGACATGTTCACTTCATTTAACTGCAGAATTGTTTGTAAACAAGTCTCAGGTTGATGCTGAATTTGCAACCATATATTGAGATTAAAACACAATGATGTGCCTTCAATATTGGATCTGACAGGAATGGTGCAACATACTTATGTGAGTAAAATGTGTTTTATATGTAATAGTATTGCTTTGTTATAGATCATTTTGTCTAACCGAACATACCTTTAGCATGCTGTCACAGGCTGGAGAATCCCTTATTTGTTTGTTCATTGTAAATCAGGATCAGACTCGGGACATGTATGGGCTATGTCCCGGGGCAATGTGTTTTCCAGACGGGCTACCAAAACGTAAGTCTGTCGGTAGGCCGGTGAATCTCAGATAGTGAAATAATAGTCCTTTCTTTATCTGCGTTGTTCATGTGCGCAAACGGTTCACACTTATATCCACCGATCGGGCGGGCCAACTAATCCAAAATAATATTCCAATCAGTCATGGGTGGATAAAAAATAAATTATTGTTTGTTTGATAAAGACGTTTACGAGCCCTGTGATCGAGAGAATCATTCTGGTTGCCGCTTTCAATAAAATCCCTCCCTCATGTGAACTGACAGGAGCTTAAGCTCATTAAATATGCTAATCTTATCCAATCCTAGCCATGGACGTTTATTTCTAAGTCTCCAGTGCCCATCAAAACACACCGTTTAGGAGAGAGCATTAAAACCAGTGTAGAAAATAACGTTTTACTTAGTTATGATGTTTTTGAACGTTAAAACCACACAAACGTCATTAGTTGACCTCAGACAACAGTATAAAAAAATTAAAAAACCCAGTTCACAACACTTTGTATATAAATAACATGTAACAGGGTCGGTAAGATTGTTTTATGAAAAAAGTATCTTATGCCCGCCAAGGCTGCATTTATTTTATTTAAAATACAGTAGTATTGTGAAATATTATTTAAAAATAAATGTGTTCTATTTAAAATTATTTTAAAATCTAATTTAATCTTGTGATGGCAAAGCTGAATTGTCAGCTGCATTTACTCCATTTGTGTCACATAATCCTTCAAAAATCAAGCTTTGTATACTCCCTTTCAGCTTGTACTCCCATTTATAAAAGGCCATCTATCTATCAGACCCAGATAGGGTTTGGGGAAGTATAAGTACTTGAATTCTTGTATTCTTTTGCAAACATTGATTATTTATGAACTATGAAGGCCAAAACTTTAGTACTCACAGTATAACTTTGAACCTGTGTTTCTCCCAGACTCATGAAAGCCATAAAGGCAAAAGCTCTTCTTCTGTGCTGACTGCAGACCTCTTCCCTTCCACTGTCTGATCATGGATGATACAGCTCAACAAGACGCATCTTCCCTCATGAAGGGGGCCAGAGATATTGCTAAGGAGGCCAAACGACAAGCCGCTAAGAAAGTCAACAAAGTTGTGGACCGCGCCTCAAATGACAGTCGCGCCTACCACCGCTTCCAGGACGAAGATGACGACTACAACAGCCAGCCGGAGGGGAACTACACAGGCCACAATGCCAATGATGAAGAGGGATCCAGCGACGCCACTGAGGGTCACGATGATGAGGATGAGATATATGAAGGGGAGTACCAGGGGATCCCCTCGGATACAAAGCCCAGAGATGGACAGGTGGCTTTGGGACAGCTGCTGGCGGATGGCCTGAAGGACCGGCGGGAGCTGGAGAATGAGAGGCAGGCGGACGAGGAGGAATTGGCCCAGCAGTACGAGCTCATCATACAGGAGTGTGGACATGGCAGGTTTCAGTGGCAGCTGTTCTTCACGCTGGGGCTGGCCCTCATGTCCGATGGTGTGGAGGTCTTTGTGGTGGGCTTCGTTCTCCCTAGTGCTGAGACGGATATGTGTGTGCCTGGCTCGAGCTCTGGATGGCTAGGTAAGAAACAGGGAATGACAACAAATATACATTGATACACTATATGCATTTGGCAGATGCTTTTATTCAAAACGACGCACGTTGCTGGCAAGGTATACATTCTATTAGTTCATACATTCCCTGGGAATCAAACCAATGATGACCTTGGTCAGTACCAGTCCCCTATTATGGTGACCTTTGCCAGTACCACGCACACCTGTTCACGGTATAGGTGACCTTTATAGAGGTAAACAATAAGCCAATAAATACGTAGATTTGTAAAAATGTAAAACTAGAATTTATTATATCTCTGTATTCTGTTAGTTCAAAGTGGTTCTTATCTCCTTTTACTACTTTTACTTCTTTGTTGACTACTTCTTTTCTATATTTATATGACCTAAAAACAAATAATAATATAAATGCAAATAAATATCAATATACATGTATTTCTGACACTATCTGTAATGAAATCCACTGGGAGGCGAGGTTGTGAGAACCCAAGTGCAGTATTTATTCCAAAATCCAAAGCAATAACTAGAGACTTGACTTCCGCAGACCTCACTTAAACAGACTTGACTTAAACAGACTTGACTTAAGCCCTATTCGCATGGGATAAGTATTATCTAGGGACCTCTGTGATTTAGAAATTACTACTCCACATCTGAATTTTGCATGGCACATTCGCACAGGATAAGCAAAGCCTGTGATTTTACTGACTTATATTCCAGCATATGATGTTAAGACTTGTTTTTTCGTTATAGATATAGCGGTATGAAATCATAAACAGTCATATGTATCAATATAGTTTGGGTTGTTTTATAGTAATAAAAATAATTTTGTTCAGTTAGAGAACAGACGCTACAATTAAAAACTGAACTGAGCACAGTGGCAGGAGTCAGATTTCATTTATCACGAGTGAGAAGCTGAAAATATACGGCGGAAGATCAGATCAGTTTCAAAGCAAAATGTAAAAGCGCCCATTTAAGCAAGCTTGTCATTGTACTGTTCTGTTTTTCATTAAAGGTGCCCTAGAATAAGTTGAAACAATATTTTTAATTGTTCTCTGATATCTACATAAGGTATGTGACTTATTTAAGGGTTAAAATAGTCCAGATATAGTTTTACAGGTCCATTTACAACCCCAGAAATTGTCCCTAGGATGTAATGGTCTGTTTTTGCCTTATTTGGAAGAGTCATGAATATTAATGTAGAGTTCGGCTCTGATTGGCTGTTTCATTGCGCAGCTCAGTGACGGAAAGACATCTACCGTATACTGTCAATCATGGAGAAATTATGCATTCAAACTTATGTTTGATCCTGTTTCTGACGAAGATACAGATTTTGACTAACAACCAATTGTTTTGAGATTGGAAATGGATGCTTTTGAGGGGTAAGTTTAGTCTTTATTTTTCAGTAAGAGCTGCAAAACGTAACGTCAATACTATAACTTCAGCCTACATGTGAACTAGCATATAACATTAACTTACACGTTAACTCATATCGTCAGCAGTCACAAATTTGTTTTTAGCATTTTAAAACGTTACAAACTCTAAACAGTGAACTGAGTAACGTTAGTGCGGGCAAAAATAGGATTGCGGATATTATCGTTAATGTTGTCTCACTAAGAAACTTCTATTTTAATCAGAAATCGTTTAGACAGTCAATAAGTGGATGAAATTACTACTTACTGCTTACTGATATAGTTTGAATTGCCGCTTCTCCAGTATCAGACGCTGAGTGAAGCCTGCTATTGTTCACTATTGTTCATCAGCTACATAAATTCATCAACTAACCATTTAGAAATGTCTTGTTGCATTCTACATGTTGTCACTTCTTCTTGAGTCTTTCCATCATTCTCCAAGCCCGGTCTGAACATAAAAGGCTGAACAGTTTCACTGAATGTGTCCATAAGGTAACCAGAGCTGCTAACTGGAGTTCTTGAAGCTCTGCACAATGAGCAGCAGTGCATTTGCATTTAAAGTGACAAACGAAAACGGCTTGTTTTTACTCACCCTCGAAAAGTGACAATTTTTAACATGCTATAAAAATGATCTGTGGGGTATTTTGAGCTAAAACGTCACATACACACTCTGGGGACATCAGAGATTTATTTTACATCTTGTAAAAAGGGGCAGTCAACCACCCCTTTAAATAGGGCACTATTTGAATGGACAGCCAAGTGGTGTCCGAAACCATAGTAAACGTTATTGAGTGCACTCATTTAATCCCATAATGCACTGCAAAAACAAGTGTACAAATGATGTACACTTAACGGCTAGAGAATACCCATAATTCACTGTGAGGTTAGTGCCCAATTAATTCCCACGTCTTGGCAGAAGATGTTGCCGGCAGCTGAATCATCCATCCATTTTCCAAACCACTGGTCCAATGTGGCTACAGCGTAATATCATACAGGTATACATTTATTTTTAATTGATTATTAAATTTTTTAATTAAAGTTGATTTATACATAGTTTCTATGACAGAGATCAAGATAAATCTTTTAAATCAAGATAAAATCCACTTGGGGTTCAGAGCATTTATTTTTTCCCACATTAGTTTCACACATCTAGTACAAATATGTGGTTTTGGTTCATTAATACAGTGTATACTTTTTTCTTGATTTACCCTGAAAGAATGGAAGCAAAATGTGACAACATGCCCTATAGTTGGTAACATGACCTTATGGCATGATCTAATTAATTAAATGATCTAATTAACTAAACAAATTTTTACAACAAACACATCACTAAATACAGCTATACAGCCTTAAAAACATAATAATAACGAATAATTTCTGAACATTGACTCTCAGTCATTATTCACCCTTTTCTTATGGTTTCTCAAAATTATTCATAAAAGTATAGAATATAATAGCGTAGTTCTAATAGGGGCTCATTGTAACTCAGTGGGACAACACACCCCATCTGCACAACTGAGATTTAAACCGCGGCTCGTGTCTTTTGCTGTTAGATCAGCATTAAAGAACAATTTCAACTGTTAAATAACATATAAGATTAAAATAATATCATATTTGCCTTATTTAAAAAATAAACTGATTAAAAATTAACTTGCTATGGTTAAATAAATAGAAAAATTGATAAAAAATAGATTTTTTAAATTTTGCCGCAATTTTTTTTATCTAAATAATGTTGATATGGCAACTAGTAAATATACAAAGTTTCGTAATGTGTGGAAAGTTTTAAACCCTGTGTGTTACAACTCCCCACTGGAGCTGCTTAGTTTCAAATTATTATTAAACAGCAAGCACAAACTTTGCAAAAGTTGCAGCCCTTTCGTGTGTCCAAATTCACTCTCTCGTGTTCATTCACTCCTTCAATTGGACTATATTATTGAAGTAATGTAAGGATGAGGGTAAGGGGTGAGTTCAAACACAGTTAGGGTTTAAAAACACAGTCAATGAATAACAGGTGCACATGATAATCAAAACAAAGAGAACATAAAACACTTGCAAAACCCACCCAACTGACAAAGATAACCCATTACAATACTTTTAATATCTAATACAGCGATGACTGATCTTTTAAGAGTGCTGATCTTTCTAAGTTCCTATTCATCAAAGAATCCTGAATAAAGCTCAGTTATGCAATCACAGAAATAAATTGCATTAAAAATATATATTTTTTTTATTATAATAATATCTCACAAAAAAAAAATACACACACACACTAGAGGATGGATACCCGACCCGAGCCCGACGGGTTCCGACGGTACCCGACGGGTCGGGCCGGGTTCGGACAGATATTTAGATATGACGTTCGGGTTCGGGTCGGGCTCGGTCACGTCAGCGCTATAAGGCATTGAACCTTTTAAATTTAAAACTGCTTATTATGCAAGTAGCCAATGGGCCTGTTTAACTTGATGCAATGGTTTGTTTTTGTGATTAAAATAAATGTAAAATATTACCCTAACATCCGTCTTCCTGCACGCGGAAATTTGTTTATGTCGCCGTGACAACAACGCGCAACACGTGCCTGCATATTGCCCGCGGCATCCATGTCATTCCAGTGAGCGCAACTTCAGCGCTGCTGGCAGCAGGACAGCCTTGAAGCCATCCACAGTTGATGCAATCCTTTTTCTGCATAAAACCTCGATTAGCCTAAACTTTGATGGATAGATTATGTAAATAGATCCCATGTTGCAGTTTAGGAACCATACAGTTTGAGAAAATTGGTAAGATGACTTTCATTTCAATAAGCATTTCAATTGTGTTACGTTAATGTTTTGTTCTGTTAGCTTGGGCCATTTTTAGCAGACCTTTGTTCATTTAATTTCAGTTGGCTATTTGATTGGGCTCTGTGTAACGTTTGATGCCCCGTGTGCGCGCTGATGCGCTCGTCTGTAAACATTTCAGAATGCCTTCCTACAGTTGCTTAATAAAAGCGGGCTTTCCACACAAACAAACGTACGTGTCATTAGTATATGAGGGGAAAAAATAGATTTTAACTGTCGGGCTCGGGTCGGGCCTCGGAACTAAATATTTTAATGCCTGTCTGGCTCGGGTCGGGTTCGGTTACTGCTCTGTCGGACGCGGGTCGGGCTCGGACAGAAAAATGCGGCCCGATCCGCACTCTAACACACACACACACACACACACACACACACACACACACACACACACACACACACACACAAACACCACACACACACACACACACACACACACACAAACACCACACACACACACACACACACACACACACACATTAGAGCAATATATGTGACAATTATTTAATCAGTCTACTTCTCTTTGACTTGGTTCAGGGTCATTGATATTCATATTAATTGACATTCTTATGTGTTTTATCAGTTTAATCAAGTCTGAGCATCTCTCTTTCTTTCTAGCCTTCTTTTTTTATCCCGCTTTCTCTTTACTTATGCACTCATCTGGAGAGCCCTGAGGGAATTGTGTGGCATGCTCTGCTTCCCTCTCTTTCATGCTCCCTCTCTCTCTTTGTCCTTATACTCTGTCAATGGCTTTTAAGACATAATCACACGTGGCCGACCGTGACTGTCAGTACAGCTACTGGCCTTTGAGATCAGATACAATCATCAGCTGAAGAACTTGCTGCTCCTTAGCCAGGACCAAAAGTAATTTATATAAAATATAATTTATGTAAAAAAGCTCAAATGCTTTTACATCTCAGACATTCTCAAAGGCAATACGTATAAAAGTTTGGGGTTAGTTAAGTTCCCCTATTATGCTATTTTAAAGGCTCATACTTTTGTTTTGGAGATCTCCTACAACAGGTTTACATGCATCAAAGGTCAAAAAACACTTACATTTTCTAATTAATTGTAAATCACCACAATTTTCAATGATTCTCAAAGGAAACAACAGATGAATCCGATGATGAAACATTGGAAGTTATTCAGCCTGAACCTTCATCGCTAGGATGACCTGAGCAGGACGTTTATCATAGATGCACAACTAATTTTGAGGTACTTTATGAGATGTTGCTTTAATTCCTCTAAAAACTGTAATTCTCTGTATTTGCACAAACCAATTGAGGCATGTCCTGTCGACAGAGAGCAGATCATGCAAAAATGGGCTGGGCTTCTGGCTATATAAGCAGTCCATTTCACCATGGTTAATTTGACTGAAGTGAGGATCGCTAGTCGTGACGCTCAATAGCACAGTCATCTTCACAATACTTGTTCCCGTTATTCTCAGGGAACCAAGTAAGTAACCAAGTATGTTCCATTATTACTTTGCTCGGATATCCAGCCTAAAGTAAGTAAGTAAAGTCTGAGGCATTAGAGTAAAAATTAGTCCAATGGGCTGGGGCAAAGTTTGGGGTCCACGGAAGGAGTACCTAGTGGGTTGGGCTCCCCAGAGGCCAACACCCACTTAGACAGATAGGACTCGTGCCTGCAGTGCAAGTACTTCCAAATTGTCATTGTGGAGGTCTTCTTCAGAACCACCAAATGAGGTTCCTGAGAACGAGAGGGCAAGATGTGGAGTCACTCTCTGAAAAGAAAGTTTATCCGCTAGTGCAGAGAGGAGAGCGGCATGTTCTCGCAATGAGAAAAGCTGTTCTCTGTAAGTGTAGACTCTGCGTGGGTTTCCCCAGGCAGGGAATGCACTCACTTTGCTCATCAGTGGGATGCAGAGGGTCTTTGCTTGTACCACAGTCATCATGGCACAGGATTTGGTACAATGCCACGCTTGTTCTTTTAACGAAAAGTCAGATCTAGCTGAACAGGAGGACGCCATCAGCTGAACTGCTGCTGCAGATTCGTCACGGTCTGGGCTTATTCTGACGGCAAGAAGGCTTCGCAGGAGAAGTCAGCGAAGAAGTGAATTGTTGCTAAAGGAGAATAAATCTGAATCTAATGGCGAAATGGGCCACTTATATAGCCGGAAGCCCTGTCCATTTTAGTGGGCTCTACTCTCTATTTGACGGGACGTTCCTTGATTGGTTCACACAGATACGCTGCCTCGTCAGAGGTTTGTGCAGTACCCACAGCCCAGCCAATCAGCAGGCTTATAGCTCTGCACTATGTTGGCTGTGCAGCTGCACTGCGTTTTAAAACAAAGCCTTCCATATTTTAGAGAATTTTTTTTTTCCCATATACATTTAGCAAGATGCAATACGAGTGAACAGTTTTCAAAAGGGAACTACATATTTTGAACACCTAATAGAAAATATATACATCAACAATTATTCATACTTACTGGTTGCAATACTGAGGAGTAAGCTGGTCCAAATAAACTGGGTACTGAACCATTTTCAAGAGCAAGCATTTGCGAATCCCACATTGAACTCAAAGATTTGAGAAGCAGTCGTCAGTAAAATTATGTTTAAAGGTGCCCTAGAATGAAAAATTGAATTAACCATGGCATAGCTGAATAACAAGAGTTCAGTACATACATCACCTACAGTAAGTCTCAAACACCATCATTTCCTTCTTCATATGTAAATCTAGTTGTGTATAGATAGGTTTATGTAAAAAACCACAGATAAACAGGCGATTCTCGACATAACGCCATCTGTGAAGCCATCGCTGGGGATCAGTAATATGTACGCCCCTAACATTTGTATACGGCAGCGCATGCATCACGCGAGGAAAGTGAAAATGGCAGATCATGGAAATAGATGTTATGTTCCAGTCTGTGCAGGGGACGTAGGGACTTTTCATACCCTCCCACTAAACAAAACTGTCAACAGGTATGTTGAGCTAACCGGATACCATGACAATTTAATTAAAAGTTGTCCATTTGCTCGGCCCATTTCACCAGTTTTTCTAACCTGGACAATAGCAGGTTTTACTCATCGTTTGATACTGGAGAAGTGGCAATTTAAACTATATCCCCGCGAGCAGTAAGTAGGGATTTTATCCACATATTGACTGTCTAGGCAAGGCAAGGCAAGTTTATTTGTATAGCACATTTCATACCCGATGGCAATTCAAAGTGCTTTACATAGAAATTAATTAAAACAGTGGTAACAAATGCATGAGAAAAAAGAATACCCTATGGATGAATAAAAAATTAAAAACAAGCATAGTTAAAACAGTCTAGACAATTTCTGATTAAACTGAAAGTTTCTTAGTAAGACAACATTAACGATAATATCCCCTGTGCTTTGTCTAGATCAACCGCAAGATGCTAGTACAGTAACAATAGGAAACTCCAAGTGTATACATCAGTATGACAAGTGTCAAAGTTAATATTATTTCCTGCCAGTGTTGTCATACAAATCTATAAAATACTACTGTAGATACATATTGCAATCCCTTTTGTCGGAGATAATTACAATTTAGCCATACGGACAATTTCTGGGGTTGTAAATGGACCTGTAAAACCGTATCTGGACTATTTTAACCCTTAAATAAGTCACATACTTTATATGTAGATATCGGAACAATTTAAAATATTGTTTCAACTTATTCTAAGGTACCTTTAAGGGCTGGTCAAGGAGTTTGCGGGCAGATGACGTAAAACATAGGCAGGCATTATCCAAATGTATTTTCTAGTGATGTATAACCATCTTGCAAACAACTAGTATAGGCTGTTAAGTGACAATTATTTCTTATGGGAGACAATAACTTTATTTATTGTGTACTTTCAACTTTACAGCTCTGCAGAAAACAGCTATATTGCGCTGCATGAAAGGGAATATTCGAAAAACCATAAGAGGTGCACATTAAAGGTCGGGTAAGTGTTATTTCAAAGACGTTTTAGAAAAAGGACTCGGGCCGAGTAGAATAACAAACTTGTAGCCAATCAGTAGGTAAGGGGCGTGTCTACGGTGAGAAGAGAGGCTCATTGCACAACATTATTCAAAACACACGAGTCAGACAGGACGGACATTAGCCAAGAAAGAACTAATATGCTGGCTTTTGCTTGAATATGCTCGTGTGTCATGTTCACTTGTTTGTCCGTTTGCGACCGTATTGTGGCTCACTTCAGCGATTATAAAGACCCGTTTATTTCCACACCGTATGGAGCATCTAAATCCCCTCAGTGTTTCAAGGTTTCAAGCGTCAGCTCACAAAATGTGTCCGGCAGGTAAGAGACTATACTCCTAATATTTGTTTCCTCTTTTCATCTATATTACCCATCCAGTCATAATTGTAATATATCCTTAGCTGGACTATCGAGCTTGTATACTAATTTTGTTGTAGTATGTAACTGAGTTGTTCATGAGAACTGTTTGTGTTTTGTGATCGCTATGACTCTAATCTTTTCATAATTGTAATATGTTGTTAGCTGGACTCGAGCTTGTGCACTATCGAGTTGTTCATGAGAACGGTTTGTGTTTTTGTGATCGCTATAACTCTAAACTTGTCATAATTGTAATATGTCGTTAGCTGGACTGTCGGCTTGTGTTCTATCGAGTTGTTCATGAAAACGGTTTGTGTTTTGTGATAGAAGGGTTGACTTTTTCTTTGAATATTCGACCTGGATTAGTTACACAGATTCTGCCATAGTCGTTGCCCGGGTTGTGTGGGGTGGAGCTATCAAAATAGGGGCGAGACCCTTTTTGGGGGTATGGGTGTGTTTATTTTGGTGATTTGAAATATTAACAAACGGTTACCAGAAAGCACTTACCCCACCTTTAATGTTTTTCAAAAAGATCTCTTATACTTCCTGAAGTTACATTTATATGATCATTATACTGTGAAATATTATTACAATTTAAAATAACTATTTTCTCTCTTTATATTCTTTAAAATGTAATATAAAGCTGAATTGTTCAGCATTATTACTCTAGTCTTCAGTGTCACATGAAGTCATACTAATTCGTTGATTTGGTTTACTTGGCTCAAGTAAACATTTTTATAATTATCAATGTTGAAAATGGTTGTGCTGATTAATATTGTTGTGTAAACCATGATAATGAAATACATCTTTTGTAACAACGTAAAAGTCTTAACTGTCACTTTCAATAATGCATCCTTGCTAAAATTATATTTATTTATTTGTATATGTCTACTATATTCAGAGCCTGCTGACTAACGACAGACTAATTCAGTCATCTTAAACACTGAATATCTCTCGGTGAGTAAGGTAATGGCTGCTCTCCAGCAGGCACAGTGATGCAGTGGTAATTTAGTGCAGAGACAATGCGGTGTTGCCTGTCCCAATGTGAACTTTCTGCAGCTCTAGTATTCAAACACAAAGACTTTTTCTCTTTGCTATCATAGTATAAAAATTTCAATTGCACAGCACCACATTCCACATTTGATCTTTAAACCTAATTACCTAGACAATTCACACGTAAATATTCTGTGCCTCCTCAAGTCACTCAAAACCCACATAGAGAAATTAAGCAGAATGTTCGGACTTTTGTTTTTCCTACAATAAACAGTGAAGGCTGATTATGCTTTCAGTAAATACAAAAAGACACCATCAGTAATTCATACAACTCATGCACTATATTACTAGACTGGGTAAATCCAGCCTGGAAAAGGCTGGAAAACTGTATATTTTCCTATCCTGCTTCTGTTTGAAATCTGCGGCGACCAATCACAAACTGGCTTGTTATCCACCTGGCAGCTTTTTGTTTACATACAACATGGCATCCAGCAAAGTGCAGCAAACCGTTGATGTTGCTGTCATTGCTGTTTTTAAAGATTTCAAAAGCAAGTTTTCTTTGAAAAGGGAGCAGAACCTTGCCCTGGTACAATTCCTAAAAAAGAAGGATGGGTTTGCCATACTACCATCCGCTCTGCAAAGTACGTCACTCAGATTGTTGGTCTGATTTGTTGAAGGACAATCCAGTTGTGTACAGAGCCATTTGAACTATTCCCATTGATCATGCCTTTTGTGCAGTAGAAAATACAGAGCAGTCTCCCCAGACTAATTTTCAGACTTAAAAGATCGAGCTTGGTCTGGTGATAGCCAGACAACTATCTTACAAGACTTTCAAGCAAATATTTGAAAGAATATAAAGACAATCTTTGTAAATTGTACAGTTGTTGTACAGTAATGTTTAAACACATGCTTGGCATAAATGGCCTAAGATGGCTGACCACATTATTTTGCTGTAGTGAATTTTGAGGATTTGTAATCTCATTTTGGGAGCAAGTTTGGCTGATATGTAGTGTATGAATGAAAAGTACTGCAGTGGATTAAACTAGTTGTCTGTCATGTTACTGACACATGTGCTTTGATATTTTCTTTTCTGTCATAGTAGTTTCAGGCATTACTAAAGGCTATCATGTGTTAGTGAAGAAAATTGGCTTTTGTGTTAATGCATGCAGACATTATTTGATCCATTTATGTTTGTTGCTGTATGTACAGTACAATTTATTATGTAGTTTCACAGTCTTGACTTTCATTATTACCCAAATAATACCAGTATATTCCTGAATATACTGTATAATTAATTATATGAATTATACAAAAGGGGCATTTAGCATTCTGTAGAAATAAGGCAATGGAAAATTGTTGGTGTTTTGAACATGTTGTGTGTCTTCCATTACTTTTGGCTTAGATCCAGGAGTCCATCTTTGTCTATTAGTTTGTGGCTGTTTTATCTACTACATCTTATCATAACCCCATTTTTCTCTCTTTCTCTGTCCTTCCGGTCTCATTATTTCCTTTATCTGTCTCTTTTTGTGTTTTGGTGACTAGGGACGCTAAGCTTGGCTAAACTGCAGTGAAATCACTACACTGCAGAGATTACCAGACCTGCACATGCAGACTCTGTCTGTGTGTGTGTGTGTGTGTGTGTGTGTGTGTGTGTGTGTGTGTGTGTGTGTGTGTGTGTGTGTGTGTGTGTGTGTGTGTGTGTGTGGGTGGGTGGGTGGGTGGGTGTTTGTGTGAGCGAGCGAGCTAAATATATGTTTTACTTCCTGACTGATATTTTCCTTATATTCTCTTTCATTATTCTGTAAAACCAAACGCTCTCTTTTAAATTCTATGACCCAGATTTTCAGCAACAGAATATAAATCACACATATAATAATCTCATCTTTGACACCCAATATGGTTTTTAAAGTGCAGATCATAAAGACAAGCTGACAAAGGAAAAATAACAAAAGTACAGGTAGTAAAAAGAGGAACTTTTCCTCCTCCACAATCATCAAAGTGTCGATTGCCAGTAACTTGACTCATTATCACTGTTCACTCTAAGGTTATATAGATTGAGTTCATTGGTACAACATTATTGTAAACATATTAGTAAACTCTTAGAAAAATGCATCATGGAAACCCATAGCTTTTGACAAAATACCATGGTTACTATGTAATTGATAATCTATAGATAACTCTGCATTAAATTATTTTAATGCATGATATGAGTTCATTCAGACATGTTTAATGTAGAGCTATCTGTGGATCATCCCATTTATATCATAGTCATCTGCCATTATTGACAAGTTAAAGCTTTCATTAATGTTTGCAGCACTAAATTTGACTGGAAGGGTTCAAATAATGGTCATTTTCATAAGATAGCAAATGACTCATTAAAACTAGCATTCTGCATACTTAGATGAGAAAAATGCAGCATCTCTCTTCTAACAATAAAGCTGTGAGTTTAATTACTTCATAAACAGCAACATTACCCCCTTCTTGCTGAGTAATATAATGTAGCGTTTTAGTATACTAGCAAAGCTATTTTATTAATAAAAGTTGCAAGGCAGTGTTGACAACAGGTTTCTGTGCCCCTGAATGTTTCTTTGTGTGCTCAGTGCTATCTCCGATGCTTGTGTGCCTCTGCTTCGGTAAAAGCACCGCATTCATTTAGAATCGTGAATAAACTACTTGCCTATTAAATTGTTTTAATGTGCACGTTCCAGACTGTCAGAATTGAGTATATGGACAGACCATGGTATAAAGTTATTGTAACTGACAGACCGTAAGAGGACATGGAAAAATATGAAATGGGAGAAAAAATTATATTGCAACGCTTTTTCCCACTGACCTCATATTATTTTCATTATCAGTTTTGCGAGCGAGACCAACAAAGTCATTTGGAATATTGTTTGTGAAATGTAATGTTGCGTCCTAAATCACATACTTCCCCACTGCAGAGTAGGTGAAAAACAGTATGTGACTGAAGAAGTATGTCCAAATTCACAGTACCCATCAAGGAGTATGCAACCTACTACATTATCTTCTTGTTTATTGAACTCCATAAAAGCAATGTCTACTCACAATCGCTCGTCTGAATCAGCAAAAGCACAAAGTCGCAGGTAATCACAAAAGAATATGCAGAAAGACAGTTTTGTATAATGTATAATCACACAAGTCTTAAATTAGGCCTCTTCTGATACTGCTCACAGCTCTTGCAAATGAAACGACCTAAACAATCTAAACAAAAATAAAAAAGAACATGCAGGTTGTCTTATACCTTGCACCTACACAAAATGAATATAAATCTTCATTTCCTGCGCTATATGCTTATTTAACACATCAACAAAAGAAAGATTCAAGATGCATTTTATTCAGCAGCTCATTTCAAATTCAAAAACCGCATTATGAGAAAGAGTGACCTAAGCACTGGTAAGATCATGTAGTCTCATTCATTTTTATTGAATATGATTATGTTTTTGAGAATCTAAGACTTATTTTAAGTTTCATTTATGGCCATTTGCGTTGGCTTGCTTTACTCATTTGTGGCGATGCGTGTAGCAGCACCATCATATATCTGACTACAACATATAGCCCATAATACGCTCCCACGTTTATTTTTTGTCTTGACAGTCACGTAAGCTTTTATGGTCTAGTGTTGTTTCCACCAGCGCAGAACATCTCATTGTTCCTTTTAATTAATAAAATAAATATACAACAAAGGAGAAGCCTAAAAAAAGGCCCGAAGCCCGGCCCGCGTTTTAGGTATGATGTGAAAATTGGCCCGAAGCCTGGCCCCATAGGGGCGTAAAAAAGTTTGGGCCCGTCGGGCTCGGGCATAAATGCAGGGCTTGAGTTCTGCAGCCTGATTCTCCTTTCTCACTTCTTCCTTGCCTTGCCTCCACATAACAATAATTATTGGAAAAAAGCAAAGAGCATTGTTATATAAGTATATATATATATATATATATATATATATATATATATATATATATATATATATATACTTTTATTTAACCAAGTGTAACGTGTGTTGTGTTTTGGGTTTGTTTTCAGTCAGTACTATGTTCTGTTTTATCTGAGTTCCCAGTGATCCTTATTGTCCCTAGTTAATAATTAGTTCCTGCACCTGTTCTGTTTTACATTGATTAGTTCTCCCTGTGTATTATTTTATTTCCTGACTTCTGTCTGTTCTTTGTCTGAAATATAAAATATTCTTTTTATCTGCTTACCATCTATAGTATCCTAAGTCTGTGCTCTAGACAGGTGTCTTATTAATACACAATCACTGCAGATTCTTTTCAGTTAAATCCTTTAGATATTAATGTTTTACACAGATGGAGTAAATGTTTGATGTAAAGAATACAGTAACGCATATTTTTCTGGGATTTTAGAAGGCTTCTGAGGAGAATTGAGGTCACTAAAATGTGATATATTTTTAATGGGGTTTTTTTCTTTCTCTGGACTACTTATGTAATCGAAATATTCACCGTCCCTTGTGCTAATAGCATCATCACTGAAAGTCTCCTGCATTTCCCCTGAAAACAACAAACCAAGTCCTCAGGTGAAAACATCAGTCAACTGAAAGTTTAATAGCGTTCTTGTTCCAAGAAGCAGCATATAAACCCTTTTGTTCATATAAATCAGCAGCCAAACAAGCATGAAGACAAGAACAAACTCTCCTATATATGACAACTACAATATGTGTGTACCTCTCCCTAAGATGTGTTTTCCTACTGTTTCACTTTGTTCTTTTGTCTTTCATCTCCTCTTATTCACTACAGGCAGCATTGTGTATCTGGGAATGATGGTAGGGGCCTTCTTCTGGGGCGGCATGGCCGACAAGGTGGGCAGACGACAGTGTCTGCTCATTTGCATGTCCATGAATGGCTTCTTCGCCTTCCTGTCATCTTTTGTGCAGGGCTATGGCGTCTTCTTGCTTTGTCGCACGATGGCTGGCTTAGGGTGAGTCCGTTTCCTGCATCTTCAACATTAAATTACACAAAACTTATCAAGTCCAATAACTACAATACAAATACATATTTTGAATACTTGTATTCAAAGATCTATTCAATTGATAAAAAGTGACGGGTTTACTTTGTTACAGATTTTAATTTAAAATAAACATTCTTTTGAACTTTCTATTCATTAAAGAAAAAAAAAAGAAAAAAACGTTTTCAACATAGATAATAAGAAATGTTTCTTGAGCACCAAATCAGCATATTAGAAAGATTTCTGAAGGATCATGTTACACTGAAGACTGGAGTAATGATGCTGAAAATTAAAAACGTTGCTATCACATTGATTTAATTTATATTTGATTTAAATTATAAAACTGTTTCACAATATTGCTAAAATGAATGCATTTTTGATTAAATTAAAGAAATATAAAGTGGGAAAATTATCCATTTAACATACTAGATAGATATAGCCTCCACCTGCACTTTGACATGGGTTTCTGGAAAGCGATCTTGGCTGTTATCAGGAGAAACAATGGGCACCAACCTTCCTCTAAAATGAGAATGTCTCCCCTATTCTTTAGATAATAGTCTTTTTCAGACAGACAATACATTACATCTGGCTGGATCAATAGCCTCTGCGGTGCTGCTTTCTTGAGTCTCTGATTCTCCATTTATGGCGGACACTATCTGTTGGAGCATGGCTAAAGCACTTGTCTCTCTGATGATGGAGTTCTTGTAAATCTTTGAACACTCAGCCTGTAATGACTTGCTCTGAAGCCTGCGCCTACTAATAAGCATTTCACAGGATGCTGTTGCTAATTAAAATGTCAATATGGGTACAATGATAAGCGGTATGTCCTGTCCAGTGATGCCAGTAACTTAGTTACTTAGTAACTCATTTCTCTAATCGGACTACTTTTTTGCAGTAATGAGTAATCTAACGTGTCAAACCAGTAATCAGATTAAAGTAACTTATCCAAGTCACTGTGAGTTACTATTTTAGTCATTTTCCTTAATAAAAAAAATAAAAGTAAAAATATTTTTGCATTCTTTGCGTCTCGGGGAGAGTATTTTTTCAGGAAATATTTTTTAATTTCAATTTAAAATGTCAGGAGATACATTGTTGACATTACTGTTAAAAATGCACTTCCAATAAAGTAAGTGTTGTTGATTATTAATCCTAATAATTTGCGCTATATCCTAACATCCTCTGCTACTTTACTCTTTATTCCAATTGGTCTCTGGAATTGCCAGTCGACTGTAAACAAAGCAGACTTTATTTCATCTATTGGGACTCATTCTCAGCTTAGCCTCATGGCCCTAACTGAGACCTGGATCAAACCAGAGGACACTGCCACTCCTGCAGCACTCTCAAGCAATTATACTTTTTCACACACTCCTCGGCCTATTGGGAGGGGTGGGGGAACTGGTTTGCTTATCTCGAATGATTGGAAATTTGATCCATTACCGTCTCTACCGGCCAATTCATTTGAATCGGACTCAATCACTATTACTCACCCTGTTAAAATCCATGTGGTAGTGGTCTATCGTCCTCCAGGTCACCTCGGTAACTTTGTGGAGGAGTTGGATGTGTTACTTTCTAGCTTCCCTGAGGATGGCACTCCACTGATTCTGCTTGGCGACTTCAACATCCATCTTGATAAACACCTAGCTGCAGACTTCAGCACTCTACTGACTTCATTTGACCTTAAGTTAGTATCTACTACGGCTACTCACAGATCAGGTAACCAATTAGACCTGGTCTACACACGCAACTGCTCCACAGACAACACTTTAGTTACTCCATTACACACCTCAGACCACTTTCTCATCACTCTTAACCTCATACTGACTCCTGATACAAAACATACTCCTACACAGATTACCTTTCGGCGTAATCTACGCTCACTCTCTCCCTCTCGCCTATCCACTATGGTTTCATCTTCACTCCCTCCACCTGCTCAGTTCTCAGCACTGGACACTAACAGTGCTACTGACACTCTTTGCTCCACTCTAACATCCTCCTTAGACAGTTTTTGCCCCCTTTCATCCAGACCAGCCCGCCCCACCCCATCTGCCCCCTGGCTGTCTGAAGTTCTCCGTGAACATCGCTCTGGACTCAGGGCGGCAGAGAGGAAATGGCATAAATCTAAAAACAATACTGACCTTGCCTTTTATCAGTCTCTTCTCTCTTCTTTCTCTACAAATGTCTCCACTGCTAAAACAACATACTACCACAACAAAATCAACAATTGCTCTGACTCTCGCCAACTCTTTAAAACATTCTCCTCTCTCCTTTGTCCACCTCCTCCCCCTCCTTCATCAACTCTTACAGCTGATGACTTTGCATCATTTTTCACCAACAAAACAGCTCTCATTAGCAAACAGTTCTCCTCATCACTAACTGACACGCACATCTCAACAACTAACACGAACACGCTTCCATCCTTCTCTCCACTCTCCGAGGCAGATATTTCTAAACTCATCCTTTCCAATCACCCTACTACCTGTCCACTTGATCCTATTCCCACTCACCTCCTTCAGGCTATTTCTTCTTCAATCACTCCTGCACTCACTCACATTGTCAACACTTCTCTTCACACGGGAACCTTTCCCACAGCATTTAAGCAGGCTCGGGTAACCCCACTGCTTAAGAAACCCTCTCTGAATCCAGCACTTTTAGAAAACTACCGACCGGTATCCCTTCTGCCTTTCATTGCAAAGACCCTTGAGCGAGTTGTGTTCAATCAACTCTCTAGGTTTCTTGAACAGGACAACCTCCTAGACAACAACCAATCCGGCTTCAAAAGCGGCCATTCGACTGAGACGGCCTTGCTCTCGGTAACTGAGGCACTGAGACTGGCAAAAGCAGCTTCCAAATCCTCAGTGCTCATTCTGCTGGATCTGTCTGCTGCTTTTGACACAGTTAACCACCAGATCCTCCTGTCAACACTTAAGAGGACGGGGATCTCAGGATCTGCTCTCCAGTGGTTCAGGTCTTACCTCTCTGGTAGGTCCTACAGGGTGTCATGGAGAGGTGAAGTGTCTAAGTCTTATAATCTAGCTACTGGGGTTCCCCAGGGCTCAGTCCTTGGACCACTTCTCTTCTCCATCTACATGTCATCATTAGGTTCTGTCATTCAGAAACACGGCTTCTCCTATCACTGCTATGCGGATGACACTCAACTCTACTTCTCATTTCAACCAGATGATCCTACAGTCAGTGTTCGTATCGCTGCCTGTCTGACAGACATTTCTGACTGGATGAAAGAGCATCATCTTAAACTCAATCTTGCAAAGACAGAATTACTTGTTTTCTCAACCAACCCAGCACTTCATCAAAATTTCTCCATTCAGCTTGGTTCATCGACCATAACTCCATCAAGGACAGCAAGAAACCTTGGAGTTGTGATTGATGACCAGTTAAACTTCACTGACCACATTACTGCAACAGCCCGGTCCTGCAGATTTGCTTTATACAACATTAGAAAGATTAGACCCTTCCTATCAGAACAGGCTGCACAACTCCTGGTTCAAGCTCTTGTTCTCTCCAGACTGGATTATTGTAATGCTCTTCTGGCTGGGCTTCCAGCATGCACTATCAAACCCTTGCAGCTGATCCAGAATGCAGCGGCGAGAGTGGTCTTTAATGAGCCGAAGAGAGCGCATGTTACGCCTCTCTTCATCAAACTGCACTGGTTGCCAATGGCTGCTCGCATCAAATTCAAGGCACTAGTTATCGCCTACAAAACAACCTCTGGCTCGGCACCAATATACCTAAATTCACTTGCTCAGACTTACACACCCTCCAGAAGCTTGCGTTCTGCGAACGAGCGGCGCCTCGTGGTTCCATCCCAAAGAGGCTTGAAATCGCTCTCACGGACATTTTCCTGGACCGTTCCTACTTGGTGGAATGACCTGCCGATCTCAATTCGTGCTGCCGAGTCTGTAGCCATTCTTAAAAAACATCTTAAGACACATCTTTTCCATTTGCACTTGACCAATACAGAATAGCACTTACTGATCACCACAGCAACGACCAAAAGCGTACACTCCGGGATCATATCTACGTCTCTCATCCGGATTTGCGCCTTCAGGCGGGTATGTTACATAGTAATCATAACTATCAGAATCCAGTGTTCTGTATTTTGCGTACGTGAGTTTTTGTTGTAGATGGCTATTGCTGCGCGTTTAGCTAGAATACAAAACCAACCCATTGGGCCACTGAATCTGCATTAACGACAACAGCTGGGGCAACAGCCTTAGTCCTAATGGGTTGTAGCTATCTTAGCTATCAAAATCCAGTGTTCGGCACTGTGCGGACGTGAGTTTTTGTTGTAGATGTCTGTCTTTAAAAAAAAAAAAAAAAAAAAAAAAATTGTGTATTGTGCTAATTAATTGAGATTTCTTACAGCTCTTACAGGTTTTTGGCCTTGTCTGTTCCGTTGCTTCTATTACTCTCCCCTTTTTTGTAAGTCGCTTTGGATAAAAGCGTCTGCTAAATGATTAAATGTAAATGTAAATGAAAACGGTTGTCATTTCTATATGTTGAGGTGGCAGGGGTGTTGTCGGCAACTGCTAAATGCAACTAATAAAGTAACTTGTAATCTTACTAAGTTACTTTTAAAATAAAATAATATGTAAAGTAACTAAGTTACTTTTTAAAGAAGTAATCAGTAATCAGTTTACTTTTTCAAAGTAACTGTGGCAACACTGGTTCTGTCTGTATAAAATATATATTTAAAGGGTTAGTTCACCCAAAAATGAAAATTCTGTCATCATTTACTCTCCCTCAAGTTGTTCCAAACCTGCATGAAATTCTTTCTTCTTCTGAACACAAAGGAAGATATTTACAAGAATGTTTGTATATAAGCAGATTTTGAGCCCCATTGACTACCATAGTAGGGAAAAAATAGGCAGTCAATGGGGCTCAAAATCTGCTTGTATACAAACATTCCAAATATCTTCCTTTGTGTTCAGCAGAAGAAAGAAATTCATGCCGGTTTGGAACAACTTAAGGGAGAGTAAATGACGACAGAATTTTCATTTTTGGGTGAACTAACCCTTTAAGTTTAAATTACATATTTCAAAAATAATACAGTGAGAGGTCGTTGCCATACAGATTTGCAATTCTCAGTTATTGTTGTTGATAAAGAAAACATTTTTTTAATTCCAGATTTAAATCATTTAAATATTAATAAAAGACTGTATTTTAAATACTATTACGTAGTAGTTGGTAGTTTCTGTTTTACGTTATATGTCAGTGTCTTTCCTTCAAATATTGATCTGAAGACGACACTGGGGACTAATTAGCTCATTAGTAGCAAATAAATGAAATCTCGCAGACAAGACTCATTTTGTTTTTCTTGCGTGGACACAAGACTTTAATTAAATCAAGTCTATAGCTTTAAACCAGTAGTGTCTTAATGACTGATCATCAAATCGAATGAAACAGAAAAGGTTGAAAAGAGTAATGATTTACAATTGACTTTCTGATTTACGAAAATTGATTTTACGACTGCTCTTCATAGCCCTCAGCAGAAAAAAATGCTTTCTTAATTATCACTCATTTTCACATATTTCTCAAATATTTTTTGCCTCTCCCAATACAAGCTGTTGTACAAGCCATTTTTGAGTCGATTCCCCCGAAAAGTGTAACATTATATAAAAAAACATTATAAAACATTTATATATAAACTTTTTTTATATGAAATTTTTTTATATATATAAAAGACATTATAAAACATTTATATATAAACTTTTTTTATATAACATTTTTTTTTATATAAAAAGACATTATAAAACATTTATATATAAACATTTAAAAAAAACAAGTAATTGTGGTGTTAATAATGAAAATATAGTGCAAAAGAGTTACTAAAGGTGGGGACTTGTGCAGTGGCCAGGATACAACTGGACTGGCCACAGAGACAAGAGACCCCACCCCCCACCCCCCAAGTGCTCAAAGTTAGATTTCTATCCGGTGGCCAAAGGGAAGGGCCTGAATGGTCTCCCCCCTCCTTTGAAGACCTGCATGATGAGTTATCACATTCATGGTGGAAAACTTATAATCAGATGTCTTTGTGAACTCGACATCAACTTATTAGTCTATCGTTGGTGCAAGACATGTGGTTATACGATGATGCCTCAGGCTGAAGAGACGCTCCCCCTTGGGAGCTCATCGTCATTTATTCAAGCCAATGCTTCCCACCAAGCTGTGCAGAGAAACATCCATGCTGGTGTGGAAAGCATCAGGCTGGTTTTGCACCGCACACCATGGTGGGGTGACGGGCGTACCAGACTGTCCTGCTGAAAGATCTCTGAGTATCTGCAGGACCACACCTTCTCAGAACGCCGTCGGGACACAGATCTGTCTCTCGGGCAACTAAGCAGACGGCTGTGCAGTCTGCTATTCTTTGTTAGCCTTGGTTGCCATGGAGAGGCATCTGTGGCTGAACCTCTTGGGTATCAACGATAGGGACAGAGTTTTTCTGCTTGATCTACCACCCCCTTTAAATACAGTCGTCAGCATGTTCCAGGAGGCGAAGAGGCATGAGGAGGCCTTTGGGAAATTTCTTCCTCTCTGTACTCAAAGGGAGGGGCTGTCGGCCGCCCAGACCCCACCCGGCACGGCACCTAAGCAAAGGGAAGCCCAGAAGCAGAGTGTGGTGAGTCATGCTCCCGCATGTAAAGACAAGGGAACATCTTGCCATGCTCAGCTGCCTAAAAGGAGGCTCGAGGACGATCATCTACCCAAAGAAAAAGCATCAGGACTGTGGGGGTGTGCTCTTAAAGGTCCCATGGCATGACATTTTCATTTTATGAGGTTTTTCAACATTAATATTAGTTCCCCTAGCCTGAATATTGTCCTCAAGTGGCTAGAAATTTTGATCGGTGTAAACCGAGTTCTGGCTGTCTTTCTCTACCTTTGTGAAAATGACAGCCCTGACAAGCTGATCTTGATCTAGCATGAAACAAATCTGTTATTTAAATTATTAAACTACAGAGAGCGATCAAAGAACAGTCTTTATAATGTTGGGATCTGTCAATCACACGTATAATATAACTGCAGTGCACACTTCAAACAGAAGCTTTTACACTATCACAAAAATAGGTACAGTGCTTTCACTGGGGCAGTGCCCTAAGGTAGAAAATTGAAAAGGTACATAATAATAATAATAATAATAATAATAATAATAATAATAATAATAATAATAATAATAATAAATATAGCTGCAAGCAGCAATTCCGGGGGCCAAGCGCAAAAAAGAAAATGAGACATGCCAGCATGGCTGGGAGTGACCAGCTGCAAAAATGAACCATTAAAGGTCCAGCTGCAAAATGAGACCTATTAACATAAGCTGAGGCAAAAAAGATATACAATTATACATAAAGTAAAAAACATTTTTAATAATGTATTACTTTTTACCAATAGATGGCGCTGTGACCAAATGAATGTGGTGTGGTCAGGGTGAGGTGACAATGACACATGCACAGTTTGCTGTCAATATGTCAAAACATTGCAGATACACAACCTTAAGAGTCATTTTGGTATCATGCCTCAGCTTCGTCGCTGTGTTAAACAAAAACTATTTAATCTATTGATGTGAAATCAATAATTTTGTGTTGGGATGGGCTGAAGATGATACGATTCAATTTTGGTGAAAATCGAACAAACGGCTTAGGAGGAGTTTGAAAAAGAAGAGAGAATATGCTTTTGACCTAAATATTTGCTTTTGGTGAGGAAGTTTGAAGTTTGCGGAAGATGTTGTGCAATTTTAGGATTGTGTTTATAGTTGTGAGAAAATGGTTAATTGTTTTATGCATTGTGTGTTAGCAATTGATAACTACACAATTAAACATGGTCCACAGATATAGTGTGTTTAAAAAATAAAGCACAGAAAAAAAGGAAACAGCTGTCTTAATTCACTGAGCTCTTGAACCCTCTGCACTGGCCTTGAGGTTGTGCTTCTTTGCTTTATTCTTCCTTCTCTTGTCCTTCAGGATTGGTGGGGCGGTGCCCATCGTCTTCTCATATTTTGCTGAGGTGTTAGCAAGAGAGAAGCGTGGAGAACATCTGAGCTGGCTTTGCATGTTCTGGATGATAGGAGAGATTTATGCCTCTGCCATGGCCTGGGCCATCATACCTCACTACGGTAAGAGAACCAGATCATGCACTGTATTTTGATTTAAAAAATATATATGGAACACCAAATCAGCATTATGTGACACTAATGACTGGAGTATTAGCTGTTGAAAAGTCAGTTTTTCCATTGCATGAATGAAATACATTTTTAAATATATTAAAATAAAAAAGGTTATTTTAAATTTAAATTACATTTCACAGTATGTTTTCTTGTATTTTTATCAAATAAATGCATCTTTGGTGAGCATAAAAGCATTAAAAAATCCCACTGTCCCCAAACTTTTGAACGGTAATGTTTTATCGAGTTGTATTGCATTACCAGGACACTACATATCCATCTTGGCTTATAATGTCCAACATTTTTTGATGATACCTGCTTTCATTTCCATTTACAGTTTTTAACACTCGCTAGGACACATTTCTCAATACTTAGTTCATTTTTTGAAAACTCCACCACACACAGTTCTCCTAACCAACATTCAACTTGGCATAGCAGTTAATTTCACATTCAGAATGCACTAAAAGTATCAAATCAGTACATACATGTCTCAAATCAAGTCTCAAATCAACACTAGCAACAGTTGTCAACCAACAAATTCACTTTGTCATTCATAAAACAATGACCTAAAAAGCACTAACAACAGGCTGCATTATACAATGATTGCTTTTGTAAAATGTATTTAAAGAACAAGAATGACACTCTGCTGTTTAGAATTCAGTGCAGTATATGTTACTTATGCTGTGTTGAAACACTTAGTTTCAGTCAATCTCTTGTAAATATTGAGTACCTATAGAGTAGCATTGCATCCTTCATATGTCCGTAAAGTTTTTTGTTTTATTATATTAAAAAATAAAGATGAAAAAAAGTGGATGGAGACATGTCATGTGGGCGGAGCTCAAGACCTGACCGCTACCTGACTGTTAACCTGACTGATTAACACTGCATGACATCCTCATACTCAATTCTAGTCAGAATATAAGTCTGAAACTGCTCCATTGGGCTGTAATTATGGGGCGTGTTTCAACCGACCCAGGAAAGACCTCAATTGGATAGACCTACAACCAATCAGAGCAACAAAGCGACACGTAACGTTAGTTGTCAAATGTCAACAGAACTCAGCTGCACTGTGTTGCCAAGTCTGCGGTTTTCACAAGGGTTGTTTTCCATGTCTGTGGGTTGAAGTGAAGCGACCTCAATTATGTGATATATAGACCCATGAGTGCAAATTTTAGCAGGCAACCTTGCCAAAATAACACATTTTACCCCCCAAACGCCACCCCCCCCCCCCCCCCCAGAGAACACCCAAAAACACACTTCTTTGGTAACATTGTTTATTTCTTGAAGTCCTGTGACCTGTGGCCTGTTGCACAAAGGTGGTTTCAGTTGTTACCCAGGTAAGTTCGAGATTAGTTTGAGCAAACTCTGGTTATTCGGGCTCAAGAAGGTGGTTTGGTTTTTATTAGCGTTTATTACCATGGTAACTTACACTACACGGCTAACCTGCTCTGGAGCAGGTATTATTCTGGGTTTGAGATCGCAAACCCAAACCGGACCAATCTGCAGCAAGTAAAGATGCAATAAAGCCACACCCCCTGTATCTCTCGTTCCAAATTAAAGAAGTTTATAATGAAAAAACTTTTGAAATAAAATTGTGCATCTTTTGGGGTAATTATTTATTATTTATTTATATATTTATATTATATAATTTATAATCACTTTGAATTCATATATGTTCATATAAATATTATTTTAATTGACCCGGGAAAGACCCAGGACACGCTGGAGGGATTATGTCTCCAGGCTGGCCTGGGAACACCTCGGGGTACCCCCGGAGGAGCTGGAGGAAGTGGCCAGAGAGAAGGAAGTCTGGGCAGCTCTGCTTAGACTGTTGCTCCCGCGACCTGGCCCCGGATAAGCGGAAGATGATGGATGGATGGTATTCATTTGAGCTCTTTGTGATAATTATTAGGCATATTTTTTTGATACATCGTGCATTGATATCGTCAGATATTCTTTAAGCTGCCTTCTCAAACTGACGCTGCAGCATCAGAGTTTATTCCTGTCTTGTAAACACATTTAATTTTATAATAATTTTCAAAACGATCTTTCAATCTTCAGAAGAGAAGTGAATCTAACGGACACTGCGATTGGCTGTTTGCCGCACGTGTCACACTTTCAGGTGCATGCGCTTCAGAGTAAATCGCTAACTCTGGATTAAACCCGAGTTGATAGAGAAAGTTTATACCGAGCTTTGAGAAACAGTTGAACTTGATCTAAACCAGGTTGGATTAATCTGGATTTGTCAAATCTAAACCTACTCTGAAACTCAGAGTTTGTTCAGCTAGCTTCATGCAACAGGCCTTTGTGCAGCGCCGCCGCCGCCGACTTCCCTAAAGCCGAGCAAAGCGTTTTGATAGCCGACTGCTTTCGTTCTCTCGCCTTGGGCTACAGGTGCGTGCGTGCCCATCTGGGAGAAGTTCCCTTAGGACCCATAACAAGAAAATAAGGAAATTCTGCCCCATTTGACGTCACACAGACCCATAGTCGGAAAAAACTTTCTGAAACTTGTGAGAAACCGGAATGAGTATTTGTGTCACAGAAAGACTCCATGAAACGTCCAACTTAATTCTTAAAACTTTGTCCATGTGTAGCATGAGAATTCAAGTCTTTAACAGTGTAAAAACTCAGTATGCATGAAACAGCATTTCACCCCCCCTTTAAGTTGTTATTTTAAACTTAATTTTAACCGATTACAACAAGGTAGGCTACTCGGCAAGCTCAGGTCAAGGTGTCTGCTTTTCCTCCGGCATGTGCGGGCTGTCCTCTCACAGACGGCGACGACTGTGAGGGAGTAGAGAATAGCAGAGCTTTAGGTTAAGTGATTAATGTAGAAACAGAGCACTGCAGGGATATTTAAAGGATGAAGTGGCTCCTGTGGGGGAAGGCATAGCCCCATGATTTATGAGAAAATCTTCTCTGCACTCATCAGTAGCGAAATGATGAAATAGAAGGGAAGGGAGGAGGAAAGGTGCTGAATTGATACAGAGAGTTTTTCGGCCAAAACGAAGACTAGAGCAGACTGTTTTCACTCCTATTTAAGGGGGGTTCGCTCTGTTTTGTTCTCTGTGAACAGATCGTAATGAGGTTTTTCTCCTTGCCTTGTGAGACAAACGAAAGGAGAGCTTGATTTATGAATGGCCCTTAGTGGAGGCCAGGCAGGGGACAAGCTGTCAGACACAGTGCCTATAGGAGAGTATTAGGGAGACTATATTAAAGACTGTATGCTGAGAATCAATGGAAAACAATCATAAGCCCAATAAATTGGGAGTCTTAATGTGTGGGTTTGGGGTAGGGGGGTGGTGTTGGGGGCATTTCTGCAGAATGGTAGAACATTGCTTCTTGCGGGTTTCAAAGTGAAATGCCCAGTGGGTGGTGCTAAAAGTCCATTCAGTTTTGTCCAAAACAGGTGAACAGGTGAAAACACCTTTTTGTTACTTTGGTTGCCCTACTCTTAACAATAAAGGTTGTTTTATTGGCATCTGTGGTTCCATCAAGAACCTTAAAGGGTTTGTTCACCCAAAAATGAAATGTATGTCATTAATGACTCACCCTAATGTCGTTCCACACCCGTAAGACCTCTGTTCATCTTCAGAACACAGTTTAAAATATTTTATATTTAGTCCGAGAGCGTATCTTAGTGTATGCACACTATACTGTTCATGTCCAGAAAGGGAATAAAAACATCATCAAAGTAGTTCATATGTGACATCAGTTAGTTCATTAGAATCTCTTGAAGCATCGAAAATATATTTTGGTCCAAAAATAACAAAAACTACAACTTTATTCAATATTGTCTTCTCTTCCGTGTTTGTTTTCAAACCTTAAATAAAGATTCAAACAGTCATGTATCAGTGTTTAGATTCATGATTCGGATCGCCAATGTCACGTGATTTCAGCAGTTTGGCAGTTTGACACGCGATCCGAATCATGAATCAATTCACTGATTCATGACCCTTTGAATCTTTATTTGAGGTTTGAAAACAAACGCGGAAGAGAAGATAATGCTGAATAAAGTCGTAGTTTTTGTTATTTTTGGACCAAAATGTATTTTCGATGCTTCAAGAGATTCTAATGAACTAGCTGATGTCACATATGGACTACTTTGATGATGTTTTTATTCCCTTTCTGGACATGGACAGTATAGTGTGCATACACTTAGATACGCTGTTGGACTAAATATAAAATATCTTAAACTGTGTTCTGAAGATGAACGGAGGTCTTATGGGCGTGGCACAACATTAGGGTCGGAGTCATTAATGACATACATTTCATTTTTGGGTGAACTAACCCTTTAAGCACACAACCTTTTCAATGGTTCTTTATGCTTAAAAAAGTGGCTTTAGATTATTCTTAGGTCTTCACACTTTACACACTAAGTTATTTTAAGAACTTTTTACAGAAATGTTATATTTAAGGAACCAAACATGTTTCTACGGCATCACTGCATAACAACTTTTTGGAACCTTTATTTTACAGAAATGATTTATATCTCTTCCATCAGCAGTAAATGCTTAAAAAACATATAAGTAACGCACATTTAAGGGTTTTGCACTTCGGTCTGGTTTATTCTTGTTTGGTGACACAGCCCTGACTCTTGTGTCATCATTGTGCGCGTGCGATTGCCAGTTTATGCTTTCTCGTTGTGCCGTAGCCTACACGGCTCGTCGTCTAATGTTTGTTTTGCCTGTTTGCCTTGCCTGTTTCTGTCCTGCCTTGTCCTGTATGCCAAGAGATTTGAAACACAATTGATTCCAGTAGTTTGATGTTAGCATGTTGCTAAGCTAACACATCAGTATGCTAATATGAGTAAAAGAGTAAAAGCAAATAAAAACGTATAAAGCACACAATGAATAAGTACATTTTTTGGTAGTAGAGCGACTGGCAAGCCACTGTAAATGAGTAAAAGCGGGTAGGTGTGCTAGCTGCTGACTCAGTCACCCATTTCCTCAGTCAATTATGCACGTAATCTATGTAATGAGATTTCCAATGACATGGGCGAAACCCTCTGGGCTTGCCTGCTGCAATCGCAGCTTCATAACTCTCACTTATACTGGAGTGTAGTGTTACCTTCATTATTTACCACAGGTCCTCACAAATGAACACACACAATGAGTGCTTCATTTTCACCATGCTGCATTTCTAGAGTGTCTTTCTCTTCAGTGCAGACATAAACCATATTTATACCACCATCTTCTAGCTATATGTACTATATGTACTTTGCGTATTATTGGACTCCGGGATTTTATATGTTACCCATATTTAATATAGTTTGGTTGTTTATTTTACCTGGTGCTGTTATTCTAGTGACTTTTAGGGGTGTGGGCATGTTGGCATCTGTCTAGCTTGTTTAGAATCCACTAAATGACAGCATCATTTCATACCATATGAATATTTTGACATTGTGTTTAATTTCTACAAACATAAGGGTCTGTGATTGGGGGGGGGGGGGGGTGGCAGGTTGGGGGCAGTAAGAAATTTGGAGAGGGGGTCCACCCATAAAACTTTTCTAAAAACCTTTATTAAAAAAAGTGCTGGAGTTTAATCATGCATACAATTTGAAGAGTTCCTTTAATGGCCTTTATGGCGTTTTAAGCAATGTAAGGCACTTTCTTCCTTTCAATGGGATCTTTCCACTTTAATGACATCATTAGAACCCTACACAGTTTTACAGCTCAGCACATACTGTAAATAATAAGATACATATGGTGGAGAAGTAGAAAAGGCACCACTTAAACTGTAAAGTAATGAGACAAACTCTTTTCAGCTTAGGATACATTTACTACTCACTGGGAGTCCATGACAGTCTTAAAGCTGCTTTACGTGATTTCAGAAGCCTGCCTGACACCACTTAAAATGAGAAATATGGAAATGTTTTGGATAGTGTGTGTGTTGATTAGTCCTTTTATATATACATGCACTTAAGAATATTATAACGTGTGCAATCATGTAGCTCAGTGGGCTCTTTTCTCTTATAGCTTACATATTATGATGAATATCAGGCTCCTACTCTTGACCAAACATTACTGTCTTGCCATTAGTAGATCAGCAGAAGATAATATAAATGAAGCTATTTTCATTTCCACAGTTTCTAAATTATTTCTGTACACACAGCATGTTTTTTTCGAAAATGTGTCTGTTTGGAGGTTATATACATATCATTCCTAACATTATGACCACCTTCCTAATATCGTGTTGGTTCCCCTTTTGCTGCCAAAACAGCCCTGATTTGTCGAGGCATGGACTCCACTAGACCAGTGCTTCCTCAAACCATTCCTGAACCATTTTTGCTTTGTGGTAGAGCGCATTATACTGCTGTTAGAGGCCACAGTCACCCAGGAATACCGTTTCCATGAAAGAATGTGCATTGTCTTCAACAATGCTTAGTTAGGTGTTATGTTTTTAAAGTTACATCCACATGGATGGCAGGACCCAAGGTATCCCAGCAGAACATTTCCCAAAGCGTTAAACTGCCCCCACCTGCTTGCCTTCTTCCCGTAGTGCATCCTGATGCCATGTGTTCCCCAGGTAATCGGCGCACACGCTCCTAGCCATCCACTTGATGTAAAAGAAAGCGCGATTTATCAGACCAGGCTACCTTCTTCCATTGCTCCGTAGTCCAGTTCTGATGCTCACGTGCCCACTGTTGATGCTTTCGGCTGTAGGCCGAAACTGGTCTATGCAGCCCCTAACACATCAAACTGTGATGCACGGTCAGTGTTGTGCAAGTTACTTCCAAACTGTAATATATTATAGATTACTTACTACTGCTATTTAAAAGTAATTCATTACACTACAATATTACTGTCTCAGAATTGTAATGCGTTACATTACTCCTGTATTACTTTTGAGTTACTTTCACCAAAATAACTACAGAAGTAGCTCTTAACATTCTAAGCTACAGAGAGCATTTTACATCCAGTAGAAGGCGATATGATGAAGAATAATGACATGGGCTATCCAGGCTAACAGTAGAGAATTGGCAAAAAAGTGAATGCTCAAGACAATGCAAGAAATCATGACGATCCAACTCTGTTATAAGTATTATTTTAGAGGTAAAGTGATTATCTGGCAATATCTGGGAATAGCTTCTGTTCATAGACACAACAGAACTCTGTAAACTCCTAAGTTATGACAATATGCGCATTTGTTATTTTCTTATTGTTGCGACATAGTTGCGAGATAGCCTAGTTATTTCGGTTTTAGAAAAAGGTTGTATTTGACTGCATTTGCATTTGACTAGCCTACGTTCTTGTCCTCATCTCTGATAAACTAAGCAATACGCATCCATCTCGCGAATGTACAGTAGGAATGAGACGGTGGGGACATTTTCCCACCGGTTAATCAAAGTGTGATGACATCACCGGAATCTGGGCTTTTAAATCACTATTCTATTTAACCGAAAGGAACATGCGCACTGCCGCTTGGTCATTAATAACGGGAGCGGAGGCAAAGCGAGTGCTTTCAATGAATTCCTATAAAAGTTAAGCTTCCATATGAACTGAAAACGCGCCAGTGCGCGCACACCGTGAATGACAGCTCGTTAGTAAATGCGCGCTCTGTGTGCGGCCAAGCAGATTTTTAGTTTCGGTTTAAAATTAGCCTATTATTCTTAATGAAATACACAACACAATGACAAACCCCCTTTAATAGGCGCTTTTACATTTCACTTTGAAACCAAATCTTCCGCGATCATCTGTCAGCTCAAGATCACATTTTCGGTTCATGCTTCCGTTTTTATTTGAACGGCCTGTTCTCTAAGTTAACTGAACTAAATGACTGTATTACTATAAAAAATCTAAACGACGGTGTCACGGTGTGCAGTAGTCTTATTCTGTCATCTTCACCCAAGTGTTGTTTAAAGGCATTAGGCCTATAGTTTGGCTCAGCAGCGCGCGCCTCGTCTCCGTTCTTCGACGCGCTCGCCGTTGTGCTATTCTTTGAAACGACAGAGCCTTTAAACCTTCTTTAGCCACTTTTCCACTGGCCAGCGCGAGCACAGAGACTGAGATCATGCCTGCGGCACTTCTGTAAAATCCGCAATAAACACGTACGCCTTCACTGGACTATGTCACACCATATCCAAAAGTACACCAGCAAGAAGGAGATGAATTGAAGTATTGAATTGAAGGAAAATGAAGTAAATCGCTATACAAAAATATATCAGAAGCTGTCATTTAGTATTTAATTACTAACCTGGACACCACACGCGGCTATTGAATGACCACGAACAGGTAATAACTTGCATTTTTCATGCGTTAATGTATCACGCCTTTTTTTTCCTTTTTCGTTTTATTGTATTTCTTTCTTTTTTGGGGTGGGGGGGGGGGGGGTAACGCACGCGTTACTGGAAATGTACCAAGTAAAATATTACTGAAAATTGATTAGTAATGCCTTACACTACTGCGTTACAGCAAAAAGTAATAAGTTACTGTAATGTATTACTTTTGTAATGCGTTACTCCCAACACTGTGCACGGTGTGACCACTGCACACCGGGAACACCCCAAAAAAGCTGCAGTTTTGGAGAAGTTCTGACCCAGTAGTCTAGCCATCCCAATTTGGCCCTTATCAAACTCGCTCAAATCCATATGCTAGCCCATTTTCCTGCTTCTAACACATCAACTTTGAGGAAAAAATGTTCCCTTGCTGCCTAATATATTCCACCCACTAACAGGCGCCATGATGATGAAATAATCAGGGTAATTCACTTCACCATAATGTTATGCCTGAATCTGTGTATATGACATTTACATAAATATGTTACACTAAACAACATTTTTTTTATTGAAACTTGCATTCATTTCTTAAGCTTTTAGGATATTTGAGACTTTTAAAAAACATTTGTTCATAAAGTGAATGTTGGTGTACATTTAAAAAATATATATATTTAAACTTTCATTTTGATTGTATTTGTAATAATTTTTTGTGCCTTTGTAATTTTTGCTAGTTTTTTTAACTACTTTATTTAGTATTTAATTTTTAATAATAAATATTTTTAATATTTAATTTCAGTTTTACATTAATAATTGTAGACTCCAACTCAGTTCAATTATTTATTAGAAGTTTTTTGTCTAATATTAATGCTATTTTTTATTTCAGCTTTTTTCAAATAAACATTTAAAAAAGAAAAGTTAATAATAACAACCGTTTAGAAGATTCAGATTTTTTCTGTTATGTTATTCCATACTCTGTTGCTGAATAAAATCATGACTGCATTATGAAAGGAATCCCAACCTGTTACACATATTAATCCTGATAATTTTCAGTTTAAAAGACAAACACACAAGACTGTTTATGTAATCAATCTGCGTTTGGCCAATAAAATGGATGTGCTCACTCAGACCATAATCACTGTGACATACTGACAAATGTTGCCAGTTCAAATCCTACAGTCATATGCCTTGAAGTGCTACTAGCCAAGCCCTTTGTTTGTGCTGGATCAATAACATGAAAAATTGTTTGATGCTTTCTTCAGGATGGAGTTTCAGTATGGGCTCAGCTTATCAATTCCACAGCTGGAGGGTGTTTGTGGTGGTGTGCGCTCTTCCCTGCCTCTGTGCCGTGGTGGCTTTAATGTTCATGCCGGAGAGCCCAAGGTTCTACTTGGAGGTAAACAGAACTTTATCATTATAGTTGTGGTGTGGACTTTACTATTCTTTTACATTTAGAATGATTTTTAGAACTGTGTCTTTAGCGATATCATTGTGTGTTGGGAAAAGTTCCTTTTTAAAGTAATGCATCACAATATTGCGTTATTCCCTAAAAAAAATGACTAATTGCGCTACTTAGTAATACCTTAGTAAAGCCCCTTTCACAGCGCTGAGATCGCTCGCCATTATACGTCGCATCAGGATGTCACATGTCAACTCGAACCGGGACCGTTAAGCGTTGTGTGTGAAAGCGCCTATATTACGGTATTTCGCTGGCAGTTTGAATGGGCCAAATCTAGCGGCCCGGGAACAAATGCCGGGTCGCATTATCCGTGTATTTGCCGGAATCGCAGTGTGAAAGGGGCTTAAGTAATGCATTGTTACTTTTGTGTTCCTTTCTCTCATCTGGCCTGGGCTGTTTGTTTGTTTTTATAACAACAAAAAAAGTTTTTGGGGGGGAAATGTGCTGTCATCAGCGTGTTTTGGGTTATGGTTCATGTTTCATCAAGTTTATCATGTTCACTGTCATGTTCTGTCATGCAATTCCTGGTTCGCCATGTGATCCTGCCATGTGCTCCCTTGTCTTGTGTTTTGTCATGTCATTGCTTCATTGTTTGATCATTGTCCAGTCATTAGTCTGTGTATTTAAGCCCTCATGTTGTCATAGTCTTTGTCTGATATTGTATGTGTAACCCCTGTTTGGTGAGCTTTTAAGTCTATGTCAAGTCTTTTGTTTGCTTTCGCCAAGTCAAGTCTTTGTTTTATGTTTAGATTTTGATTTATGTTAATATTCAATAAAATAACTGCATTCGGGTTCATCAACCTTGCCTCTCAGTGGATAATATGTTACAGAAGGACCTTTCACACCAAAACTGAAATGAATAAGCCTCAGTAAATTCATGCCTGTGCAGTAGAGGGTGCAGCTCAATGCAGGAGAAGAAGGCCCTGTCCCAAATGGCACCCTAAACCCTCGCAGTCTTCCTCTGAGTTCGCACTTTCATGACGTAATGCTGCTTTGACTGTCGGGTAGAAGTCCTCTGCATAGCTCGCAAACTTGGGGGCTCAGCTGAAGTGTGCATTGAGGGTCTTTTTAAGCTCCCTTATTTTAAGCTTAAATGACAAATGGGACACCCTACGGTCTTGTGGACTTAACGGACACACGCACGCAATGGCCATTGTAAATCCACAAGACTGAAAGTGCCATTTGGGACAGGGCCATAAAAAAAAGAAACACAAATAGGATGTTTATCTAAACTAATTTTTATGTATTAGTATGATTGAATTGGATCATCTAAAGGTCGGCAGCAAAGACATTGCTTAATAAAGTGAGACATAAAGTAAGAGTACATAAAGTACATAAAGTAAGTTTGTATTTAATATTAAAGGTGTTCTTGATCAGCCTTTTTTTGAAGGCTTGATTGTGTTTATGGGGTGCAGTCTAACATGTGTTCATGCTTCGCTTAAAAACACAAAAACAAAAAACATCTACATCACTTTCCTGGTTCTATGAAGCCCTCCCTCAGAAATATGCAATGGGCTCAGATTGGTTAGCCGGCCAAGATTCGCTAACCGCCTAGTGCACGTTGTTCAGAAACATCATGCCCCTTATCATTATGGTTTCTCATTACTACATATTCTCAGGTGTGTTGTAAAAACAATGGCGTCAATATTGCCTTATCAGTTTGAGCCTGAATCAGACCCAGAGAATTTTAGGGAATAGGATTGATCAGAACCTGTCCAAGAACAGCTGTTTTAGAATGTTTTTTTGTTTGTTTGTTTTTTTGTAGTTGTCTCATACTTTTAGATGCGCTGTTATTTGTAAATGATTAAAGGGATTATTTGGTTTACAGACTAAGGGTGCGTTCACACTTGTCATGTTTGGTTCGATTAAAACGAACCCTGGTGCGGTTGCTCGGTTAGTGCGGTTCATTTGAACATATGTGAACGCTGCCACCCGAACTCTGGTGCGCACCAAACAAGCGGACCGAGACCGCTAAAAAGATGGGTCTCGGTCCGCTTCCAAACGAACTCTGGTGCGGTTCGATTGATATATGAACGCAACACGGACCAAAAACCGGAGGGATAATGTCACAAGATGCCACGCATAATGCAGCTGATTTGACGACGCGGAAAGATCGGTGTACGTTATCCAAAATGAGTAACTTTAACGTTAGAGGGCAAACGTAGAGCAACGAGGAAGAGCCTCATCAATATTTGGTCAGACGAGCATGTTTCGAAAATGCTAGAAAAAACACACAATAAGCATACCTGGCTCTTCTCATCAAAGTTCCTGTGTTGCCCATTATTAGTACAGACGACAGAACGGCCGTCTCTTTTGCACAACGGAGGAAATCCTGCTGCTGTTTTGAATGTTTTGAACATTTTATGAGCTCTTCATGAGTTCTCAGCGGGTAAAAATAATGCCACATGTACACGCATAAAATGATCGCGTTTAATCCAGCACACAGCGTTGTTTTGAACATTTCATGAGCTCTTCATGAGTTCTCTGGTAAAAAATAAAGCCATATGTGTTACACGCATAAAATGATCGCGTTTAATCCAGCTCACAGCGTTGTTTTGAACATTTCATGAGCTCTTCATGAGTTCTCTGGTAAAAAATAATGCCATATGTGTTACACGCATAAAATGATCGCGTTTAATCCAGCACACAGCGTTGTTTTGAATGTTGTGAACATTTCATGAGCTCTTCATGAGTTCTCTGGTAAAAAATAATGCCATATGTACACGCATAAAATGCCCGCGCGTGTAATCCGCACACAGCATTGTTTTGCATGTTCGGTAAACGAGCTCCTACGTCATATAAACCGACCAATCAGGTTGTGAGCGTCTCCCTGTGCCTTTGGTTCGGTAACTTTAGGTTCGCTGTTAAAAATGCCCGTGTGAACGCTAAGCGGACCAGGACTATATGTTTGTTTTTGTTTTTTGGTCCGGACCAAACTAACCAAACGAACCGAACTACAAGTGTGAACGCACCCTAAAGATCTATAGTGATCGCTACCGTTAGTTTTGTCTGTTTAGAAACGAGTGTAGACAAATATCTATTGCCAGAACTATGAGCACATTACGAAGACTAATCCATGACTTTACTAAAGTAAAGAACCATGTTTACACAGAACAGAACCATGTTTAGCGTACCTGTCGTCAACTGAGAATGGGGAAAAAAACTATAAAAGAATCAAAGAATAATTTACACATAAACGCCAACAAACACCAACATTCAAAGCTTTCTGGCGGGATTAAAAAGAAGTTTGTTGCTTGCGTTGGAACAGATAAAGGCTGTCTACCCTGAGTGCGACATAGTGCCAGTTGCAAAACATTTGTCCATCGTTTCAGTACATCATAAATAGAATGAGGAATCAGTTTACTATCAAATATTGACCTCTTGCATCCCGCCACATCCAGTTTAGACAGCATCACCGATTATAATCGCCTATTGTCTTTTGTAGCGTCATTCAGTGAGTGTAGACATGTGTCAGTCCAGCGTCCCTTGGAAGGCCATACAAAGAGGAAAGCGTTGCGACGGCACAGTAACAACACTAATACATAACTCTTCCTTTTCTCTAATGCAGCCCAACATGTCATCACCCCCTTTGTTGCATGTTTCTGGGGGCAGGGTATTTGTAAATTTTAGGGTTAGGGGTGTCTAACCAGGGAACCATTGTGTAGTCCTTAAAAATCAATTTCTGTAAAAGAAAATATCTCCATTTGCCCTGAACTTTGAGCATTGTTACTTTGCAGATGTTTATTTTTAAACAGCAACATTACACACTAACTAAAGTTATTTCTCTGCTTTTAATCATTTTGTGGAATAATGAATGTTTTGCAAGTGGCATGAGTAAATGCATGCTTACATTTAGTATAGTATAACCTCTGCACTTACTCCCAATTTCTCTCAACATGGGGAAAGGAGAGGTGTCAGTCAATAAATGGGAAAACTTAAAAGGTGCACTATGTAGTATTTTTGCAGTAAAATATCCCAAAACCACTAGGGCAGTGTTATATATTTTGTTCAGTTGAGTACTTACAATATCCCAAATGTTTCCAACTATTGATGAATTGTGAGAAAATTGCTATTTTAACAAAGGACCCAGGACGTCTGAGGAAAGCATCTGAGGGAGTCGCCTGTCAGTTGCGTCATATCTGCGTTATTCGGCAATAACGCTTTACTCTTAGCAGTGTGAACAAGTGTCACAGCAGCCGCCAAGCGAACACACAGAGTAACGTCATAACATCATTTTCAACACACTCAAATATATCTAATGTGATAAACAGAGCCGCGTTACCTCATACTCGTGACCGTAACCCGTCCCGTCATAATAAAAGTCCTGTTGCTCCCGAGGCGTTTGTTGTCGTAACAGTCGCTCCAGCGGACTTGCTCAGCTCCCAAACACTCAATCCTGCTCTGCTTCATACTACAGTAACGTTAATAACCGCATCCATGAAAATGATTTCTGCTCGAGTCCTATTTTCCACCTGCTGTGAGGTGAAGGCCACATGTCCCAAGATGCTGCGCTCCAACATGGCATCATCAAACTTTGCATTTGTTTTGAATAGGAGCCCTATAGCGGACGGAAAAGGTTCATAGTGCACCTTTAAACGATTAGCTCACTTAATTTACTCACCATCTCATCCAAAGTGTCCGTGTCTTTCTTTCCTCAGGTGAAAAGCAATTACGTTTTTTTGAGGAAAGCATTTCAGGTTTTTTCTCCATATAATGTACTTTAATAGTGTTGGACCTGAAGTGTTAAAGGTCCAAATCAATGCCGTTTCTAAGGGCTTCAGAGGCTCTGCACGATCTCAGACGAGGACTAGGGTCTTATCTAGCGAAACCATCTGTCAATTTCAAAAGAAATTGTAAAATGTATTTACTTTTTAACCTAAATTGCTTATATTGCACTACTCTGTGGCTCGCCAGTGATTGCGCAATCACGCCGGAACAGTCACGTAGAGCAATTTAGGTACAAAAGTATACACTTTTCTTTTCTTTTTTTAAATGGCCGATGGTTTTGCTAGATAATACCCTATTCATCAGCTGGGATCGTGCATTTTGGTTGCCATAGAAGTCTATAATGTGGAGAAAAATCCTGGACTGTTTTCCTCAGAAAACGTAATTTCATGAATTAGTAAATTATCAGTAAATTTTCATTTTGAAGTGAACTTATCCTTTGAAAAATTACTCAGATATTTTGTAACAGCTGTTTTGTTGCTAACTGCATGTTTACAAGAACATCAATTCAGTTTATATGACTTGAATGCCTTGGCAATCTGAGGAAACAGCCTGTCTTAAGGGAACACGACTCTCTTTGAAGCTAATGACGCGTGCTTGTCGTGACTCCCAATGCCCCTCTTCCGGGCCTGCCGTGGCAATAGAGGTGGGCGCCTGTCATCTAGCACTGCGGCTTCCACTTAATCCAGTTAATCTCTTAGGGATTTTTCTTATCCTTTCAGGTAGGGAAGCACGACGAGGCCTGGATGATCCTCAAGCAGATTCATGACACAAACATGCGGGCGCGTGGACAACCCGAGAAAGTCTTTACTGTGAGTCGATTACCTCACTGCACTAACATTAAGCTTCTTAGAGCACCAACTATGCTTTAAAGTTGCTTAAATTCATAAATGATTGTCTCATCCTGCCTTGTATGTGGGCTACATGGATTTTTTTTGCTGTCATTTACTGAGCTTCAGGCAAATTGCAGCCTGCATCAAGGCTTGGTGAGCAAGCAATGATGAAGATCAAGCTGCCACATAAATATGACACACTTGTTAAACATATGTTGTTAAACATATATTCTTTCTCTTTTGTATTACAGTGGCAATTAAAAAAAGTATTTGCATACTCAAGACAAACTTAAAACATATTTCATTGCATTACATACTGTGTAGAATGGCTTAGTCTTGAGCTCTGTCTCACACACACACACACGCACACACACTATCCTCTTACACTGCCCCTACCCCTAAACCTACCCATCACAGGAAACATTCTGCATTTTTACTTTCTAAAAAAAACTCATCCTGTATAATTTATAAGCACTTTGAAAAGTGGCCAATGTCCTCATATTTCACCCTTTCCATATGTCACAAATATGTCCTCATGTGTCCCAAAAACATGTCCACACACACACACACACACACACACACACACACACACACACACACACTCTCAGCTCTCGTTTCTTTTTTCTTTTTGTAGGTGAACAGAATTAAAGTCCCAAAGCAGATTAATGAGTTTGTCGAGATGCAGAATGAATCCGGCAACGTTTTTTTAAAAGCGATCTTCAGAATAAAGACTGAGCTACATGGGGTGAGAATCAGGATGTGTAATTCTATATGATCATTTGATTAAATTACTTGATTTTTTTTATGATGCAAAAAAAAAATCATTTTTCTGTCCTTCCAGATTTGGTTGAACTTCTTGAGGTGTTTTAGTCATCCAGTGAAAGACATTACAGTGAAACTTGCCATTGTGTGGCTCACATTGTCATTTGGGTAAGACCTTTCTTTTTGTGTCACATATCCATCCATCAATCCAGTCAGTCTTTAAAGAACTCTAATACTTCTGCAGGTATTATGGTTTATCTGTGTGGTTCCCTGACGTCATCAAACACCTTCAGGCCGATGAATATGCCTCCAAAGTACAAAGGCATAACAGCGAACGCATTGAAGACTTCACCTTCAATTTCACCCTTGAGAACCAGATACACACTAATAGCTTATTTATAAATGACAGGTGATTTATTCAATTACCTATAACAGTAATCGTCCTATTAATATACTAATTCTTATTCTGAGTATGCCTGCATATTATTACATACTGTAAATCATTTCCTTTGTGTTCCTCAGGTTCATAAGTATGAAAATCAAGTCTGTCACTTTCATCAATTCCACCTTTCAAAGCTGCTTTTTTGAGCATGTGACATCAGTGGGATCTTTATTTCGAAACTGCACATTTATTGAGGCTGTCTTCTACAACACTGGTAAAATTGTCATGTTTTTTTTTGTTTAACACAAAACTGACTTTTCTGCATTTTACCACTTTGTCACATGTCGGTAAATACTTAACCATCGCTTTGTGCTGTGGTCTGAATCTCATGAAAGTTATTTATTCATTTGACAGATATTGACGATTCCAAACTGATGAATACAGATGTCATAAACAGCACATTTTACCACAACAAAACAGGCTGTCAAATGACGTTTGAGGATGATTATAGTGCTTACTGGGTCTACTTTGTCAATTTCTTGGGAACACTGGCTGTTCTGCCTGGAAACATTGTATCTGCACTTCTCATGGACAAAATTGGCCGCTTGTCTATGTTAGGTGAGAAATTAAACTAAATTTAATCTATCTATCTATCTATCTATCTATCTATCTATCTATCTATCTATCTATCTATCTATCTATCTATCTATCTATCTATCTGTCTGTCTGTCTGTCTGTCTGTCTGTCTGTCTGTCTGTCTGTCTGTCTGTCTATCTATCTATCTATCTATCTATCTATCTGTCTGTCTGTCTGTCTGTCTGTCTGTCTGTCTGTCTGTCTGTCTGTCTGTCTATCTATATCTATCTGTCTGTCTGTCTATCTATCTATCTATCTATCTGTCTGTCTGTCTGTCTGCCTGTCTGTAAGTATATATATATATATATAGAGAGAGAGAGAGAGAGAGAGAGAGAGAGAGAGAGAGAGGGAGGGAGAGAGAGAGAGAGAGAGGGAGAGAGGGCCAAATTTACTAACAGCTTGTGCCCTCGCAAACCATCTTTTGCCGTTAAAAAAAAACTACTGTCAGGATTTACTAAAGACGTGCAGTGAAAAATTAGCCCAGGAAAGGCGTGGACAGCTGAACTTTCATATTTTATGGGAAGAGATTGTTTAAATGAATCATGCAAGATGATTAACTAAGGTTTGCGCTAGTCAGTTATTTCTGGTTTGTTTATTTACAGATGTTTTACCTGTATTTTGAGTTACGCATTGCATTAGGTTGTGTTTACGGAAACTTCCGTAAAATTACTTGATAATGTCCTTGCAGAAAAGTACATTTTCTGCTTTTATTTTTACAGTTTTCTTTAATTTTCACGTTGTCAGTAGATCACACGCAAAATGTTCCACTCCCATTGACGCTTTTTTGGAATGCAGGGCTAATTTGCCCTGTTTAGTAAATCTGGCCCTTATACTTTTTGTTATCATTGTGCGAAAGAATAGTTTTTCTGTAAGTATTTAGTTTGTTTTGTCAGGGTTTTCCATGATCCTGTCTGGTATCAGCTGCTTCTTCCTGTGGTTTGGCACCAGTGAGTCGATGATGATTGGGATGTTGTGCTTGTACAATGGGCTGAGCATCTCTGCCTGGAACTCCCTGGACGTTGTGACAGTAGAGCTCTACCCAACGGACAGAAGGTGGGCTTGTTCTCATACATAATAAAATATGCTAACAGAAACACAACAAAGCTGTTTAATGATCCCAAATCTCAAAGCCCATTAAATATCAATGTAACACTAACTTTTACCAACCACCATCCCTCTCTTTACCTCTCTATTTCAGAGGAACTGGATTTGGCTTCTGTAATGCCTTGTGCAAGCTAGCCGCGGCGATGGGAAATCTGATTTTTGGATCTTTAGTAGGCATCACCAAAGCTATCCCTATTCTTCTGGCCTCCTCAGTGCTTGTTGGCGGAGGTCTGGTGGGATTGCGACTACCTGACACCCGGTCTAATGTCCTCATGTAACCCTTGTGTCAGAGGTTTGGAGAAACTCAAAAGGCTTGACTTAACCCTCATTCACCATCATGGTACATTGTGTACTTGCATAAATGCATTTAACTGTTTCGGTGGCGTTTCTATGTATATAGCCGGGTGAAGGTTGGTGGTTCAAAACAAGATGCTTATTAATGTCATCAAACAGTGGGTAAATATTTTGACAATCCTTAGACTTTCCTTTGCAATAATAATACTTGCACCTTCATACTGTACGGTTGTTTCGACCAAAACCCCTTGTGTTTCCTTGTGGCTTTTCAAGGGTTTGCAACAGCTTAGGAATGGACGTGAGCGTAAATATTAATGTCCCCTTATTAAGTCTTGAGGAAAACAAGCTATTAATGAGCCGTCCAAACCTGCTGCAAAAATGCAGAGAGGAGGATCAGATACGCAGAGAGCTCGGCACAGCTGCATCACAGCTGGCTGACTGAACCCGGAGAGTTACTGAAGAGACGAGAGACTGAGGCTACTGGTAAACAACTCTTAATTCAGTCAGTAGTTTCAGAATTTGACTCTACATACTGAAAACATCATTGAAGTAGGTTTTTTTTAATTAAATTAATGTCAGTGAGTATTATATTTTGGGGAGGTTGAAACCCATAATTTTTATAATCAAGCCTTTTGCATATATACTCCAACCTCTGATTAAAAGGCCACAAATGTGCACTGTACTCATGCTTTAAGTACATATTTAATGTTTCTGCAGCCAGATTTATAAAAATCAAATATCCTATTTTGTGCACTGCAGATGTTTTGTTCATATGGAGTATATTTTGCTCATAAGCTTTATATATTGTATGTCGATTTAATTTCATATACAAAGGACGTGTTATCTGACTTGTTCTGCCAATTTGTGATTTGTCTAATGGCGAATGGCCTTTTGAAACTGTGCCTCTCCTACATAAGATCATTATAACATTTGAGCTTGAGGTAGCTGCTGTAATTGATATCTGAGTGTGTTTATGCCACGGTCACTCATGCAAACCATCCTACAGTCTGACAGAAAGGACTGATGAGAATCAGGCTGATGATGAGCCTCTTTTATGTACAATGTCAAAGACTCATCTCGTTGGCACGACAGGTTTACAGGTGCAGAGGGAGTTTAGAGGGCCCGCCTCAACATATGGGGTAGAGAGGGGAAGAGAGATGTGTTTGATAACCACATGACACGTGATATATTTCCAAGCCAAGGGAAGATAATTCTGTGTTATTTAGTTGCTTCTACGTAATGACTATCGATATATATGTATATATATTCATTCAAAAGTTTGTGGTCAGTAAAAAAAAAATTGTCTGTGTTTTTCCCCCCAAGAATGGATTCAATTGATCAATAGTGAAAGTAAAAACATTTAATATGTTACAATAGATTTCTGTTTCATATAAATACTGTCGTTTCTATTCATCAAAGAATCCTGGTCAAAAACATTATGCTTCCACAAAAATATTAGCAACAAATAAGAAATAATAATAATAATAATTTGTTACATTTATATAGTGCTTTTCTAGACACTCAAAGCGCTTTACATGGAAGGGGGAATGTCCTCAACCACCATTAATGTTTCTTGAGCACTATAATGATTGCTGAAGGATTGTGACACCTTGAAATTCAACTTTGCCATCACAGGAATGAAATAAATTTTAAATTATGTTATAATAGAAAACTTAAAGACCTCAAACTTGTGAATGCAGTAGATCATTTTTTGTTATACAGTTGTGTCTTTTGTATTCCATATCTAATGTCTTCATAACAATATCTAAATACTTTCCCCTAAAATCAAACATATTCAATATGTTCAGCAGTAAATTATCAATCAAACCACATTTTAATGTCACATTTTACAGTTTAGCTTTTGCAGTCGGTGCCAAATAGAATTCTCTGAATAACACGAATAATAGTATTAATATTGTTTTGATGTTTTGAACGGTCTACAATAAGAAAAAAGTCAGTAAAATAGACCTCGTTAAAGTATAACTGATACATTTTTTAAAATCTGATTTGGCTTCCAACTAACCAAAGTGGCTTAACGCTGTCTCAGCAAAGCTATGCAGTTTATTTAGGCCTATAAATGAGATTATAAATGACCATTGCTGTAGGCCTGCTATACTTAGTCTAAGCCTGTCTTCATCTGAAAACCTTTCTGAATTGTGCATATGTTTTATTGTTAACACTGTCTGAAATTATGTGTGTATGCTTTGTGAACAGTGTGTGTGTATATCTGTGTATGGGTAAATGTGTGCTTATCCGTGTATATTTTGTACAAACAGTAATCGACTCAAAAGCTGAATACTGTGTACACATTTTTGGTGACGGCAATGGATGAAGCTTTAATGTACGTACATCGCTGAAACTTTCCAGTGTTCATTTGTCATTGCAGCACTGTCCCTAAGATCCAGCCGTCCTGAGACATCGCTGATCAAAACTGCATGTATTAAACTTTTGGGCTGTGTGTGTGTGCTCATCTCTCCAAGAATGTCACACTGTTGTGTTTTATGAAAGAAAAATGCTAAAGTATATAATTGTCATATTTTGTGAAGGTAATAAAGATGTGTTGAAAAGTGTCGTGCTGTTAATCCGTAGGACATCCTTATGAAAAGGATTTAATTCTGGCTATGAAAAAGGACTGGCCAGATGTGATTGTTGTTGTGTCAAAAGATTCTATATCAAAAACATTGTAAGTATTAGTGAGTTAGTTCACCTAAAAAACGTTAATCAACTACTCACTCACCTTCATGTTATTCCAAAGCCGTAAGACCTTCGTTCATCTTCAGAACTCAAATTAAGATATTTTAAATTTAATCTGAGATTTCTGTCCCTCCCTGACATCAGTCTACATCGACAACTACAATGTTGAGTTAATAAAGAGATTGTTAAAGTACTCCATATAAATTGTTGGTTTAACTTTTTTTGTTAAAAAAAAGGTAAGTAACCTGGTTACATATTTGTTTTTTATAGTTCAATTAACTTAAAAATTTGAGTTAATACAATGAAGGATCTGTGCAGATTGCTTATGTCCCTTTATTGTAAGTTGCTTTGGATGAAAGCGTCAACTAAATGCTTAAATGTAAATGTATGACACACACAAACAAGTTTGCTCTTCTTTTACACTCTATTAAGTCTCGACCCTGAAAATGGGTTGCAGGTCAACACTGCAAAAATGCTTTTCTTATTCTTACTAAAAATTCTTAAATCAAGATGTTTTTACTAGATAAGTAAAATGATATATTTCTCTTGTTTACTATATATAGTAAAGTCTAGTAAATTCATCTTGTTTTACGAATTTTTAGATATTTAGACACTGGAAGGAAGACAAAAATACTAAGTAAGACAAGCGTGTTGTTGTTGTTTTTGTTGTTCTTATTAACATGGTTTTAAAAATAATGCCTTTTGTCTTGATACATAAAGATATATTAAAATACCATCAGACAATAGAAATGAAACTCAGAAAAAGGACAACTTGAATAAAGAAGACTTTTATTAATTATTTTCTTTCTTTGAGCTTGATGCTGTTTTTCATGCCGTGATTGTTTTAGTGTTTTAAGGTTTTTGTTTTTCAGTAAATTAAATTTTTATGTTAGTTCCTTTTTTTGTGTATAATGTTAATAAAACATTGGAACAAACTGTTCTTTAAATGCATTTTGACAGGGGGGAAAATTAAATATAGATTCAGATTTATTTTACAATTACACTTTCAAAATCTGTGATTATTTGTGATTACATATTTTAATTGACCGATAGCACTAGTTTTTATGTTTAACATGGACATTTTGATTATTCATGATAATCAGTACATTATTATAATAATTATGTCACAAAGCACCTGCTTTATTAAGTTCTGGTCTAAGAATTTTAGATGACTAAATTACTACTACCCATTATAAATAGTAATTGTTTAATTTATAGAATTTTCACTGCTCTAACCAGTGGTACTTACATGATCATATGCCTAAATTTAGAAACATTTTCAGAAGAGATTTATTTTTGATGTTTACCATGTAGAAGCTGTACCAGCTCCATTCACCACTGCTGCGTCCCAATTCGCGTAATACGACCTAAAAGTATGTACTCTTTTTTAGAAAAGAAAAAAGTACAGCTTTGGGACATACTACTTTGTCATCTTTAACGGACTCTGTTGCTTAGTTACGCCTGCAAGCCATTACCCTCGTCATCTCACTTTAGAAGCTATGCGTGTGATGTCACCATCGGCCAGAGTTGCTGCAGTCACCATCATCACCTCAGGGTCTAGTCTCATGGTTACTATACCTACTCTAGCCTGACTATCTACCTACCTGTGTTACTTACCTGAGATCACCTTCATCAGTCTTCTGCTAAAGTCCTCAGTGGTCCGGGTCTCCAGATTCCGGCTCTCCATTCTCATCTTCAAACAGAAGGAACTCCGAAGGAACCCATCCAGCGAAGTCATCTGCAAACTATCAGACTGCTGCGATACTGACCATCGATTCACTCCTGCTTCTTCTCTGCTTTCTGCTCTAATAAACAACTGTACTTTATACTTACCTTGTTTGTCTCCTTCTGTTGCATGACGAAATAATCATTACCGTCCCTCAGATTTGACTGACTGGATGCTGTTACAGTGCTGAAGAAGGAATGCATCCTTGATGTACACCTTTTACTAATATTAAACCATCCTGTGTTTCCTCATTCTGTTCGAACAGATCCATCGATGACTTCCATCCAAATTATACCAGTTTAAAGTTTCTTCTATACAGGTAATTCTAGTGTTGTTGCTGGTGTCACAAGACAGTGATCTTCTGCCAAGAACATCAGGCCAATCCTCTCCTGTCCAGAAGGTGGTTTGTCTTCGTCTGGCATCTCAGCTGAGACCTGTCCACTATGGGTGACCCTACCAGTAGTTGTGAAGTACCAGTGGCGTAGCTCTCGGCATCACTGATGCACACAAGCCCTCACAGCACGTCAAGCTGCAAACCATATGAGGGACCCTAACCTACCCTAACCAAACTGCTCAAAAACAACCGCACATAACCAACCAATCTAAACATCCTAACAACCACATATCAATGCACGAAAAACCACTCCGAAAATCCAGCAACCGTTCCATAACATGCTAATAACCTCTCAGAAAACCTTGCCAAACATGTCAACACCATCCCAAACACTGTGACAACCAAATAGCAATGCATTAAAACCACTTAGAACAACCTAGGAGGAGTCGCATGACATCAAAAACATCCAACCAATTTCACAGAAGCATTCTTAAAATTCATCCAAATAAAAAACCTAACCTACCCTGTGGTAATAAAAACGTACACCACCATAACTCAATATTTACATACGTAGGCCCCGCTGTGCGATACTCCAGCCTCCATTTGACACTTTGATGACTCAGTGTCTGGGCTTCTTTCTTCTGGGTTCCTCAGGCAGGGGCTCTTCACTGATGTCCAAATGGATTCGTGGAGCGAAGCTTCTGCTGGGTGCGGAGAAGCTTTCAGTGATCAGGACGCGTCCGTCAGGCTGCTCCGTCTCCACCAGTGAAGGGCAGTTGAGGGTCTCCCACAGCCGCTGCTTGATCTTCAGTCCCAGCTCAAGGCTGTAGGGACGGTGCCGACCAGAGCGCGTCATCTTCATTGGCTCCACCACAGAGCGATAAATGTCCTGGTATTTCTCCACGCTATAGCCGTGGATGGAGACAGGCTCTTCCTGCTGACACACGTCCACTGAAGAGACTGAGGGTGCTGGATGAATGTCGGGAAGGACAGCTGCGTTCTTTAGGTAGCGCTCGTCCAAACCGGTGGGTCTTTGGACTTCATCCGAGATGCAGCTGTAATTGTGATCTAACTTGATTACAGCTGCTAACTGTGAAAGGTCTTGAATGGAAGAAAGGCCCTCCACCAAGAATCCCCTCAGGTGTGTGGGACGAGCCCTGGTTCTTCTTGAGCGACGCTGTTCCATGCTGATGACTGAAGAGCAACTTCCCAAATTAGACAAATTGAAGAAACTTTCTAATCTGAAGAGTTGTAAAGAGCTTGTAGCATGAATGATCAGACTTCAAGGTTTGTTGTGTTGATTTCAAATGTCAACTGCAGTTGCTACTCGATTAGAATGTTGAGGCTCGTTTAAATGTAAACAACATTTGATATCAGCAGCAAGTCAATTAGAGCAGCATAAGCACTACATTAATAAAGTTATATGCTTCTCTATTACCATTATCATCTTTATTTACATTATTTAGGGTGCATTCCTCTTCTGTATATGCAGTGGTGTCAGCATTATTTGGAACTGCTCTGTGTTTGTTCACTTTTTTGGACATGATGAACTTATCTCTGTGTTCAATGAATCTTTTAAGTGAACGAATCCTTGCATTGACTCGTATCTCCTTTTGTTCACTGAATTCTCTACTTTTTGGCGTTCATTATTGCTTTGGTGACTTTTCCGGCCTCCAGAAATTGACTATAGCACTATATGACTATTAACCCTCAGGTGGTGTTCAAAACCCTGTAACACCTGAGGTGTTCCCGGTCAAAAATGACCGGCCCATAAAAAATATCTTATAAATCACTCATTATACCATATTTTCACCCAATCTTGGATTCAATCTTTTTGTCAACATGTTCTCTTTCAATTAGTATGTGTGTGAGGTAATGTCAGATGCATAAATGTATATTAGATGCAGGTTAGGGTAGGATCAAATTTCTCTCTGTGGAAAAGAATGTGTGTAATACTCAAAGTTTGTGTGTTTTAACGTGTGTGTGTCTGGGTAGCGTGTGTATAAATGTATCGATACATGCACAGGTCCAAGGGCTCGATGCTTGCAAGCACATATGCTCATATGTGTACATGAAAATAATGAACATGCTCCTGAACTAAATTGTTCTGTTATTTTCAGTCTCTCCCATTCACTTTCAATGGTCGGCTATTGTGACCATTTTTGACCATGCCTACTCTCAGATAAATGAGGCCCACGATTAATCAGATTCAAACAGAAATATAAAATCAGTCCTAATTAAAAGAGAACAAGTTGACAAAAAGGTTGTATCCAAGATTGGGTAAAATTATGGTATAATGAGTGATTTATAAGCTATTTTTTATAGGCCGGTCATTTTTGACCGGGAACACCACAAGTGTGACTATGTGCCATATTTTTTACAAAATAAAAGTTTCAAAACAAAATTCCTGGTGAAACATTAGAGTAGACTAGTGTGATCAACAATACCAATTTTCTTCAGATTTTATTTAATATTTCTAAAATTATTCAAAAATGTAAAAAAAAAAAATATTCAAAAAATGAAATGCCTATACTCTCAAATAAATGAGGCTTATGATTATTCAGATGCAAATCAAAATATAAAACCAGTCCTAATTGAAAGAGAACAAGTTGACAAAAAGATTGAATCCAAGATTGGGTGAAAATATGGTATAATGAGGGATTTATAAGATATTTTTTATAGGCCGGTCATTTTTGACCGGGAACACCATAAGTGTAACAAGGTAACAAAACTCCCACAAAAAAGTAAGAACATTTCCCAAACGTTTTTGAGATTTAGTTATACCCTTTGGGAACAAAGTCACTAAGTTTCAGTCCAAAGTGATAACATTAACTAGCATTTTCGCGGAAAAGAATATCTTCTCTGGGTCAAATTGACCTGAAAGAGCTTTTTTGGGTCGGGGTTGTGAAACTGAAGCTTATGATACACGGGGCAACATTTTGAGCAATGTTGCTGAATGATGTTGCTGTGTGTGGACATTTTCCCATTGAGAATGTGCAACACATTTCTTTTTGGATATCCAGATAGAAATGTGTTGCTTCCACAAAAATATTAGCAACAAATAAGAAATGTTTCTTGAACACTATACACTGTAAAAAAATGTTTTTGCGATTTTGTTATTTCAACAATTTTTTTCAGTAGAGATAACTAGATTGTCCAGACAACAAGGCATTTTAAGTTTTCTTGTCCTCAACTAGACTGAAAGTTAAGTGAACAAGTATAATTGTTGTTTTAACTTAAAAACATAAGTTGAACTGTTCTGGATTTTACTCCAATTATACTTTAGTCTATTTATTTAACTACAGTAAACTAAACTTAATCTAGCCTACTATGTGCAGCTGATTTATATACAACACTCTAATTATATAGATATGAGCACATTTATTTAACTTACCGTATATTTAATACGTACCATTCCACACCATATAAACCAAGTCTTAATCAAGGAGTCAATCCCTGCGTCCCAATTCGCATACTATCCATCCTAAATAGTATTCGAAAATAGAATTAGTATGTCCCAAATCGTAGTATGTTGAAAAGAGTAGTCCAAAGATTCCCGGATGGTTTACTATTTCCGGTCCAAATTCACAGTATGGATCGATGGGCACTCTAACGGCTGATATTGCCCACAACCCATTGCGAGTTGGACGAGGATTCGATTAGAACTACAAACGCGGATAAAAAGCGTCAAAAAACTACAAACATGACGGCTGTGCGAGTTCGACGGTTAAGTAGAGAAGTTAAGATAAAGGGGCTTGAGTGACCAACTATCAATATTTTACCCGTCAAAAATATATTTATTCAGTGTTGTCCACATTATATTTCACCTGCAGCATTGTGAACTTTTTTAATGACACGTTTGGCCATTAACTTTTAAATGCATCCTTATATTTAAACTGCAAACACATGAGGAGAGTCTCTGACCCACAAAGAACCACACATGGAAGATCAACGAGCGGCTACATTTCTCTCCGATACGGTAGGAGATTAAACTGAATGTGGAGGATTTGAACTGTGACGAATCTGACGATGATTGACAGGGCAGATAAACGGTGACGGGATGCACGTAACTAAGCGACAGAGTCCGTTAAAGATGGCGCAGTAGTATGTCCCGAAGCTTGCATACTTTTCTGCTACACACTCAAAAGTATATACCTTTTCTTCACAAAAAGAGTACATACTTTTAGGACGTAGTATAAGTAGGCGAATTGGGACGCAGCAAATGAGTAAAGAGTTTTTGTATTAACACGGCTAGTGAAAACAGCGCCATCTGGCGGAGAGGATAATTATGTACATCCAGGAAATGCACGTGCTGTATGCGCGCGCCCCCGTATCCCCTCCCCCACCGACTGACAGACCAGACGCCATTTCCATTCAATCGCAATGCTGAGCAAATGAGTAGTGTTTACACCGGCATAGTGTTTTATCTCATTAACAGTATGAAGTTTATAACATTATATTGTGGTAGGATGGTGTGTGTGTGTGTGTGTGTGTGTGTGTGTGTGTGTGTGTGTGTGTGTGTGTCCATGCGCACCTAAACTTAGAGATATCTTCTTTGACTCGAGGTGCAAAGCGGAGGATAGAAACAGGCGACTGAGGCGAGATAACTTTTTACAGGGAAATATTATAAAGTAAGTGTTTTATCTCATTTACCATTTGTTTTTCATAATATATTGATTTATACCAATATGTAACTTATATGCTGTGCGCGTTTAAACGAGCCAAAACTTTTCTCTCAGGGGACATGACTCACCGTGCAGTGCAGACATGGAGTTTACTTTTAACCAAGATAACACAAAGTAAGTTACGTGTTTAACCTCATCTACAAAGTGCATTTATGACATTATATTGTTTTATAATTATATTTGTGTGTGTGTGTGCGTGTGCGTGTGTGTGTTGTGCTCCCAGAGCCGTTGAAATACAGAGTTCCTAACGTTACACGCCTCGCGGGGTTCATGGAGCGCTCAACAACTCGCGCCGTCTATTTGTTCGAATGGTTGGAGGTGGACAGCAGTTTCACTATATTTGCTGCAATTTCTGGTAAATATTAACTTTATGAATTTAAATAATATCAAATTGTGAAATTTGAAGTATTCAGCCCTAATTAAATCACTTTGAGTCAGTGTACAGTGTAAACATTGCAACATGTTGTCAATAAGCCTATAAAATGTTTTTTTTTTTTTTTTTTTTTTTTTTATGTTTTTATCTATTCCTCCTTGACAAGAAACTGAACTGGTTTACGGATCGGATGAAACTACATCTCGCTTCACTGCATGGTCTCTCTCTCAGATCGCCATCAGATACAGATAAGTTTCATGAAACTCCTTGAAAATTATTAAATGTGAGTTTGAATCGATACAGGTAAAATAAATAACTATTAAAGGGTAAGTTCACCCAAAAAGGAAAATTACCTCATGATTTACTCACCCTCAAGCCATACTAGGTGTATTCCAGACGAATACAATCGGAGTTATATTAAAAAAAAATCTAAAGCATTATAAATGGCAGTGAATGGCAGTCCAAATTTTTAAGCCCAGAAAAAAGTGCATCCATCCATTGTAAAAGTAATCCACATGGCTTCAGGGGGGTTAATAAAGACATTCTGATGCGAATCGATGGGTTTGTGTAAAAAAAAAAAAATCCATATTTAACAAGTTATAATGTAAAATATGTAGCTTCTGGCGGGACGGCCTTCCGTATTAAAGTTACGGAAAAAGTGTAACTGGCACGGCAATGTCGTCGGACGTAGAGGGGAAGAAAAACGCAACTGGCGCAGCGACGGCATCGGACATGGTGTAAAACAAAACGTAATTGCCGCGACGATGACGTCGGACGTGGCGTAAACCTTTTGAACTTCGAGAGGCGTTACACTTATTTCGTAAGTTGAAGGCGGTCCGCCAGAAGTCCGCCAGAAGCCTTTATTAACCCCCCGGAGCCCTCTGGATTATTTTTATAATGGATACAGGGCTTGACATTAAGCATGTTCATGTGCTTGTCCAGAAAAAAGTTTGATATTTTGTGTGTGTGTGTGTGTGTGTGTGTTTTAAATATAATTTATTCTGAAACATTAAATATTGCTTCTTAAATGTAAGTGACTTTAAGGGAATGTTAATTGAAGTGAATGTTAATTAATTGTTTTGCTATGAACTGTCATATGAAGTCAGTGTCATTTTCAGTCGTGGTGGTATTCAGGAAAACAGGTCAAGTGTTGTAATGTCTTCTCTAGAGGCTGCACAAGTGTCAACAGCGCAACCTTGTTATCGTCAGTTCACACTATCAATCGCCCCTTACACTAAATTAATGCAATCATTCTTGCATTTTGGTGATTCGCTAGCTATTTTTTGTTTTAATCAGGTCCATCGGGCAAGCAAAATTCTCTTTCACTTGTCCCTTCGAAAAATCCACAAGCGTTAATGTCGAGCCCTGGGATAGATGCACTTTTTTTCTGGGCTTCAAAATTTGGGCAGCCATTCACTGCCATTTATAATTTTTGGATTAGCCAGAACTTTTTTTAATATAACTGATTCAGGGCTCGACATTAACGCTTGTCTGGGACAAGGGGATTTTTTGAAGGGACAAGTGAAAGAGAATTTTACTTGCCCGATGGACAAGGGCCTGATTAAAACAAAAAATAAACTAACGTTAGTGAATCACCAAAATGCAAGAATGATTGTGCATTAATTTAGCGATCGATAGTGGATAATAATATATGATGAAATGACGATAACAAGTTTGCGCTGTTGACACTCGTGCAGCCTCTCGAGGAGAAATTACAACACTAGAGCCATTTAAGCTGTTTCTTATGATTTCATATGACGGTTCCATAAACATTACATTAACATTCACTTAGTCACTTACATTTTAGATGCAATATTGAGTGTGTTTGTTCTATTTCAGCAGCGAAAATCGTTCACAGCAGAACCGTAACGCGTCTCACAGCAACTGAACGATTCAGTGTTTGAATGAATCGTTTGAATGAACGACTCAATGGCTCACTCATTAAGACGGCCACCTGCTGCCACCTACTGGAGGTTTAGTTTCATGTTTAAACATACTTTCTAACATTTGTATTTGTCTATTCAAAACTACAAATCTCAAAACATTATTTAATGTAGTTGTGATTTTTCAGTGTAAATTATTTTATTTGATTGGTAACAGCCCTTATATTGTCTTATTTTAATTTAATGTATTGATCAAATTTAACAATATAGAATGAAACCTGAAGCAGAGCCTTTATTTAATAAGATTAGGGGGAAAATTCCCTTTATAAAGGGTAAAAATAGCATACGTTTCAAATGATTCAATAATTTTTTTTTAAATCACAAATATGCATATTTAAATATGTCAAAGCTGATTGAACACTGGGGAGAATATTGCTTCAGAATAAATTATATTTACAACGCACACACGCACGGAAAAACAAAAAAATATCGAACTTTTTTCCGGACAAGCACATTTTTTATTTGGCCAAGTGAATGAACGATTTACTTGTCCAAAGGACAAGCACATGAACATGCTTAATGTCAAGCCCTGTGATTGTATTCGTCTGAAACAAGAATGTAATACACCTAGGATGGCTTGAGGGTGAGTAAATCATGGGCTAATTCTCACTTTTGGGTGAACTAACCCTTTAATATGACAGTGGTTTTAAATGTTGTTTTTGTTGCTTTTTTGCATTTGAATATTGCACTTTACTAGTAGATACAGCATGAAATAAACATGTATGAACATCAGAGAATATGTTTAAAGATACAGTACAATGTATGAAATCTGTATTGTCTCATGTAATCGCAGTGTTTCAACTGCGCAAACGTTAATAAAGGTCAATAAATAGCTTTTAAGCAATGTCATGTCACATTTACCTCAGAAAAAATATTCTGTCAGATAGAAAAAGTATATTTACTATATTGCATAGTTATTGTATTGCTGTTCTTTAGTGTTTAATGTATGTTTGAATAAATATTTTATGACAGCACCACTTAAAATTTGTATCTGTGTCTCATTTTTTTCCAGCCAGATGATGATGAGAGAGACATTGTTCATGGGGTTAATGTAGGGGATCTTGACCATGAGTGAGGACATCAGACATGATAGTGCCTTCCCAGATGATGTTGTGGATGTGGATGTCATACTGGACGGAGATTGTGGTCATGGATCTAGAAGATGCCCTAAATGCCTTTGCCACACTATTTGGGCTCGAGCTATGAGGTTATCCAACTTTTTATTTTATTTTTATTTTTAATCTAGGTTTAATGATTGGGGAGAGCTGCAAAGCTGAAAAAAATGCAGTGAGGTAACACTGGTGCATATGTGCTGTTTATGCTCATTGATAAATGTACTGAAGCTTGAGAGCTTACACATTGTTAATTAAAATGAACTTAAATTAAGTTTATATTAAAATGGTATAAAGCCAAATCAGAGGTGTTTAAGAGTCTGTGCCGTTTCTTTTTGCAATTTTCTGAAGAAAGGACATTTCAGACCTTTTGTGTGGTTGTTTTTGGTGTTTGTTTTTGCAATAAATATAAATGTCTACTGATATGTGTTGCTGTGATTTTAATTTGCTATGGGTTTTATTCTAAATCAAATGTAATTTACAAATCAATAATGCAATTAATACTTATTAAAGCAGCTTTGCAACCAACTAAAGTGAAGTTATGATGACTAGAACATTTAAGTTCAGAAAACTAAACTGAAGTTATGATGACTATCAAATTTAGGTTCAGAAAACTAAAGGGAAGTTTTTATTACTAAATGGAATTAGTTCAGATAACTTATCCAAATAAGTAAGAGAAACTTTAAAAAACCAATGCAAAAAGATAACAAAATATATTAAGTTTTGTCAAATTATGTTATAACGGAAAAAGACCTCAAACTTGTGAATGCAGTAGATCATTTTTTGTTATACAGTTGTGTCTTTTGTATTCCATATCTAATGTCTTCATAACAATATCTAAATACTTTCCCCTAAAATGAAACGTATTCGATATGTTCAGCAGTAAATTAACAATTAAACCACATTTTAATGTCACATTTTACAGTTTAGCTTTTGCAGTCAGTGCCAAATAGAATTCTCTGAATAACACGAATAATAGTATTAATATTGTTTTGATGTTTTGAACGGTCTACAATAAGAAAAAAGTCAGTAAAATAGACCTCGTTAAAGTATAACTGATACATTTTTTAAAATCTGATTTGGCTTCCAACTAACCAAAGTGGCTGAATATCCAAGCCAATATTTAAGAGTCCAAAGCAGAACTCACTGACATCAGATATAGTAGGCCTATAACTCAAAGTAATAATTTACTCACACTCGTGTTGTTTCAGACCCATAGTATATGACTGTTTCTTCTGATGAACAGATCAGAAATAATATTTAAACTGTTTTGTCCATGCATTGAAAATACCAAAACAAAATTAGACCATGTTGACCTAATATGGATGAGGAAAAACATTTTCTTATTAATATGGTTTTAAAAATAATGCCTTTTGTCTTGATACATAAAGATATATTAAAATACCATCAGACAATAGAAATGAAACTCAGAAAAAGGACAACTTGAATAAAGAAGACTTTTATTAATTATTTTCTTTCTTTGAGATTGATGCTGTTTTTCATGCCGTGATTGTTTTAGTGTTTTACAGTTTTAGTTTTTCAGTAAATTAAATTTTTATGTTAGTTCCTTTGTTTGTGTATAATGTTAATAAAACATTGGAACAAACTCTGTTCTTTAAATGCATTTTGACAGGGGAAAAAAATAAATATAGATTCAGATTTATTTTACAATTACACTTTCAAAATCTGTGATTATTTGTGATTACATATTTTAATTGACCGATAGCGCTAGTTTTTATGTTTAACATGGACATTTTGATTATTCATGATAATCAGTACATTATTATAATAATTATGTCACAAAGCACCTGCTTTATTAAGTTCTGGTCTAGATGACTAAATTACTACTACCCATTATAAATAGTAATTGTTTAATTTATAGAATTTTCACTGCTCTAACCAGTGGTACTTACATGATCATATGCCTAAATTTAGAAACATTTTCAGAAGAGATTTATTTTTGATGTTTACCATGTAGAAGCTGTACCAGCTCCATTCACCAATGCTGCGTCCCAATTCACCTAATACGACCTAAAAGTATGTACTCTTTTTTAGAAAAGAAAAAAGTACAGCTTTGGGACATACTACTTTGTCATCTTTAACAGACTCTGTTGCTTAGTTACGCCTGCAAACCATTACCCTCGTAAAATTTTACCAATCAAACAATGGATGCCATTAAGTGGAATGCCAAACAGTCATGCACCGAGTTTAAGGATTTGTTTGATGATGCTAACAGTTCATTATTTTCTTCTTTCAAAACAGCTATCAAAGAATATAGTTTAGGTGGAAAGGAGTTGCAAGAAGAAGTACGCAGTCTGAAGCAGCAAGTGTTTACTATGCAAACTTCTCTTGATGCCCTTAAGCAGAGAAGCCTTCAACTTGACAGTAAGATAGTTGAATGGGAGGATGTTGCTCCTGCTCCTGCTCCTTCTCAGGTATGTTTAGGTTCAGCTGCACCATGCAATACTGGGGATTTGGTCAGTCAGGTTTCTGTTCCATCTAATTTGACCTGTGGCCGTGTCCAGCCTATTGAGATGATTTTTCCCTCCTTTGGGGGGCTACATGATGAGCCCGATCCACTAGTTTACTTAGAAAGATGTAAAGACTTCTTGGCTCTCAGACCAATGTCAAATAGTGAAATTCTTGCAACAATGCGTAGTGTTTTGCATGCTTCTACCCGTGATTGGTGTGAGACTGTGAGATTCAAAATTGATACTTGGGAATGTTTTCAGCAAGCTTTTTTAGCTGTCTTTTTGCCAGAAGATTATCAAGACATGTTGGAGGATGAAGTACGAAATCGGTTACAAGGGGAAAATAAAAGTGTTCGTGATTTTACCTTCTCATTTCAAGCTTTGTTTAAGCGTTGGAAAAAGGAAGCTACTGAGGATGAAGTTTTAAAAGCCCTGTTAAAAGCTATGAACCCTTGTTTTGCGAGTCAGCTTCGAGGTTGTGCACAGACTGTTGAGGAACTAGTGAGGTTGGGGACTCAAATAGAAAGAGATTATGATCATCAGAGAAAGTATAATCAGTTTCAGTTGTCTAAGAGCACTACATTTGACCAGAATTCACAGACTAGAAAAATAAAAGAGGTAGAACAAAAAGTTATCTTGCCTTCAGAGCAACGAAACCCAAGCTTGATGTGTTGGAGGTGTCATGAAAATCATTCTCCAGGTTCTCGTCCTAATTTCAAGGTGGCTTTGAGTGAAAAACACTCTGGAGGGCATACACAGGGTGGTAAAGAATCCCAGGGTCGTAGTCATCAGCGAGGGGTAGTGTCCACTTATGATGTGCAACGACTTGTAAAGAAAGATCCAACTAGTAGCGGACAGGACAAGCGAGTTGGCCCAGTTGTTCTTAAACAGTTGGTCGTTCCCTTAACTGTGAGTAACTGTACTGGGAAAGCACTTGTAGATACAGGGGAAACCTACACATTATTGCATTTTGATTTATGGAACAAGATGAAAGGACCTAAAGAGCAACTTGATGCATGACATGAAGGACCTCTTTATCGGGCTAATGGTGATGCTACTATGCCTCTTGGTCAGAAAATGCTTGATTTTTATTTGCATGATTTGCATTTCCAAGTTCCTACAGTTGTCCTTCCAGCTCAGAAACTTGTCTATTCAATGGTTCTGGGGTTAGACTTCATAGCGTTGACTGGTTTGCAGCTTAATATTATAGATCAGTTGTACAGTTTCTCAGGGGACCTGGAAAATCGTGTTTTTTCCTTTCAGCCACCAATTACCTCAGGGGATTCTTAGAGGTTTTGGATTGTCCCTATGGATTGTAAGCCTACTGCTTCTCTTTATTCCACTGTTCCTCCTGTCCAACTTGAGTGGTCAGTGAGTGAGTACATGGAGAACTATGTGCAGGAAAAAACTGGAGTGGAACTTGTTGAGCTTGTACAAACCAAAGTCAATGAGAGTAATTTATCAGACAAAGAGTCTCATGTTCTTTTTACTCTCTTGTATGATCATCCTGAAGTATGCACTCCTTCTCTTGGTAGGACTCATCTGGTTCAGCATAAGATCGCTGTCCGTACAGATGTGGTTGTTGCGCAAAAGCCATATAGGTTACCAGTACATAAAAAGGAAATGGTTAAGGATCAAATTGATGATATGCTTTCACGAGACATTATTCAGCCATCTCATTCTTCTTGGGCATCTCCTATTGTGCTGGTGCCTAAAAAAGATGGAGGTCAGCGATTTTGTGTTGATTATCAACTGTGCTGTGAGCGAAAGTGATGCATTCCCTTTCCCTACTGTGGGTGAAATCTTGGAGTCACTTGCTGGAGCCGGTGTGTTTAGTACTCTTGATCTTAACAGTGGGTACTGGCAAGTGGCAATGGACCCAGACAGTATGGCTAAAACTGCCTTTGAGTCCCCTTTTGGGTTGTATGAGTTCAAGGTTTTACCTTTTGGTTTAAAGAATGCTCCAGCCACATTTCAAAGGCTCATGAATAGGATGTTGGCTGAATGTTTAGGACAGTGTTGTTTGGTTTATCTAGATGACATAGTCTTTTAGTCATCAAATTTCAGTCAGCATATACAACAAAATCAATCAAAATCAAAATCAAACTTTATTTCTATAGCCCTTTATAGCAGCCACAAGGTGTCCAAAGTGATTCACATCAAATATAAATAACACATAATTTGAATACAATATTCAAATAAAAGTAGAGAATATACACTGTTATAATGTTACACCGCTACTGCGTATCAAATGCCAATTTAAACAAATAAGTTTTAAGTTTTGTTTTAAATAGTACAGCAACAGCGAAAGCCCTATCGCCCCACTGTTTATGCCTCGACTTTGGAACCTGTAAAGTGCATTGATCAGAAGACCGCAAACGCCGATTTTGTCCACCCAGAATTAAAAGCTCGGACAGGTACTCAGGGGCTAGCCCATTTAGAGCTTTAAAAACAAACAATAAAATCTTAAAATCAATTCTAAAACGCACTGGAAGCCAGTGGAGAGTAGCTAAAACCGGAGTAATGTGTGCTCTTCTAGGAGGACTGGTTAAAAAGCGAGCAGCAGAATTTTGTACAAGTTGCAGACGGGAAAGAGATGTTTGACTCAAACCGACATAAAGAGCATTGCAATAATCAAGCCTTGAACTAATAAAGGCATGTAAAGCTCTTTCCAAATCGTGCCTTGTAAGAAAAGGCTTTACTTTACTAAGCAGACGAAGTTGGAAGAAGCTCATTTTTAATACATTACTAATCTGTGTATCAATTTTCATGCTGCAATTGAAACGCCCAAATTCCTGACAGTTTGTTTTGCACATGGAGTCAAAGCTTAAATGTGAATTTACATTATCATCTTTATTTACATTATTTAGGGTGCATTCCTCTTCTGTATATGCAGTGGTGTCAGCATTATTTGGAACTGCTCTGTGTTTGTTCACTTTTTTGGACATGATGAACTTATCTGTGTGTTCAATGAATCTTTTAAGTGAACGAATCCTTGCATTGACTCGTATCTCCTTTTGTTCACTGAATTCTCTACTTTTTGACGTTCATTATTGCTTTGGTGACTTTTCCGTCCTCCAGAAATTGACTATAGCACTATATGACTATTAATGAAAGAGCTTTTTTGGGTTGGGATTGTGAAACTGAAGCTTATGATACATGGGGCAACATTTTGAGCAATGTTGCTGAATGATGTTGCTGTGTGTGGACATTTTTCCATTGAGAATGGGCAACACATTTCTTTTTGGATATCCAGATAGAAATGTGTTGCTTCCACAAAAATATTAGTAACAAATAAGAAAAGTTTCTTGAGCACTATAATGATTGCTGAAGGATTGTGACACCTTGAAATTCAACTTTGCCATCACAGGAATGAAATAATTTTTAAATTATATTATAACAGAAAACTTAAAGACCTCAAACTTGTGAATGCAGTAGATCATTTTTTTGTTATACAGTTGTGTCTTTTGTATTCCATATCTAATGTCTTCATAACAATATCTAAATACTTTCCCCTAAATCAAGCATATTCAATATGTTCAGCAGTAAATTATCAATTAAACCACATTTTAATGTCACATTTTACGGTTTAGCTTTTGCAGTCAGTGCCAAATAGAATTCTCTGAATAACACGAATAATAGTATTAATATTGTTTTGATGTTTTGAACGGTCTACAATAAGAAAAAAGTCAGTAAAATAGACCTCGTTAAAGTATAACTGATACATTTTTAAAATCTGATTTGGCTTCCAACTAACCAAAGTGGCTTATGACCATTGCTGTAGGCCTGCTATACTTAGTCTAAGCCTGTCTTCATCTGAAAACCTTTCTGAATTGTGCATATGTTTTATTGTTAACACTGGCTGAAATTATGTGTGTATTCTTTGTGAACAGTGTGTGTGTATATCTGTGTATGGATAAATGTATGCTTATCCGTGTATATTTTGTACAAACAGTGATCGACTCAAAAGCTGAATACTGTGTACACATTTTTGGTGACGGCAATGGATGAAGCTTTAATGTACGTACATCGCTGAAACTTTCCAGTGTTCATTTGTCATTGCAGCACTGTCCCTAAGATCCAGCCGTCCTGAGACATCGCTGATCAAAAGATTCTATATCAAAAACATTGTAAGTATTAGTGAGTTAGTTCACCTAAAAAACGTTAATCAACTACTCACTCACCTTCATGTTATTCCAAAGCCGTAAGACCTTCGTTCATCTTCAGAACTCAAATTAAGATATTTTAAATTTAATCTGAGATTTCTGGCCCTCCCTGACATCAGTCTACATCGACAACTACAATGTAGAGTTAATAAAGAGATTGTTAAAGTACTCCATATAAATTGTTGGTTTAACTTTTTTTTTTTTTTTTTTTTTTTACAGGTAAGTAACCTGGTTACATATATATATATATATATATATATATATATATATATATATATATATATATATATATATATATATATATATATATATATATATAGTTTAGTTCAATTAACTTAAAAATTTGAGTTAATACAATGAAGGATCTGTGCAGATTGCTTATGTCCCTTTATTGTAAGTTGCTTTGGATGAAAGCATCAACTAAATGCTTAAATGTAAATGTATGACACACACAAACAAGTTTGCTCTTCTTTTACACTCTATTAAGTCTCGACCCGGAATATCCAAGCCAATATTTAAGAGTCCAAAGCAGAACTCACTGACATCAGATATAGTAGGCCTATAACTCACAGTAATAATTTACTCACACTCGTGTTGTTTCAGACCCATAGTATATGACTGTTTCTTCTGATGAACAGATCAGAAATAATATTTAAACTGTTTTGTCCATGCATTGAAAATACCAAAACAAAATTAGACCATGTTGACCTAATATGGATGAGGAAAAACATTTAATTATTAATATGGTTTTAAAAATAATGCCTTTTGTCTTGATACATAAAGATATATTAAAATACCATCAGACAATAGAAATGAAACTCAGAAAAAGGACAACTTGAATAAAGAAGACTTTTATTAATTATTTTCTTTCTTTGAGCTTGATGCTGTTTTTCATGCCGTGATTGTTTTAGTGTTTTACAGTTTTAGTTTTTCAGTAAATTAAATTTTTATGTTAGTTCCTTTGTTTGTGTATAATGTTAATAAAACATTGGAACAAACTCTGTTCTTTAAATGCATTTTGACAGGGGAAAAAAATTAAATATAGATTCAGATTTATTTTACAATTACACTTTCAAAATCTGTGATTATTTTTGATTACATATTTTAATTGACTGATAGCGCTAGTTTTTATGTTTAACATGGACATTTTGATTACTCACGATAATCAGTACATTATTATAATAATTATGTCACAAAGCACCTGCTTTATTAAGTTCTGGTCTAAGAATTTTAGATGACTAAATTACTACTACCCATTATAAATAGTAATTGTTTAATTTATAGAATTTTCACTGCTCTAACCAGTGGTACTTACATGATCATATGCCTAAATTTAGAAACATTTTCAGAAGAGATTTATTTTTGATGTTTACCATGTAGAAGCTGTACCAGCTCCATTCACCACTGCTGCGTCCCAATTCGCGTAATACGACCTAAAAGTATTTACTCTTTTTTAGAAAAGAAAAAAGTACAGCTTTGGGACATACTACTTTGTCATCTTTAACGGACTCTGTTGCTTAGTTACGCCTGCAAGCCATTACCCTCGTCATCTCACTTTAGAAGCTATGCGTGTGATGTCACCATCGGCCAGAGTTGCTGCAGTCACCATCATCACCTCAGGGTCTAGTCTCATGGTTACTATACCTACTCTAGCCTGACTATCTACTTACCTGTGTTACTTACCTGAGATCACCTTCATCTGTCTTCTGTCATCAGTCTTCTGCTAAAGTCCTCAGTGGTCCGGGTCTCCAGATTCCGGCTCTCCATTCTCATCTTCAAACAGAAGGAACTCCGAAGGAACCCATCCAGCGAAGTCATCTGCAAACTATCAGACTGCTGCGATACTGACCATCGATTCACTCCTGCTTCTTCTCTGCTTTCTGCTCTAATAAACAACTGTACTTTATACTTACCTTGTTTGTCTCCTTCTGTTGCATGACGAAATAATCATTACCGTCCCTCAGATTTGACTGACTGAATGCTGTTACAGTGCTGAAGAAGGAATGCATCCTTGATGTACACCTTTTACTAATATTAAACCAACCTGTGTTTCCTCATTCTGTTCGAACAGATCCATCGATGACTTCCATCAAAATTATATCAGTTTAAAGTTTCTTCTATACAGGTAATTCTAGTGTTGTTGCTGTTGTCACAAGACAGTGATCTTCTGCCAAGAACATCAGGCCAATCCTCTCCTGTCCAGAAGGTGGTTTGTCTTCGTCTGGCATCTCAGCTGAGACCTGTCCACTATGGGTGACCCTACCAGTAGTTGTGAAGTACCAGTGGCGTAGCTCTCGGCATCACTGATGCACACAAGCCCTCACAGCACGTCAAGCTGCAAACCATATGAGGGACCCTAACCTACCCTAACCAAACTGCTCAAAAACAACCGCACATAACCAACCAATCTAAACATCCTAACAACCACATATCAATGCACGAAAAACCACTCCGAAAATCCAGCAACCGTTCCATAACATGCTAATAACCTCTCAGAAAACCTTGCCAAACATGTCAACACCATCCCAAACACTGTGACAACCAAATAGCAATGCATTAAAACCACTTAGAACAACCTAGGAGGAGTCACATGACATCAAAAGCGTCCAACCAATTTCACAGAAGCATTCTTAAAATTCATCTAAATAAAAAAACCTAACCTACTCTGTGGTAATAAAAACGTACACCACCATAACTCAATATTTACATACGTAGGCCCCGCTGTGCGATACTCCAGCCTCCATTTGACACTTTGATGACTCAGTGTCTGGGCTTCTTTCTTCTGGGTTCCTCAGGCAGGGGCTCTTCACTGATGTCCAAATGGATTCGTGGAGCGAAGCTTCTGCTGGGTGCGGAGAAGCTTTCAGTGATCAGGACGCGTCCGTCAGGCTGCTCCGTCTCCACCAGTGAAGGGCAGTTGAGGGTCTCCCACAGCCGCTGCTTGATCTTCAGTCCCAGCTCAAGGCTGTAGGGACGGTGCCGACCAGAGCGCGTCATCTTCATTGGCTCCACCACAGAGCGATAAATGTCCTGGTATTTCTCCACGCTATAGCCGTGGATGGAGACAGGCTCTTCCTGCTGACACACGTCCACTGAAGAGACTGAGGGTGCTGGATGAATGTCGGGAAGGACAGCTGCGTTCTTTAGGTAGCGCTCGTCCAAACCGGTGGGTCTTTGAACTTCATCCGAGATGCAGCTGTAATTGTGATCTAACTTGATTACAGCTGCTAACTGTGAAAGGTCTTGAATGGAAGAAAGGCCCTCCACCAAGAATCCCCTCAGGTGTGTGGGACGAGCCCTGGTTCTTCTTGAGCGACGCTGTTCCATGCTGATGATTGAAGAGCAACTTCCCAAATTAGACAAATTGAAGAATTGTTCTAATCTGAAGAGTTGTAAAGAGCTTGTAGCATGAATGATCAGACTTCAAGGTTTGTTGTGTTGATTTCAAATGTCAACTGCAGTTGCTACTCGATTAGAATGTTGAGGCTCGTTTAAATGTAAACAACATTTGATATCAGCAGCAAGTCAATTAGAGCAGCATAAGCACTACATTAATAAAGTTATATGCTTCTCTATTACCATTATCATCTTTATTTACATTATTTAGGGTGCATTCCTCTTCTGTATATGCAGTGGTGTCAGCATTATTTGGAACTGCTCTGTGTTTGTTCACTTTTTTGGACATGATGAACTTATCTGTGTGTTCAATGAATCTTTTAAGTGAACGAATCCTTGCATTGACTCGTATCTCCTTTTGTTCACTGAATTCTCTACTTTTTGACGTTCATTATTGCTTTGGTGACTTTTCCGGCCTCCAGAAATTGACTATAGCACTATATGACTATTAATGAAAGAGCTTTTTTGGGTCGGGTTGTGAAACTGAAGCTTAAGATACACGGGGTAACATTTTGAGCAATGTTGCTGAACGATGTTGCTGTGTGTGGACATTTTCCCATTGTGAATGGACAACACATTTCTTTTTGGATATCCAGATAGAAATGTGTTGTTGCCCATTCTCAATGGGAAAGTGCCCAAGCAACATTTTCCAGCAATTGCCCGGTCAGTGGTCTGTTACTTTATAATTAATAGCAGTTTATAGCAGTTTTTGGGTTGTGCATTCGAGTGATGATGAATATTATGGGGGCGGCTATAATTTGACCGTTAAGAAATATCGCTAAGAAATTAATACTGTCACGTAACAAATCTGCTTCAAATTAAAAATAAAATTAATTACAACATTTAAATAAAAATGCAAAGGGATCCGTGTACAAATACTATAAAACTGTGAATATAAATCATTGGGAATCATATATATATATATTAAAAAATGCATTGTATCATTTATCTATAATAACTTTTATTGGTTTGGTCGGTAAAATCCAGATCATTTTTTTTTATTTTTTAGTTTGTTACGTTTTTTGTCAGGTGGCTTTTGTAACTATATGTCATTACGTTGTCTTGACGCGAGTCAATCGGTGTGTTGGACACAACTGCCAAGCAAGGCCCATGTCAATTTCGGACAATTCACGGCAGTTTTCGGTGTTGCCTGCAAATTGCCGTCTGCAGTCGTAAACCTGAACTTCCACGACAATCTACAGTGTCGCTTACTGACGAAAATCCCACTTTTCATGCAGTGAGACCTTGCTGGAGGATTTGATGGAAACTGAGGTGAGAAGGAAGAGAAAACAGTGTCACAGAACGTGATTGTAAAGTAGTATTATAATGAGTGTCATTGCATTGAATCTTATTTTTCAAAACTGTTGTAATAATTAGCTGTTATTTTTGTAGCAAATGTCTCTTGAATTACTCTGGAAACTCTTGGCTTGAAAGAAAAAGAAAAGCAAGAGAAACTGGTTAAAGCAGAGCATGAGAAAGAAAGTCTACTTTAAAGTTGCTAGATTGCTTGGGGCGAGTAAAAATCATGTCACTGATATTCCTCAACTGTGTGTGCCTGTCTCTTTAAAACATGGACTTATGGAGAGCCCTTAATTCAAGTGATAGTTCTCCAAAAATGAAAATGTGATCTTTATCTGCTTACCCCCAGTGCATTCAAGATGTTTGTTTCTTCAGTAGAACAAATGAAGATTTTTAACTCCTACTGTTCCCATATAATGCATGTCAATGGGGTGTTTTCTATGAGAGCCACTATGAGAGTAAAAAACACATAGATGTACGAATCCATATTAAACGCAGCGGCTCGTGACTGCACATTGATGTCTTAGGACATGAAACAATCTTTTTGTGTGAGAAACCGAACAGTATATATATATATATATATATATATATATATATATATATATATATATATATATATATATATTTTTTTTTTTTAACCTCAAATACAACATTATGTACATCAGCTGTCCCCACCACTGCCTGCAAGTGAGGTCAAATTACACGATATGGCGTAGAAACAGGGGTGGATCTAGAAAATTATTTACGGGGGGGGGGGGGTGGTGGCAAGGTGTGACATGAGAACTATGAGGGGTGGCAACACTGAAGCAAGCGTCCTTGCATGGTTCTTGTGAATTCAAATAATATAATATACATGGTCAGTGTACACACAGGAGCACACATTTTTATTGGGCTATAAAGATTAAAGACTGTTGTGTGATAGATTTTTCCTGAACCTGATAGCTGGACTGGAAACTTAAAGTGACTACAAGTTTATATCAATATTAATTTACAAAGCATAACAAACAATACAGATTATATATATGAATATAAGCCTCAGAGCATCAATTACTGGTTTATTTCTTCACCAACAGTCACGAACAAATATTGTCAACAAAAAAGAAAAGAAAAACATCCCATCTAAAGTCATCAAAATATCTTGTTTTGCAAGTATCTAATAACAAAAGCACTGGTTGTAACGATAATAGCCTATGCTTTACCAGGTAAATATATATTGACATATGGTCCTTGAAATCATGACTTATAACCTATAGGTTATAAAAATAAATAGGTTTTGACTATTTTATGTTAATGTAAAAAATGTTTGAAAAGGCGCACTGTACACAACATCAATGGGCAACTGCTATTCTTCCGTCCACCACTCCATCTTCTCCAATGCTGCCTTCCACAACTTAATTTGTACGTATACTTTTTTCTGTCTTATCTGCACCTTCCACTCCCACATTATCTGTCTCAGATTTACCTTTTCTTTTTGGTAAAAAATAAATAAATAATAATATGGATGTCATGTCAGCCTTTAGTTAGTAGGCTATCCCGCAATACACCCTTTCATAGATGTTAAAATGCACTAGGCCTACATTTAAACAACGTTTTATTCAATTAATTACTTTATAGTTATAGGCTATATTTACTTTGCTCACGCAAGTAGAAAAACATTTAAACATACAGGCCTATGCTAAAATAATATAAAAATTACATTAAAACTTACAATAGACAATCTAGTCTTTGTTTTTTTTTATTTTTGAATATTTTTACATGAAATCCTGCAGGTCATAAAGAACTTTTCTCCGCACCTCCAAGAAACGACGAGTGCTATACATTATGTCTCCCTATGTCATTTGCTTTAAAGGTACACTGTGTGATATTTTCCCCCATCTAGCAGTGAAAAGGTATATGACCATCCATGATTTCGTTTTTAACCTCTACGGTGGATGATTTAGTCTGAGATTAAAATGGCAATCCCCCTCTTCACATTTGACATGGTGCCATAGAGCAGGGCTATTCAATTGGCGGCCCGCGGGCCACATGCGGCCCGAAAGCAACCTCCAAATGGCCCAGCCCGTGGTCCCGCCAAAAATGCACATCCCTACGTAAATTCATACAGTAGTACAGACCACGTAGCCTAGCAACAACGCAAACAATGCAGAGCGAGCCGGTTGTAGCCTAGATTACAATCAATATGTCTTTCTCAACACTAAAACGCAAAATTGCCAATGAAAACCGTCAGTTTAACCCTGCCTGGACTGACAAATATTTGTTTATTTTACCGCCACATCCAAACGCCAAACCGATGTGTTTAATTTGTAATGAGTGCGTTGCCGTATTTAAAGAATACAATGTGCGGAGGCACCACAGCGAGAAACACCAGACTTTCCGCACCAATTTTCCAGAGGGATCTCAAGAGAGGGTAGCAAAAGTGCAGAGTTTGATTGCATCTTACAAACGGAGCAGTACTACCATGGTGCGGTCATTCACAGCCCAAGAGAGAGCAACCGCAGCATCCCTTCGTGTTTCCTGGATACTGGCAAAAAAGAAAAGGCCATTCACAGACTCTGAAACCGTGAAGGACTGTATGATGGCAGTCGTGGATGAGGTGATAAATGACGATAAAATTAAAACAAGCGTGGCTTCTGCTATAAAAAACGTACCCCTGTCAGATACTTCCAACATTCGTAGGGTTGAAATTCTTGCTGCAGATGTGTATGAAACACTGTTAGGAGACCTGATGAAAGCTGATACTATGTCTATAGCAGTAGATGAGTCCACAGACAAAACTGATACTGCTCAGTTGTGCATATATGTCCGTTTTTTTGACAGCAAATGCTTCAGAGAGGAGCTTCTCTGCCTACTGCCGTTAGAAGGACACACAACGGGCGATATAGTCTTTGGGAAAATTTCCGCTTTTTTTAAAGACAATGGTCTGGATATGACGCGTGTGTGCATGCTTGTGACAGATGGGGCTCCATCCATGACAGGTAAAGTGAATGGTTTGGCAGCACGTTGGTCCGCTGTTGCACCTCAGTTGATCTCCTTACACTGCATTGTGCATCAGGCGGTGTTGTGCGCGAAACTAAGTGGGGCGCTCAAAACGACCATGGACAACGTGATGGCTACAATTAACTTTATTCGCTCCACATCAAGCCTCCAACACCGCTTGTTCCGCATGCTGCTGTCAGAACTGTCTGCTGAGCACCACGACCTGCTTTTGCATAATGACGTGAGGTGGCTGTCCAAAGGCAAAGCACTGGAGCGGTTCTGTGGTCTCAGAGAGGAGATCATAACTTTCCTCCGCAGCAGCAAGCAAAAAAAGGCAGAAAAGCACTTGAGTCGCATACTGGACGACAACTTCATGGCTGATGCCTGCTTTCTGTGTGACATATTCAAACACCTGAATGATCTCAATTTGGCACTACAAGGCAGAGACAAAACTGTCATCGACCTTGTGGAACATATGCGTGCATTCCCAGTTAAACTGGACCTTTTCGCAACTGATTTGAGCACAGGCCGAATGCTGCATTTTCCGACACTCCGCAAATGCATCTCATCCCCCGCACAAATCACGGATGTGATGACAGATTTTATTGCGAGGTTGAAAATTAACTTTGCTGGCCGATTGGATGGACTTGTTCTGCCCACAGAGGTGGCCGTTTTTGTCAGAGACCCGTTCACTGTTGCAATAGAAGGGGACTTATCCGCCAGAGCAAAGCAAGTGGTTCCTTCCATTGACGAGGGGAAATTCACACTCGAACTTGTTGACATGCGGTCATCTGTAACCATGGCACAGGAGCTTCGCACTAACGGGCCTACAATGTTTTGGACTGATGTCAACGTACATCAGTTCCCTAACATTAAGAAAGTAGCGATCGTCATGCTCAGTATGTTTGGTTCAACTTACACATGTGAGTCAAGCTTTTCACACATGAACTCCATAAAAAGCAACTCTCGTTGCTCCCTGACAGACCGTACTCTCCACCAATGCCTTTGGATTGCATTGACAACGTATGAGCCTAAAGTCACTGCTCTCGTTCAAAATAAAAAATGTCACTTCTCCCACTAAATTAGCTGAATAACTGTAGCCTACATCAGTATAATGTTGGATGTGTATAAAGGCATGCCTAATCACAAATGTGGTGATTTAAAATATGTTCCCTCAGTATGTGCAATATGTGCAGTAGTCCACCTTGTATTCATGTGTTAGTTGTGAATACTGTGCACTTTTTTATGCACTTTGAGATGTTCCTGGGTAAAATGTGAGCAAAATGTTTATTTTGTTTCAAAAGGAAACTTAATGTTATTGCTTATCTACTACTGTGCACTATTTTGTTTTATGCACTTTGTGATCAGATAAGTGAGATATGTTGCCTAGATAGGCAAAGACAAGAGGTGCCTAGATCAGTTTTTTTGAAAAATTAGGGGCTACCTCAGATTCTGTTCAGTAAGCTCTTTTATAGTATTTTGATGCACCTTTTGATGTGCAAACTAACCAAAGTTAAAAGAGAAACAATGAATAAACATTACATGTATTCAATACATTTGTTTGTGCTGGTTTTAAAATGTGTCTTTACGAGTTGCTTCGCCGCTGAAATAACTGGCCCAGCTAACTTTCTTAGTTTGAAAATCTGGCCCAGCTGATTTTGTAATTGAATAGCCCTGTGATAGTGCCTTCCCAGATGATGTTGTGGATGTGGATGTCATACTGGACGGAGATTGTGGTCATGGATCTAGAAGATGCCCTAAATGCCTTTGCCACACTATTTGGGCTCGAGCTATGAGGTTATCCAACTTTTTATTTTATTTTTATTTTTAATCTAGGTTTAATGATTGGGGAGAGCTGCAAAGCTGAAAAAAATGCAGTGAGGTAACACTGGTGCATATGTGCTGTTTATGCTCATTGATAAATGTACTGAAGCTTGAGAGCTTACACATTGTTAATTAAAATGAACTTAAATTAAGTTTATATTAAAATGGTATAAAGCCAAATCAGAGGTGTTTAAGAGTCTGTGCCGTTTCTTTTTGCAATTTTCTGAAGAAAGGACATTTCAGACCTTTTGTGTGGTTGTTTTTGGTGTTTGTTTTTGCAATAAATATAAATGTGTACACTGTAAAAAATGTTGGTTGTTTTTTGTTGGTTTAACTTAAAAAAGTAAGTAACCTGGTTGCCTTAAAATTTTGAGTTTATTGAAATTAAAAATTTGAGTTGATACAATGAAGGAAATTTGTTTAATAAATAGAAACTGAAAATATTTTTGTATCTGAACCACATAAAAAATGTGATAAATGATGAAAATAGCACTATTTGGCATGTTTCACTGCATCATCAGGAATAAAACACACACAATTACCCAATATGCTTACAAAATCTTTTATTAACATTTTAATAAAGGTTGTCGAATCTCAAAAAATGTTCATTGTACTAACTCAAAATTTTAATTTCAATGAACTCAAAATTTTAAGGCAACCAGGTAACTTTTTTTCTAAATAATTTTTTACAGTGTACTGATATGTGTTGCTGTGATTTTAATTTGCTATGGGTTTTATTCTAAATCAAATGTAATTTACAAATCAATAATGCAATTAATACTTATTAAAGCAGCTTTGCAACCAACTAAAGTGAAGTTATGATGACTAGAACATTCAAGTTCAGAAAACTAAACTGAAGTTATGATGACTATCAAATTTAGGTTCAGAAAACTAAAGGGAAGTTTTTATTACTAAATGGAATTAGTTCAGATAACTTATCCAAATAAGTAAGAGAAACTTAAAAAATCAATGCAAAAAGATAACAAAATATATTAACTTAAGTCAACAAATAATTTTTTTACAGTGTAATGATTGCTGAAGGATTGTGACACCTTGAAATTCAACTTTGCCATCACAGGAATAAAATACATTTTAAATGATGTTATAACGGAAAACTTAAAGACCTCAAACTTGTGAATGCAGTAGATCATTTTTTGTTATACAGTTGTGTCTTTTGTATTCCATATCTAATGTCTTCATAACAATATCTAAATACTTTCCCCTAAAATGAAACGTATTCGATATGTTCAGCAGTAAATTAACAATTAAACCACATTTTAATGTCACATTTTACAGTTTAGCTTTTGCAGTCGGTGCCAAATAGAATTCTCTGAATAACACGAATAATAGTATTAATATTGTTTTGATGTTTTGAACGGTCTACAATAAGAAAAAAGTCAGTAAAATAGACCTCGTTAAAGTATAACTGATACATTTTATAAAATCTGATTTGGCTTCCAACTAACCAAAGTGGCTGAATATCCAAGCCAATATTTAAGAGTCCAAAGCAGAACTCACTGACATCAGATATAGTAGGCCTATAACTCAAAGTAATAATTTACTCACACTCGTGTCGTTTCAGACCCATAGTATATGACTGTTTCTTCTGATGAACAGATCAGAAATAATATTTAAACTGTTTTGTCCATGCATTGAAAATACCAAAACAAAATTAGACCATGTTGACCTAATATGGATGAGGAAAAACATTTTCTTATTAATATGGTTTTAAAAATAATGCCTTTTGTCTTGATACATAAAGATATATTAAAATACCATCAGACAATAGAAATGAAACTCAGAAAAAGGACAACTTGAATAAAGAAGACTTTTATTAATTATTTTCTTTCTTTGAGCTTGATGCTGTTTTTCATGCCGTGATTGTTTTAGTGTTTTACAGTTTTAGTTTTTCAGTAAATTAAATTTTTATGTTAGTTCCTTTGTTTGTGTATAATGTTAATAAAACATTGGAACAAACTCTGTTCTTTAAATGCATTTTGACAGGGGAAAAATTAAATATAGATTCAGATTTATTTTACAATTACACTTTCAAAATCTGTGATTATTTGTGATTACATATTTTAATTGACTGATAGCGCTAGTTTTTATGTTTAACATGGACATTTTGATTACTCACGATAATCAGTACATTATTATAATAATTATGTCACAAAGCACCTGCTTTATTAAGTTCTGGTCTAAGAATTTTAGATGACTAAATTACTACTACCCATTATAAATAGTAATTGTTTAATTTATAGAATTTTCACTGCTCTAACCAGTGGTACTTACATGATCATATGCCTAAATTTAGAAACATTTTCAGAAGAGATTTATTTTTGATGTTTACCATGTAGAAGCTGTACCAGCTCCATTCACCACTGCTGCGTCCCAATTCGCGTAATACGACCTAAAAGTATGTACTCTTTTTTAGAAAAGAAAAAAGTACACCTTTGGGACATACTACTTTGTCATCTTTAACGGACTCTGTTGCTTAGTTACGCCTGCAAGCCATTACCCTCGTCATCTCACTTTAGAAGCTATGCGTGTGATGTCACCATCGGCCAGAGTTGCTGCAGTCACCATCATCACCTCAGGGTCTAGTCTCATGGTTACTATACCTACTCTAGCCTGACTATCTACCTACCTGTGTTACTTACCTGAGATCACCTTCATCAGTCTTCTGCTAAAGTCCTCAGTGGTCCGGGTCTCCAGATTCCGGCTCTCCATTCTCATCTTCAAACAGAAGGAACTCCGAAGGAACCCATCCAGCGAAGTCATCTGCAAACTATCAGACTGCTGCGATACTGACCATCGATTCACTCCTGCTTCTTCTCTGCTTTCTGCTCTAATAAACAACTGTACTTTATACTTACCTTGTTTGTCTCCTTCTGTTGCATGACGAAATAATCATTACCGTCCCTCAAATTTGACTGACTGAATGCTTTTACAGTGCTGAAGAAGGAATGCATCCTTGATGTACACCTTTTACTAATATTAAACCATCCTGTGTTTCCTCATTCTGTTCGAACAGATCCATCGATGACTTCCATCCAAATTATACCAGTTTAAAGTTTCTTCTATACAGGTAATTCTAGTGTTGTTGCTGTTGTCACAAGACAGTGATCTTCTGCCAAGAACATCAGGCCAATCCTCTCCTGTCCAGAAGGTGGTTTGTCTTCGTCTGGCATCTCAGCTGAGACCTGTCCACTATGGGTGACCCTACCAGTAGTTGTGAAGTACCAGTGGCGTAGCTCTCGGCATCACTGATGCACACAAGCCCTCACAGCACGTCAAGCTGCAAACCATATGAGGGACCCTAACCTACCCTAACCAAACTGCTCAAAAACAACCGCACATAACCAACCAATCTAAACATCCTAACAACCACATATCAATGCACGAAAAACCACTCCGAAAATCCAGCAACCGTTCCATAACATGCTAATAACCTCTCAGAAAACCTTGCCAAACATGTCAACATGTCCCAAACACTGTGACAACCAAATAGCAATGCATTAAAACCACTTAGAACAACCTAGGAGGAGTCGCATGACATCAAAAACATCCAACCAATTTCACAGAAGCATTCTTAAAATTCATCCAAATAAAAAACCTAACCTACTCTGTGGTAATAAAAACGTACACCACCATAACTCAATATTTACATACGTAGGCCCCGCTGTGCGATACTCCAGCCTCCATTTGACACTTTGATGACTCAGTGTCTGGGCTTCTTTCTTCTGGGTTCCTCAGGCAGGGGCTCTTCACTGATGTCCAAATGGATTCGTGGAGCGAAGCTTCTGCTGGGTGCGGAGAAGCTTTCAGTGATCAGGACGCGTCCGTCAGGCTGCTCCGTCTCCACCAGTGAAGGGCAGTTGAGGGTCTCCCACAGCCGCTGCTTGATCTTCAGTCCCAGCTCAAGGCTGTAGGGACGGTGCCGACCAGAGCGCGTCATCTTCATTGGCTCCACCACAGAGCGATAAATGTCCTGGTATTTCTCCACGCTATAGCCGTGGATGGAGACAGGCTCTTCCTGCTGACACACGTCCACTGAAGAGACTGAGGGTGCTGGATGAATGTCGGGAAGGACAGCTGCGTTCTTTAGGTAGCGCTCGTCCAAACCGGTGGGTCTTTGAACTTCATCCGAGATGCAGCTGTAATTGTGATCTAACTTGATTACAGCTGCTAACTGTGAAAGGTCTTGAATGGAAGAAAGGCCCTCCACCAAGAATCCCCTCAGGTGTGTGGGACGAGCCCTGGTTCTTCTTGAGCGACGCTGTTCCATGCTGATGACTGAAGAGCAACTTCCCAAATTAGACAAATTGAAGAAACTTTCTAATCTGAAGAGTTGTAAAGAGCTTGTAGCATGAATGATCAGACTTCAAGGTTTGTTGTGTTGATTTCAAATGTCAACTGCAGTTGCTACTCGATTAGAATGTTGAGGCTCGTTTAAATGTAAACAACATTTGATATCAGCAGCAAGTCAATTAGAGCAGCATAAGCACTACATTAATAAAGTTATATGCTTCTCTATTACCATTATCATCTTTATTTACATTATTTAGGGTGCATTCCTCTTCTGTATATGCAGTGGTGTCAGCATTATTTGGAACTGCTCTGTGTTTGTTCACTTTTTTGGACATGATGAACTTATCTCTGTGTTCAATGAATCTTTTAAGTGAACGAATCCTTGCATTGACTCGTATCTCCTTTTGTTCACTGAATTCTCTACTTTTTGGCGTTCATTATTGCTTTGGTGACTTTTCCGGCCTCCAGAAATTGACTATAGCACTATATGACTATTAACCCTCAGGTGGTGTTCAAAACCCTGTAACACCTGAGGTGTTCCCGGTCAAAAATGACCGGCCCATAAAAAATATCTTATAAATCACTCATTATACCATATTTTCACCCAATCTTGGATTCAATCTTTTTGTCAACATGTTCTCTTTCAATTAGTATGTGTGTGAGGTAATGTCAGATGCATAAATGTATATTAGATGCAGGTTAGGGTAGGATCAAATTTCTCTCTGTGGAAAAGAATGTGTGTAATACTCAAAGTTTGTGTGTTTTAACGTGTGTGTGTCTGGGTAGCGTGTGTATAAATGTATCGATACATGCACAGGTCCAAGGGCTCGATGCTTGCAAGCACATATGCTCATATGTGTACATGAAAATAATGAACATGCTCCTGAACTAAATTGTTCTGTTATTTTCAGTCTCTCCCATTCACTTTCAATGGTCGGCTATTGTGACCATTTTTGACCATGCCTACTCTCAGATAAATGAGGCCCACGATTAATCAGATTCAAACAGAAATATAAAATCAGTCCTAATTAAAAGAGAACAAGTTGACAAAAAGGTTGTATCCAAGATTGGGTAAAATTATGGTATAATGAGTGATTTATAAGCTATTTTTTATAGGCCGGTCATTTTTGACCGGGAACACCACAAGTGTGACTATGTGCCATATTTTTTACAAAATAAAAGTTTCAAAACAAAATTCCTGGTGAAACATTAGAGTAGACTAGTGTGATCAACAATACCAATTTTCTTCAGATTTTATTTAATATTTCTAAAATTATTCAAAAATGTAAAAAAAAAAAATATTCAAAAAATGAAATGCCTATACTCTCAAATAAATGAGGCTTATGATTATTCAGATGCAAATCAAAATATAAAACCAGTCCTAATTGAAAGAGAACAAGTTGACAAAAAGATTGAATCCAAGATTGGGTGAAAATATGGTATAATGAGGGATTTATAAGATATTTTTTATAGGCCGGTCATTTTTGACCGGGAACACCATAAGTGTAACAAGGTAACAAAACTCCCACAAAAAAGTAAGAACATTTCCCAAACGTTTTTGAGATTTAGTTATACCCTTTGGGAACAAAGTCACTAAGTTTCAGTCCAAAGTGATAACATTAACTAGCATTTTCGCGGAAAAGAATATCTTCTCTGGGTCAAATTGACCTGAAAGAGCTTTTTTGGGTCGGGGTTGTGAAACTGAAGCTTATGATACACGGGGCAACATTTTGAGCAATGTTGCTGAATGATGTTGCTGTGTGTGGACATTTTCCCATTGAGAATGTGCAACACATTTCTTTTTGGATATCCAGATAGAAATGTGTTGCTTCCACAAAAATATTAGCAACAAATAAGAAATGTTTCTTGAACACTATACACTGTAAAAAAATGTTTTTGCGATTTTGTTATTTCAACAATTTTTTTCAGTAGAGATAACTAGATTGTCCAGACAACAAGGCATTTTAAGTTTTCTTGTCCTCAACTAGACTGAAAGTTAAGTGAACAAGTATAATTGTTGTTTTAACTTAAAAACATAAGTTGAACTGTTCTGGATTTTACTCCAATTATACTTTAGTCTATTTATTTAACTACAGTAAACTAAACTTAATCTAGCCTACTATGTGCAGCTGATTTATATACAACACTCTAATTATATAGATATGAGCACATTTATTTAACTTACCGTATATTTAATACGTACCATTCCACACCATATAAACCAAGTCTTAATCAAGGAGTCAATCCCTGCGTCCCAATTCGCATACTATCCATCCTAAATAGTATTCGAAAATAGAATTAGTATGTCCCAAATCGTAGTATGTTGAAAAGAGTAGTCCAAAGATTCCCGGATGGTTTACTATTTCCGGTCCAAATTCACAGTATGGATCGATGGGCACTCTAACGGCTGATATTGCCCACAACCCATTGCGAGTTGGACGAGGATTCGATTAGAACTACAAACGCGGATAAAAAGCGTCAAAAAACTACAAACATGACGGCTGTGCGAGTTCGACGGTTAAGTAGAGAAGTTAAGATAAAGGGGCTTGAGTGACCAACTATCAATATTTTACCCGTCAAAAATATATTTATTCAGTGTTGTCCACATTATATTTCACCTGCAGCATTGTGAACTTTTTTAATGACACGTTTGGCCATTAACTTTTAAATGCATCCTTATATTTAAACTGCAAACACATGAGGAGAGTCTCTGACCCACAAAGAACCACACATGGAAGATCAACGAGCGGCTACATTTCTCTCCGATACGGTAGGAGATTAAACTGAATGTGGAGGATTTGAACTGTGACGAATCTGACGATGATTGACAGGGCAGATAAACGGTGACGGGATGCACGTAACTAAGCGACAGAGTCCGTTAAAGATGGCGCAGTAGTATGTCCCGAAGCTTGCATACTTTTCTGCTACACACTCAAAAGTATATACCTTTTCTTCACAAAAAGAGTACATACTTTTAGGACGTAGTATAAGTAGGCGAATTGGGACGCAGCAAATGAGTAAAGAGTTTTTGTATTAACACGGCTAGTGAAAACAGCGCCATCTGGCGGAGAGGATAATTATGTACATCCAGGAAATGCACGTGCTGTATGCGCGCGCCCCCGTATCCCCTCCCCCACCGACTGACAGACCAGACGCCATTTCCATTCAATCGCAATGCTGAGCAAATGAGTAGTGTTTACACCGGCATAGTGTTTTATCTCATTAACAGTATGAAGTTTATAACATTATATTGTGGTAGGATGGTGTGTGTGTGTGTGTGTGTGTGTGTGTGTGTGTGTGTGTGTGTGTGTCCATGCGCACCTAAACTTAGAGATATCTTCTTTGACTCGAGGTGCAAAGCGGAGGATAGAAACAGGCGACTGAGGCGAGATAACTTTTTACAGGGAAATATTATAAAGTAAGTGTTTTATCTCATTTACCATTTGTTTTTCATAATATATTGATTTATACCAATATGTAACTTATATGCTGTGCGCGTTTAAACGAGCCAAAACTTTTCTCTCAGGGGACATGACTCACCGTGCAGTGCAGACATGGAGTTTACTTTTAACCAAGATAACACAAAGTAAGTTACGTGTTTAACCTCATCTACAAAGTGCATTTATGACATTATATTGTTTTATAATTATATTTGTGTGTGTGTGTGCGTGTGCGTGTGTGTGTTGTGCTCCCAGAGCCGTTGAAATACAGAGTTCCTAACGTTACACGCCTCGCGGGGTTCATGGAGCGCTCAACAACTCGCGCCGTCTATTTGTTCGAATGGTTGGAGGTGGACAGCAGTTTCACTATATTTGCTGCAATTTCTGGTAAATATTAACTTTATGAATTTAAATAATATCAAATTGTGAAATTTGAAGTATTCAGCCCTAATTAAATCACTTTGAGTCAGTGTACAGTGTAAACATTGCAACATGTTGTCAATAAGCCTATAAAATGTTTTTTTTTTTTTTTTTTTTTTTTTTATGTTTTTATCTATTCCTCCTTGACAAGAAACTGAACTGGTTTACGGATCGGATGAAACTACATCTCGCTTCACTGCATGGTCTCTCTCTCAGATCGCCATCAGATACAGATAAGTTTCATGAAACTCCTTGAAAATTATTAAATGTGAGTTTGAATCGATACAGGTAAAATAAATAACTATTAAAGGGTAAGTTCACCCAAAAAGGAAAATTACCTCATGATTTACTCACCCTCAAGCCATACTAGGTGTATTCCAGACGAATACAATCGGAGTTATATTAAAAAAAAATCTAAAGCATTATAAATGGCAGTGAATGGCAGTCCAAATTTTTAAGCCCAGAAAAAAGTGCATCCATCCATTGTAAAAGTAATCCACATGGCTTCAGGGGGGTTAATAAAGACATTCTGATGCGAATCGATGGGTTTGTGTAAAAAAAAAAAAATCCATATTTAACAAGTTATAATGTAAAATATGTAGCTTCTGGCGGGACGGCCTTCCGTATTAAAGTTACGGAAAAAGTGTAACTGGCACGGCAATGTCGTCGGACGTAGAGGGGAAGAAAAACGCAACTGGCGCAGCGACGGCATCGGACATGGTGTAAAACAAAACGTAATTGCCGCGACGATGACGTCGGACGTGGCGTAAACCTTTTGAACTTCGAGAGGCGTTACACTTATTTCGTAAGTTGAAGGCGGTCCGCCAGAAGTCCGCCAGAAGCCTTTATTAACCCCCCGGAGCCCTCTGGATTATTTTTATAATGGATACAGGGCTTGACATTAAGCATGTTCATGTGCTTGTCCAGAAAAAAGTTTGATATTTTGTGTGTGTGTGTGTGTGTGTGTGTTTTAAATATAATTTATTCTGAAACATTAAATATTGCTTCTTAAATGTAAGTGACTTTAAGGGAATGTTAATTGAAGTGAATGTTAATTAATTGTTTTGCTATGAACTGTCATATGAAGTCAGTGTCATTTTCAGTCGTGGTGGTATTCAGGAAAACAGGTCAAGTGTTGTAATGTCTTCTCTAGAGGCTGCACAAGTGTCAACAGCGCAACCTTGTTATCGTCAGTTCACACTATCAATCGCCCCTTACACTAAATTAATGCAATCATTCTTGCATTTTGGTGATTCGCTAGCTATTTTTTGTTTTAATCAGGTCCATCGGGCAAGCAAAATTCTCTTTCACTTGTCCCTTCGAAAAATCCACAAGCGTTAATGTCGAGCCCTGGGATAGATGCACTTTTTTTCTGGGCTTCAAAATTTGGGCAGCCATTCACTGCCATTTATAATTTTTGGATTAGCCAGAACTTTTTTTAATATAACTGATTCAGGGCTCGACATTAACGCTTGTCTGGGACAAGGGGATTTTTTGAAGGGACAAGTGAAAGAGAATTTTACTTGCCCGATGGACAAGGGCCTGATTAAAACAAAAAATAAACTAACGTTAGTGAATCACCAAAATGCAAGAATGATTGTGCATTAATTTAGCGATCGATAGTGGATAATAATATATGATGAAATGACGATAACAAGTTTGCGCTGTTGACACTCGTGCAGCCTCTCGAGGAGAAATTACAACACTAGAGCCATTTAAGCTGTTTCTTATGATTTCATATGACGGTTCCATAAACATTACATTAACATTCACTTAGTCACTTACATTTTAGATGCAATATTGAGTGTGTTTGTTCTATTTCAGCAGCGAAAATCGTTCACAGCAGAACCGTAACGCGTCTCACAGCAACTGAACGATTCAGTGTTTGAATGAATCGTTTGAATGAACGACTCAATGGCTCACTCATTAAGACGGCCACCTGCTGCCACCTACTGGAGGTTTAGTTTCATGTTTAAACATACTTTCTAACATTTGTATTTGTCTATTCAAAACTACAAATCTCAAAACATTATTTAATGTAGTTGTGATTTTTCAGTGTAAATTATTTTATTTGATTGGTAACAGCCCTTATATTGTCTTATTTTAATTTAATGTATTGATCAAATTTAACAATATAGAATGAAACCTGAAGCAGAGCCTTTATTTAATAAGATTAGGGGGAAAATTCCCTTTATAAAGGGTAAAAATAGCATACGTTTCAAATGATTCAATAATTTTTTTTTAAATCACAAATATGCATATTTAAATATGTCAAAGCTGATTGAACACTGGGGAGAATATTGCTTCAGAATAAATTATATTTACAACGCACACACGCACGGAAAAACAAAAAAATATCGAACTTTTTTCCGGACAAGCACATTTTTTATTTGGCCAAGTGAATGAACGATTTACTTGTCCAAAGGACAAGCACATGAACATGCTTAATGTCAAGCCCTGTGATTGTATTCGTCTGAAACAAGAATGTAATACACCTAGGATGGCTTGAGGGTGAGTAAATCATGGGCTAATTCTCACTTTTGGGTGAACTAACCCTTTAATATGACAGTGGTTTTAAATGTTGTTTTTGTTGCTTTTTTGCATTTGAATATTGCACTTTACTAGTAGATACAGCATGAAATAAACATGTATGAACATCAGAGAATATGTTTAAAGATACAGTACAATGTATGAAATCTGTATTGTCTCATGTAATCGCAGTGTTTCAACTGCGCAAACGTTAATAAAGGTCAATAAATAGCTTTTAAGCAATGTCATGTCACATTTACCTCAGAAAAAATATTCTGTCAGATAGAAAAAGTATATTTACTATATTGCATAGTTATTGTATTGCTGTTCTTTAGTGTTTAATGTATGTTTGAATAAATATTTTATGACAGCACCACTTAAAATTTGTATCTGTGTCTCATTTTTTTCCAGCCAGATGATGATGAGAGAGACATTGTTCATGGGGTTAATGTAGGGGATCTTGACCATGAGTGAGGACATCAGACATGATAGTGCCTTCCCAGATGATGTTGTGGATGTGGATGTCATACTGGACGGAGATTGTGGTCATGGATCTAGAAGATGCCCTAAATGCCTTTGCCACACTATTTGGGCTCGAGCTATGAGGTTATCCAACTTTTTATTTTATTTTTATTTTTAATCTAGGTTTAATGATTGGGGAGAGCTGCAAAGCTGAAAAAAATGCAGTGAGGTAACACTGGTGCATATGTGCTGTTTATGCTCATTGATAAATGTACTGAAGCTTGAGAGCTTACACATTGTTAATTAAAATGAACTTAAATTAAGTTTATATTAAAATGGTATAAAGCCAAATCAGAGGTGTTTAAGAGTCTGTGCCGTTTCTTTTTGCAATTTTCTGAAGAAAGGACATTTCAGACCTTTTGTGTGGTTGTTTTTGGTGTTTGTTTTTGCAATAAATATAAATGTCTACTGATATGTGTTGCTGTGATTTTAATTTGCTATGGGTTTTATTCTAAATCAAATGTAATTTACAAATCAATAATGCAATTAATACTTATTAAAGCAGCTTTGCAACCAACTAAAGTGAAGTTATGATGACTAGAACATTTAAGTTCAGAAAACTAAACTGAAGTTATGATGACTATCAAATTTAGGTTCAGAAAACTAAAGGGAAGTTTTTATTACTAAATGGAATTAGTTCAGATAACTTATCCAAATAAGTAAGAGAAACTTTAAAAAACCAATGCAAAAAGATAACAAAATATATTAAGTTTTGTCAAATTATGTTATAACGGAAAAAGACCTCAAACTTGTGAATGCAGTAGATCATTTTTTGTTATACAGTTGTGTCTTTTGTATTCCATATCTAATGTCTTCATAACAATATCTAAATACTTTCCCCTAAAATGAAACGTATTCGATATGTTCAGCAGTAAATTAACAATTAAACCACATTTTAATGTCACATTTTACAGTTTAGCTTTTGCAGTCAGTGCCAAATAGAATTCTCTGAATAACACGAATAATAGTATTAATATTGTTTTGATGTTTTGAACGGTCTACAATAAGAAAAAAGTCAGTAAAATAGACCTCGTTAAAGTATAACTGATACATTTTTTAAAATCTGATTTGGCTTCCAACTAACCAAAGTGGCTGAATATCCAAGCCAATATTTAAGAGTCCAAAGCAGAACTCACTGACATCAGATATAGTAGGCCTATAACTCAAAGTAATAATTTACTCACACTCGTGTTGTTTCAGACCCATAGTATATGACTGTTTCTTCTGATGAACAGATCAGAAATAATATTTAAACTGTTTTGTCCATGCATTGAAAATACCAAAACAAAATTAGACCATGTTGACCTAATATGGATGAGGAAAAACATTTTCTTATTAATATGGTTTTAAAAATAATGCCTTTTGTCTTGATACATAAAGATATATTAAAATACCATCAGACAATAGAAATGAAACTCAGAAAAAGGACAACTTGAATAAAGAAGACTTTTATTAATTATTTTCTTTCTTTGAGATTGATGCTGTTTTTCATGCCGTGATTGTTTTAGTGTTTTACAGTTTTAGTTTTTCAGTAAATTAAATTTTTATGTTAGTTCCTTTGTTTGTGTATAATGTTAATAAAACATTGGAACAAACTCTGTTCTTTAAATGCATTTTGACAGGGGAAAAAAATAAATATAGATTCAGATTTATTTTACAATTACACTTTCAAAATCTGTGATTATTTGTGATTACATATTTTAATTGACCGATAGCGCTAGTTTTTATGTTTAACATGGACATTTTGATTATTCATGATAATCAGTACATTATTATAATAATTATGTCACAAAGCACCTGCTTTATTAAGTTCTGGTCTAGATGACTAAATTACTACTACCCATTATAAATAGTAATTGTTTAATTTATAGAATTTTCACTGCTCTAACCAGTGGTACTTACATGATCATATGCCTAAATTTAGAAACATTTTCAGAAGAGATTTATTTTTGATGTTTACCATGTAGAAGCTGTACCAGCTCCATTCACCAATGCTGCGTCCCAATTCACCTAATACGACCTAAAAGTATGTACTCTTTTTTAGAAAAGAAAAAAGTACAGCTTTGGGACATACTACTTTGTCATCTTTAACAGACTCTGTTGCTTAGTTACGCCTGCAAACCATTACCCTCGTAAAATTTTACCAATCAAACAATGGATGCCATTAAGTGGAATGCCAAACAGTCATGCACCGAGTTTAAGGATTTGTTTGATGATGCTAACAGTTCATTATTTTCTTCTTTCAAAACAGCTATCAAAGAATATAGTTTAGGTGGAAAGGAGTTGCAAGAAGAAGTACGCAGTCTGAAGCAGCAAGTGTTTACTATGCAAACTTCTCTTGATGCCCTTAAGCAGAGAAGCCTTCAACTTGACAGTAAGATAGTTGAATGGGAGGATGTTGCTCCTGCTCCTGCTCCTTCTCAGGTATGTTTAGGTTCAGCTGCACCATGCAATACTGGGGATTTGGTCAGTCAGGTTTCTGTTCCATCTAATTTGACCTGTGGCCGTGTCCAGCCTATTGAGATGATTTTTCCCTCCTTTGGGGGGCTACATGATGAGCCCGATCCACTAGTTTACTTAGAAAGATGTAAAGACTTCTTGGCTCTCAGACCAATGTCAAATAGTGAAATTCTTGCAACAATGCGTAGTGTTTTGCATGCTTCTACCCGTGATTGGTGTGAGACTGTGAGATTCAAAATTGATACTTGGGAATGTTTTCAGCAAGCTTTTTTAGCTGTCTTTTTGCCAGAAGATTATCAAGACATGTTGGAGGATGAAGTACGAAATCGGTTACAAGGGGAAAATGAAAGTGTTCGTGATTTTACCTTCTCATTTCAAGCTTTGTTTAAGCGTTGGAAAAAGGAAGCTACTGAGGATGAAGTTTTAAAAGCCCTGTTAAAAGCTATGAACCCTTGTTTTGCGAGTCAGCTTCGAGGTTGTGCACAGACTGTTGAGGAACTAGTGAGGTTGGGGACTCAAATAGAAAGAGATTATGATCATCAGAGAAAGTATAATCAGCTTCAGTTGTCTAAGAGCACTACATTTGACCAGAATTCACAGACTAGAAAAATAAAAGAGGTAGAACAAAAAGTTATCTTGCCTTCAGAGCAACGAAACCCAAGCTTGATGTGTTGGAGGTGTCATGAAAATCATTCTCCAGGTTCTCGTCCTAATTTCAAGGTGGCTTTGAGTGAAAAACACTCTGGAGGGCATACACAGGGTGGTAAAGAATCCCAGGGTCGTAGTCATCAGCGAGGGGTAGTGTCCACTTATGATGTGCAACGACTTGTAAAGAAAGATCCAACTAGTAGCGGACAGGACAAGCGAGTTGGCCCAGTTGTTCTTAAACAGTTGGTCGTTCCCTTAACTGTGAGTAACTGTACTGGGAAAGCACTTGTAGATACAGGGGAAACCTACACATTATTGCATTTTGATTTATGGAACAAGATGAAAGGACCTAAAGAGCAACTTGATGCATGACATGAAGGACCTCTTTATCGGGCTAATGGTGATGCTACTATGCCTCTTGGTCAGAAAATGCTTGATTTTTATTTGCATGATTTGCATTTCCAAGTTCCTACAGTTGTCCTTCCAGCTCAGAAACTTGTCTATTCAATGGTTCTGGGGTTAGACTTCATAGCGTTGACTGGTTTGCAGCTTAATATTATAGATCAGTTGTACAGTTTCTCAGGGGACCTGGAAAATCGTGTTTTTTCCTTTCAGCCACCAATTACCTCAGGGGATTCTTAGAGGTTTTGGATTGTCCCTATGGATTGTAAGCCTACTGCTTCTCTTTATTCCACTGTTCCTCCTGTCCAACTTGAGTGGTCAGTGAGTGAGTACATGGAGAACTATGTGCAGGAAAAAACTGGAGTGGAACTTGTTGAGTTTGTACAAACCAAAGTCAATGAGAGTAATTTATCAGACAAAGAGTCTCATGTTCTTTTTACTCTCTTGTATGATCATCCTGAAGTATGCACTCCTTCTCTTGGTAGGACTCATCTGGTTCAGCATAAGATCGCTGTCCGTACAGATGTGGTTGTTGCGCAAAAGCCATATAGGTTACCAGTACATAAAAAGGAAATGGTTAAGGATCAAATTGATGATATGCTTTCACGAGACATTATTCAGCCATCTCATTCTTCTTGGGCATCTCCTATTGTGCTGGTGCCTAAAAAAGATGGAGGTCAGCGATTTTGTGTTGATTATCAACTGTGCTGTGAGCGAAAGTGATGCATTCCCTTTCCCTACTGTGGGTGAAATCTTGGAGTCACTTGCTGGAGCCGGTGTGTTTAGTACTCTTGATCTTAACAGTGGGTACTGGCAAGTGGCAATGGACCCAGACAGTATGGCTAAAACTGCCTTTGAGTCCCCTTTTGGGTTGTATGAGTTCAAGGTTTTACCTTTTGGTTTAAAGAATGCTCCAGCCACATTTCAAAGGCTCATGAATAGGATGTTGGCTGAATGTTTAGGACAGTGTTGTTTGGTTTATCTAGATGACATAGTCTTTTAGTCATCAAATTTCAGTCAGCATATACAACAAAATCAATCAAAATCAAAATCAAACTTTATTTCTATAGCCCTTTATAGCAGCCACAAGGTGTCCAAAGTGATTCACATCAAATATAAATAACACATAATTTGAATACAATATTCAAATAAAAGTAGAGAATATACACTGTTATAATGTTACACCGCTACTGCGTATCAAATGCCAATTTAAACAAATAAGTTTTAAGTTTTGTTTTAAATAGTACAGCAACAGCGAAAGCCCTATCGCCCCACTGTTTATGCCTCGACTTTGGAACCTGTAAAGTGCATTGATCAGAAGACCGCAAACGCCGATTTTGTCCACCCAGAATTAAAAGCTCGGACAGGTACTCAGGGGCTAGCCCATTTAGAGCTTTAAAAACAAACAATAAAATCTTAAAATCAATTCTAAAACGCACTGGAAGCCAGTGGAGAGTAGCTAAAACCGGAGTAATGTGTGCTCTTCTAGGAGGACTGGTTAAAAAGCGAGCAGCAGAATTTTGTACAAGTTGCAGACGGGAAAGAGATGTTTGACTCAAACCGACATAAAGAGCATTGCAATAATCAAGCCTTGAACTAATAAAGGCATGTAAAGCTCTTTCCAAATCGTGCCTTGTAAGAAAAGGCTTTACTTTACTAAGCAGACGAAGTTGGAAGAAGCTCATTTTTAATACATTACTAATCTGTGTATCAAATTTCATGCTGCAATTGAAACGCCCAAATTCCTGACAGTTTGTTTTGCACATGGAGTCAAAGCTTAAATGTGAATTTACATTATCATCTTTATTTACATTATTTAGGGTGGATTCCTCTTCTGTATATGCAGTGGTGTCAGCATTATTTGGAACTGCTCTGTGTTTGTTCACTTTTTTGGACATGATGAACTTATCTGTGTGTACAATGAATCTTTTAAGTGAACGAATCCTTGCATTGACTCGTATCTCCTTTTGTTCACTGAATTCTCTACTTTTTGACGTTCATTATTGCTTTGGTGACTTTTCCGTCCTCCAGAAATTGACTATAGCACTATATGACTATTAATGAAAGAGCTTTTTTGGGTTGGGATTGTGAAACTGAAGCTTATGATACATGGGGCAACATTTTGAGCAATGTTGCTGAATGATGTTGCTGTGTGTGGACATTTTTCCATTGAGAATGGGCAACACATTTCTTTTTGGATATCCAGATAGAAATTTGTTGCTTCCACAAAAATATTAGTAACAAATAAGAAAAGTTTCTTGAGCACTATAATGATTGCTGAAGGATTGTGACACCTTGAAATTCAACTTTGCCATCACAGGAATGAAATAATTTTTAAATTATATTATAACAGAAAACTTAAAGACCTCAAACTTGTGAATGCAGTAGATCATTTTTTTGTTATACAGTTGTGTCTTTTGTATTCCATATCTAATGTCTTCATAACAATATCTAAATACTTTCCCCTAAATCAAGCATATTCAATATGTTCAGCAGTAAATTATCAATTAAACCACATTTTAATGTCACATTTTACGGTTTAGCTTTTGCAGTCAGTGCCAAATAGAATTCTCTGAATAACACGAATAATAGTATTAATATTGTTTTGATGTTTTGAACGGTCTACAATAAGAAAAAAGTCAGTAAAATAGACCTCGTTAAAGTATAACTGATACATTTTTAAAATCTGATTTGGCTTCCAACTAACCAAAGTGGCTTATGACCATTGCTGTAGGCCTGCTATACTTAGTCTAAGCCTGTCTTCATCTGAAAACCTTTCTGAATTGTGCATATGTTTTATTGTTAACACTGGCTGAAATTATGTGTGTATTCTTTGTGAACAGTGTGTGTGTATATCTGTGTATGGATAAATGTATGCTTATCCGTGTATATTTTGTACAAACAGTGATCGACTCAAAAGCTGAATACTGTGTACACATTTTTGGTGACGGCAATGGATGAAGCTTTAATGTACGTACATCGCTGAAACTTTCCAGTGTTCATTTGTCATTGCAGCACTGTCCCTAAGATCCAGCCGTCCTGAGACATCGCTGATCAAAAGATTCTATATCAAAAACATTGTAAGTATTAATGAGTTAGTTCACCTAAAAAACGTTAATCAACTACTCACTCACCTTCATGTTATTCCAAAGCCGTAAGACCTTCGTTCATCTTCAGAACTCAAATTAAGATATTTTAAATTTAATCTGAGATTTCTGTCCCTCCCTGACATCAGTCTACATCGACAACTACAATGTAGAGTTAATAAAGAGATTGTTAAAGTACTCCATATAAATTGTTGGTTTAACTTTTTTTTTTTTTTTTTTTTTTTTTTTTTACAGGTAAGTAACCTGGTTACATATATATATATATATATATATATATATATATATATATATATATATATATATATATATATATATATAGTTTAGTTCAATTAACTTAAAAATTTGAGTTAATACAATGAAGGATCTGTGTCAGATTGCTTATGTCCCTTTATTGTAAGTTGCTTTGGATGAAAGCGTCAACTAAATGCTTAAATGTAAATGTATGACACACACAAACAAGTTTGCTCTTCTTTTACACTCTATTAAGTCTCGACCCGGAATATCCAAGCCAATATTTAAGAGTCCAAAGCAGAACTCACTGACATCAGATATAGTAGGCCTATAACTCAAAGTAATAATTTACTCACACTCGTGTTGTTTCAGACCCATAGTATATGACTGTTTCTTCTGATGAACAGATCAGAAATAATATTTAAACTGTTTTGTCCATGCATTGAAAATACCAAAACAAAATTAGACCATGTTGACCTAATATGGATGAGGAAAAACATTTTCTTATTAATATGGTTTTAAAAATAATGCCTTTTGTCTTGATACATAAAGATATATTAAAATACCATCAGACAATAGAAATGAAACTCAGAAAAAGGACAACTTGAATAAAGAAGACTTTTATTAATTATTTTCTTTCTTTGAGCTTGATGCTGTTTTTCATGCCGTGATTGTTTTAGTGTTTTACAGTTTTTGTTTTTCAGTAAATTAAATTTTTATGTTAGTTCATTTGTTTGTGTATAATGTTAATAAAACATTGGAACAAACTCTGTTCTTTAAATGCATTTTGACAGGGGAAAAAATTAAATATAGATTCAGATTTATTTTACAATTACACTTTCAAAATCTGTGATTATTTTTGATTACATATTTTAATTGACTGATAGCGCTAGTTTTTATGTTTAACATGGACATTTTGATTACTCACGATAATCAGTACATTATTATAATAATTATGTCACAAAGCACCTGCTTTATTAAGTTCTGGTCTAAGAATTTTAGATGACTAAATTACTACTACCCATTATAAATAGTAATTGTTTAATTTATAGAATTTTCACTGCTCTAACCAGTGGTACTTACATGATCATATGCCTAAATTTAGAAACATTTTCAGAAGAGATTTATTTTTGATGTTTACCATGTAGAAGCTGTACCAGCTCCATTCACCACTGCTGCGTCCCAATTCGCGTAATACGACCTAAAAGTATTTACTCTTTTTTAGAAAAGAAAAAAGTACAGCTTTGGGACATACTACTTTGTCATCTTTAACGGACTCTGTTGCTTAGTTACGCCTGCAAGCCATTACCCTCGTCATCTCACTTTAGAAGCTATGCGTGTGATGTCACCATCGGCCAGAGTTGCTGCAGTCACCATCATCACCTCAGGGTCTAGTCTCATGGTTACTATACCTACTCTAGCCTGACTATCTACCTACCTGTGTTACTTACCTGAGATCACCTTCATCTGTCTTCTGTCATCAGTCTTCTGCTAAAGTCCTCAGTGGTCCGGGTCTCCAGATTCCGGCTCTCCATTCTCATCTTCAAACAGAAGGAACTCCGAAGGAACCCATCCAGCGAAGTCATCTGCAAACTATCAGACTGCTGCGATACTGACCATCGATTCACTCCTGCTTCTTCTCTGCTTTCTGCTCTAATAAACAACTGTACTTTATACTTACCTTGTTTGTCTCCTTCTGTTGCATGACGAAATAATCATTACCGTCCCTCAGATTTGACTGACTGAATGCTGTTACAGTGCTGAAGAAGGAATGCATCCTTGATGTACACCTTTTACTAATATTAAACCATCCTGTGTTTCCTCATTCTGTTCGAACAGATCCATCGATGACTTCCATCAAAATTATATCAGTTTAAAGTTTCTTCTATACAGGTAATTCTAGTGTTGTTGCTGTTGTCACAAGACAGTGATCTTCTGCCAAGAACATCAGGCCAATCCTCTCCTGTCCAGAAGGTGGTTTGTCTTCGTCTGGCATCTCAGCTGAGACCTGTCCACTATGGGTGACCCTACCAGTAGTTGTGAAGTACCAGTGGCGTAGCTCTCGGCATCACTGATGCACACAAGCCCTCACAGCACGTCAAGCTGCAAACCATATGAGGGACCCTAACCTACCCTAACCAAACTGCTCAAAAACAACCGCACATAACCAACCAATCTAAACATCCTAACAACCACATATCAATGCACGAAAAACCACTCCGAAAATCCAGCAACCGTTCCATAACATGCTAATAACCTCTCAGAAAACCTTGCCAAACATGTCAACATCATCCCAAACACTGTGACAACCAAATAGCAATGCATTAAAACCACTTAGAACAACCTAGGAGGAGTCACATGACATCAAAAGCGTCCAACCAATTTCACAGAAGCATTCTTAAAATTCATCTAAATAAAAAACCTAACCTACTCTGTGGTAATAAAAACGTACACCACCATAACTCAATATTTACATACGTAGGCCCCGCTGTGCGATACTCCAGCCTCCATTTGACACTTTGATGACTCAGTGTCTGGGCTTCTTTCTTCTGGGTTCCTCAGGCAGGGGCTCTTCACTGATGACCAAATGGATTCGTGGAGCGAAGCTTCTGCTGGGTGCGGAGAAGCTTTCAGTGATCAGGACGCGTCCGTCAGGCTGCTCCGTCTCCACCAGTGAAGGGCAGTTGAGGGTCTCCCACAGCCGCTGCTTGATCTTCAGTCCCAGCTCAAGGCTGTAGGGACGGTGCCGACCAGAGCGCGTCATCTTCATTGGCTCCACCACAGAGCGATAAATGTCCTGGTATTTCTCCACGCTATAGCCGTGGATGGAGACAGGCTCTTCCTGCTGACACACGTCCACTGAAGAGACTGAGGGTGCTGGATGAATGTCGGGAAGGACAGCTGCGTTCTTTAGGTAGCGCTCGTCCAAACCGGTGGGTCTTTGAACTTCATCCGAGATGCAGCTGTAATTGTGATCTAACTTGATTACAGCTGCTAACTGTGAAAGGTCTTGAATGGAAGAAAGGCCCTCCACCAAGAATCCCCTCAGGTGTGTGGGACGAGCCCTGGTTCTTCTTGAGCGACGCTGTTCCATGCTGATGATTGAAGAGCAACTTCCCAAATTAGACAAATTGAAGAAACTTTCTAATCTGAAGAGTTGTAAAGAGCTTGTAGCATGAATGATCAGACTTCAAGGTTTGTTGTGTTGATTTCAAATGTCAACTGCAGTTGCTACTCGATTAGAATGTTGAGGCTCGTTTAAATGTAAACAACATTTGATATCAGCAGCAAGTCAATTAGAGCAGCATAAGCACTACATTAATAAAGTTATATGCTTCTCTATTACCATTATCATCTTTATTTACATTATTTAGGGTGCATTCCTCTTCTGTATATGCAGTGGTGTCAGCATTATTTGGAACTGCTCTGTGTTTGTTCACTTTTTTGGACATGATGAACTTATCTGTGTGTTCAATGAATCTTTTAAGTGAACGAATCCTTGCATTGACTCGTATCTCCTTTTGTTCACTGAATTCTCTACTTTTTGACGTTCATTATTGCTTTGGTGACTTTTCCGGCCTCCAGAAATTGACTATAGCACTATATGACTATTAATGAAAGAGCTTTTTTGGGTCGGGTTGTGAAACTGAAGCTTATGATACACGGGGTAACATTTTGAGCAATGTTGCTGAACGATGTTGCTGTGTGTGGACATTTTCCCATTGTGAATGGACAACACATTTCTTTTTGGATATCCAGATAGAAATGTGTTGTTGCCCATTCTCAATGGGAAAGTGCCCAAGCAACATTTTTCAGCAATTGCCCGGTCAGTGGTCTGTTACTTTATAATTAATAGCAGTTTATAGCAGTTTTTGGGTTGTGCATTCGAGTGATGATGAATATTATGGGGGCGGCTTGCAGACGCCTATAATTTGACCGTTAAGAAATATCGCTAAGAAATTAATACTGTCACGTAACAAATCTGCTTCAAATTAAAAATAAAATTAATTACAACATTTAAATAAAAATGCAAAGGGATCCGTGTACAAATACTATAAAACTGTGAATATAAATCATTGGGAATCATATATATATATATAAAAAAAATGCATTGTATCATTTATCTATAATAACTTTTATTGGTTTGGTCGGTAAAATCCAGATCATTTTTTTTTATTTTTTAGTTTGTTACGTTTTTTGTCAGGTGGCTTTTGTAACTATATGTCATTACGTTGTCTTGACGCGAGTCAATCGGTGTGTTGGACACAACTGCCAAGCAAGGCCCATGTCAATTTCGGACAATTCACGGCAGTTTTCGGTGTTGCCTGCAAATTGCCGTCTGCAGTCGTAAACCTGAACTTCCACGACAATCTACAGTGTCGCTTACTGACGAAAATCCCACTTTTCATGCAGTGAGACCTTGCTGGAGGATTTGATGGAAACTGAGGTGAGAAGGAAGAGAAAACAGTGTCACAGAACGTGATTGTAAAGTAGTATTATAATGAGTGTCATTGCATTGAATCTTATTTTTCAAAACTGTTGTAATAATTAGCTGTTATTTTTGTAGCAAATGTCTCTTGAATTACTCTGGAAACTCTTGGCTTGAAAGAAAAAGAAAAGCAAGAGAAACTGGTTAAAGCAGAGCATGAGAAAGAAAGTCTACTTTAAAGTTGCTAGATTGCTTGGGGCGAGTAAAAATCATGTCACTGATATTCCTCAACTGTGTGTGCCTGTCTCTTGAAAACATGGACTTATGGAGAGCCCTTAATTCAAGTGATAGTTCTCCAAAAATGAAAATGCGATCTTTATCTGCTTACCCCCAGTGCATTCAAGATGTTTGTTTCTTCAGTAGAACAAATGAAGATTTTTAACTCCTACTGTTCCCATATAATGCATGTCAATGGGGTGTTTTCTATGAGAGCCACTATGAGAGTAAAAAACACATAGATGTACGAATCCATATTAAACGCAGCGGCTCGTGACTGCACATTGATGTCTTAGGACATGAAACAATCTTTTTGTGTGAGAAACCGAACAGTATATATATATATATATATATATATATATATATATATATATATATATATATATATATATATATATATATATATTTTTTTTTTTTTTTTTTTTACCTCAAATACAACATTATGTACATCAGCTGTCCCCACCACTGCCTGCAAGTGAGGTCAAATTACACGATATGGCGTAGAAACAGGGGTGGATCTAGAAAATTATTTACGGGGGGGGGGGGGGGGGGGTGGCAAGGTGTGACATGAGAACTATGAGGGGTGGCAACACTGAAGCAAGCGTCCTTGCATGGTTCTTGTGAATTCAAATAATATAATATACATGGTCAGTGTACACACAGGAGCACACATTTTTATTGGGCTATAAAGATTAAAGACTGTTGTGTGATAGATTTTTCCTGAACCTGATAGCTGGACTGGAAACTTAAAGTGACTACAAGTTTATATCAATATTAATTTACAAAGCATAACAAACAATACAGATTATATATATGAATATAAGCCTCAGAGCATCAATTACTGGTTTATTTCTTCACCAACAGATAGCCAAAACACAAGTTGTAGTGCATCTAGATTAAGATGTGGTGCATTCAATCACGAACAAATATTGTCAACAAAAAAGAAAAGAAAAACATCCCATCTAAAGTCATCAAAATATCTTGTTTTGCAAGTATCTAATAACAAAAGCACTGGTTGTAACGATAATAGCCTATGCTTTACCAGGTAAATATATATTGACATATGGTCCTTGAAATCATGACTTATAACCTATAGGTTATAAAAATAAATAGGTTTTGACTATTTTATGTTAATGTAAAAAATGTTTGAAAAGGCGCACTGTACACAACATCAATGGGCAACTGCCATTCTTCCGTCCACCACTCCATCTTCTCCAATGCTGCCTTCCACAACTTAATTTGTACGTATACTTTTTTCTGTCTTATCTGCACCTTCCACTCCCACATTATCTGTCTCAGATTTACCTTTTCTTTTTGGTAAAAAATAAATAAATAATAATATGGATGTCATGTCAGCCTTTAGTTAGTAGGCTATCCCGCAATACACCCTTTCATAGATGTTAAAATGCACTAGGCCTACATTTAAACAACGTTTTATTCAATTAATTACTTTATAGTTATAGGCTATATTTACTTTGCTCACGCAAGTAGAAAAACATTTAAACATACAGGCCTATGCTAAAATAATATAAAAATTACATTAAAATTTACAATAGACAATCTAGTCTTTGATTTTTTTTATTTTTGAATATTTTTACATGAAATCCTGCAGGTCATAAAGAACTTTTCTCCGCACCTCCAAGAAACGACGAGTGCTATACATTATGTCTCCCTATGTCATTTGCTTTAAAGGTACACTGTGTGATATTTTCCCCCATCTAGCAGTGAAAAGGTATATGACCATCCATGATTTCGTTTTTAACCTCTACGGTGGATGATTTAGTCTGAGATTAAAATGGCAATCCCCCTCTTCACATTTGACATGGTGCCATAGAGTGTTAAAGCGCAAAAGGCGAAGCTTGAATTTATGGCTATGTCCCTCTTTGGCTAATGTACTTTCAAGATGGAGGAGCAACATGGCGACCAGCATTCGAACCCCTCACCCGTATGAGAATACTTTATTACTTGAATTGAGTAAATATACATTAATGAGCACATATATTTTTTGAAAGAATTAAGTGTTTTTAGCTAAGAATAAACTAAAAAAGTTACACAGAGTAGCTTTAAAATACACAAATCAAAAACAACACAACGTGTTGAAGCATTTCAGCTGTATATTTGCTTCTGGTCATTTCTATTTAGGCCTATGCATTATTTAAAAATCATATAATAATAAAAATAAATAAATAAATAAATACATGACCAAATGTTCAAAAAGTTGATTTCGTTGACACAGAAAAGTTGACACAGTGTATCAAACGAATGGATTGAACTCACTCATTACGACAGGGACTTGCTGCCACCTGCTGTCTGTTTTAATTTCATATTAAATATTAAACATATCACTTCTTTGATTCCATCATGCCATATTTTTGGATTAATATGATGTTCATACTTTTAATAAGGTTGCCCCTGGACATGAGCTTATGGAAGTAGGCTAAAGACTACTAATAGAGTCTTTAATAGAAAAACATGGTCTTGTTTCAAATGCATTGATCAATATTCTTGTGTTGACTTCACTGTAGCTTATGTAATAAATAAATAAATAAATAAATAAATAAATAAATAAATATATATATATATATATATATATATATATATATATATATATATATATATATATATATATATATATATATATATATATTTATTTATTTTTTATTTTTTTGCTTTTTTACTTTTCTTTGCGTATTTATTTATTTATTTTTAATATTGGCAGCTTTGCTATTCCATATACCACACAAATATTTCCAGTAGACACCTACCTATACTGAAAAACGGAACATTTGTATGTGTTTCCCACCTCTCCTCCAGACCTTTACCTCTGACACTCAAAAATCACTGAGAAATGAGCCTTACTTGCATTCTTATACGTTCACCATATGTTGTTTCGTTCTGGATTGGTTCTTAATATGTAGTACAACAACACTGACATCTGCAGGAGGTATGGTTTCTGCACATATTTCATTGAAAATATAATTTTTATTCTAAAATGAGAAGCCCACCTGTCATATACAGAATATAAAACCAGGCATCCGCACAATCATCAATGAGATATCTTCACAAATAATGATTGAGCTTTCCTCTGAACTAGCATTTTTACAATGATTTATTATTATAGGCTAGCCTAATCATGTCCAATGGTTATTTTCTTTCCAGCCAGTTCTCTAGTAAGTTTATTTCACACAGAGACCATGCAGAGTAACAACGGGTGTTTCTATTATTTTATGTAGCCTATAATAATTTAAACACTGCCATGTATTTTTTTTGTTTGTTTATATTGATATAGGCTAACTGCTTAAAAGTTTTGCTAGAAACGTTTAGTTTTTGTTTTATTATCCAATTTCATTCATACTTTTAAGTAGCCTATAGTTTAAGTTTCCAAACACTTTTGTGGGCAATATTGCAAAATCGAGAAGATGCGTCACGCGCCAGCAGGTGGAGCCGCGTCATTTAGTGTCTTCAGCGCGCGCTCACTGTGGGTTTCATCAGGTTGACAGGCAAAGGAAGAGACGGAGTAACCGAAAGCTTCTCAATGCGAATGGGTACTGTGCTTTGCTGGACACCAATGCTATGACAAAAGGAGCTAGATTTTGTTTTGCTCTCTAGAGAAGTCCGAAGTAAGTGAGTAAGTCCTCGCGCAGCTCATGGTAGAGGCTCAGCAGAGTTTCAGAGGAAGCAGGATGTACCATGAAGACGGTGCAAACTCTCTCAGACCACGATATGGATGTAAGTAAGACCCACTTAACTTCATGTAATTTATGAAACTACTACGAAATGAGTACAATTTTTATGTGAATTAACTGTAGTGCCCAATGTAATCTGACACCTATGATCAGTGCAGTGAATGGCTAGTTTGACCAGATACCCCCTGGTGTATATAGCCTATATATATATATATATATATATATATATATATATATATATATATATATATATATATATATATATATATATATATATATATATATATAATTATTTTATAATTTCTTTATGATCAATACTGATTATTTCTGTGTTTAATAACTGGTATGCAGATCTGGTGGTTGGTATGGATAAAGTATAAAGTATGGTATGTGGTATGTTGATTAATCTATTGCACGCACTACATTAAATAAGTGTTACTTATTCATTAAGAGTTTAACATTCAAAAGGTAGACTGAACCGATAAAGGGTGAAAACTTTAAAATAATGGTTATCAGTCTACATAGTTTAACTCAGTTAGGCTACCTGTTTAAATTTGTCACACCCACTTCCGATTTTTGCGTCAAGACGCCATGATAGTAATGTGCAAACTTACAAGACAGTCACTCTGAAACATTAAAACTGTATTTTGAGCCCTACAAATATGCATAAAATAAAATAAAACAAAACATAAAATAAAATCCCTTTCCTGACATATCCCAATAGTAAGTTGCCTCAGAAAGGTGCTTGTGTATTTTTGGCATTACATCTCATGCTGTGGCCTGAGTAAAGAGAAGCTCCATGATAGTTTTCTCCAGTTAAACATTACCTCTGCCCTTTGTAAAATCACCTAACAGTCTTTACAGTTCAGACATTCGAGGAATTCTGTTTGAGGACTTTATCTGTGCAGGTTTTATTAAACACACACACACATTGTACCATGTTGTCAATATATCATTATGTCTATACTGCGTATATCTAGATTGATGAACAATGTTCAAGATGGTGTTGGAGTAGCACACATTTGATTCTGGTGTGAACTGCTAGTTGGTTGCGTATCAGAAGCTGCTAGTTTGAGTTTAACTCCACTATATCAAATCAAGGTTGAGAGATGTACTTGAGCACTTTTTGTCGGCTCTTAAAAAGAAGTTTACTTAACTCGTGTCAACACTGGCAACGAGATCACATTCCAGCTAAACTGCTGACAAGGCCGCTGGTTTCATTAGCTAGGGTGTTTACATTAGCCTTTTTGATATTGATTGCCTTTTTTATTCATAAAAAGTAAATTTTTTGATATGACAACACATTCTCATGTTGCATTTTAACTCCAAAAAGCTAACTTTAAAACTATTCCCTATGCTGTTTGTTTGCCGTACGATAACAGTTCTGTCAAAGTGTGCATCGCAAGGAATGACATCCTTTGGTTGAGGACTGCAGGAAATATACAGGAAATTACATCATATCGAGCAATGAAAACTGAAATGCCCTACAATCTCATTATCATGTGAGGTAGCTGTATCACATTGATATGAGAGATTGGATCGCCACAGTTTACTAACAGAGGTCCCATTGCAACCACTATAAGTGTGGTGCGGTTGCTGGCACTACACTAGTGTTCAAAAGGTTACAGGTTTTGAAATAAGCCTTCAGAAATTATTCCAATGCTGGTTGCTCAAGAAACATGTCTTATTATTATCAGTGGTGAAAACAGTTGTGATGCTTACTGTTTTTGTGGATACCATACTTTTTTTTCTTCTTTTCAAAGTGCTTTGATGAATTCATAAACAACAGCAATTATAAATATTTCTAAAGCTATAAATGTCTTTCCTGTCACTTTTGATCCATTTAAAACATCATTGATGAATACACGTTTTAATTCCGTAATAAACATCGTATTGACGGCAAACTTTTGAATGTTAGCATCTATTACATAATGGCTCCTTAGTGGCTGTTGGATTGTTTTTTCGTTGATTATAACATTTGCAAAGGCACATATGCTTTTATTTGAACCCGCTTTTGTTGCCATGTTTTTAGAATATCGAGTTATTGTCTGTGGGACAGATATAAGGTGATAAAGCTGACTTAAGTAATGAATCCCCACAGAGGTTAACTGGCAAGCCTGAGCCTGTGCGACATTTGCAGTGTTGTTTGCTATTACATGATTGAATCTCATTTACTTGAACAAAGGCCAGCATGTGACTGTGTGTCAGCAAGCTTAATTATTACTAGATGAGTGAGGATTGTAAAAACACTTCGTAGCTGGACAGTCTTGTGCTCAGTCTGATCTAAAAATGAGCTCATTGCGTGTCAGAGAATCACAAGTTCTCTTTAGGTGCCTTTAGGTGTCTTTTTGACTGAACTGGTGTTTTGTGTTATGCTTTTTAAAATGGATGTGGCCTACTTCACTTAGAGAGTCATAATAAGTGTCATATATTACTATTTTATTGATGTTTCACCTCCAGGCTGTGGAGATACACAATATATTTTAGTCAAGTGATGGGCGATTGTATAATCAAATAACTTATTAAACCAACTGACGTGAGTGCAACTACATCTGCTATAGGTTCTCAGAATCAATCATGAGCTCTGTGGTAAACGCAACAGATTGTGAAATTCTGTACTGGTCTTTTTGATGCTGAAATGTGGTTGACAGTTGATCTATATCCGTGTTATGTTGATGTGTTTGGGTCACGGCATGTCTCAAAACCAGCTCAAAACAGCCTTGCACAGCATCATTCATTTGCATTTTTAGTTGTGTAAGTTCAAAATAGAATCCATATTTGAAATCCAGTCCTGATTTTACCCAGGACTGACTATGATTGTGTTTACATCATGTGATTGGTGTGTGTGTGTGTGTGTGTGTGTGTGTGTGTGTGTGTGTGTAAGCAGCAGCTCCATGACATTACAATAAATTTTTAAATAGCAAGTAAATATTATAGGGAAACTATAAACGATAGTTTTATAGATTTCTACTTTCTATATTTTTTTGTTTGGTAACTCTTTACTACACATATTCACTATCAACTACGACTCCTAATTTACTGCTTATCGTTCGTAAGGTAGTTTTTCAGTGTTTAAGTTTAGGTGTTGGGTAGGATTTAGGGATTTAGAATAAGGTCATGCAGGACAAGACATTAAAGTGTACTTTATAAGTACTTCTAAACAGCCAATATCCTAGTAATATGCATGCTAATAGGCTACCAGTTAATAGCAAGAATTGAACCCTAAAATAAAGTGTTACCATTTGTTTTTCAGAGGTTATTCTTTAAATTCAATTAGCTGTATGCAAACAACAAAGTGACCCACGTTTGGATTTCAGCCATTGGAAATGGGTAAAAATCAAACATATTGAACATAGTCACATAGTCTCCATATCTCCTGGACTGAACCATATGGGGCCTTACAAATGAGAACCACAATTTAAAAGGACATTAAGATACTTTTTATACTTCTAGGCCTGTTTTCTTAGATGTGGCTTAGATTAGTTCAATTTGGGCATTTAGGTAGTTTTTTTTATAAATGTATTTCAAAAACTTCACTTCAAAATGAAAATGTCCTGATATTTTACTCACCCCCATCTCATCCAAGATGTTCATGTCATTTTTTCTTCAGTCGAAAAGAAAATACGTTTTTTGAGGAAAACATTCCAGGATTTTTCTTCCCACCATTGACTTCCAGCTGAAGGTCCAAATCAGTGAAGTTTCAAAGCACCTCGAAGGGCTTCAGAGGTTTTGTATGATCCCAGACGAGGAATAGGGTCTTATCTAGCAGCCACCGGTCATAAAAAAAATTAAATAAAATACTATATATATTATATACTTTTAACCTAAATTGCACATCTTGTGCTGCTCTGCGCTTGTAGTGATTGCGCAATCACGCCGAAGACGTCACGCTAGATGTAGGCGGGAGCACCGCTCCTGTGCACAAAGTTTACATGCAAAGACTAATACAAATGCCCTGTAGCAAAAAAGGGTAAAACTATGTTTTCAGATCATTTTAAAGTTGAAAATGGAATCTTTTTTTGGTAAATGGGAATTTCTATTGGGGGGTGGGGCTAGAGTTACATGCATGCAAACTGGAAAATGAATATTTGTAGTACTCAGACATGAATGTTCTATACAGTTGTTTTGATAAAGATAAACAAGATTCCACAAGATACAAAACAAAAGTGACCCACATTTTGTTTTTTGACCCCTGAAAATGGGGTTTTTTGACCCCTGAAAATATATAAATATCGATACAGAGTTTTTGAGAATCGATACAGTATCGCCAAACATAATATCTCGATATTCACGTGTATCGATATTTTCTTACACCCCTATAGTCCATAAACCGAATCATGTCCTCATAAACTGCGAGTAAACACAAATGTTGACAGGTCACTAAATACAGTACATACCACAGAGACGGGCGTCCTGCTGTTGCTGCTTCTCCTGTTCAATTTATTTCAGCCTCCAGATCTGATTCTGGATCATATATCTATTAGCTGAGAATCGATAGCCATGGGCTTCTCCACGCTTGAGGACGTCACCGCTTTGTGTGCTCGTCATTCTTTAGCTCCGCCCACACGATACGCCTCCAGGCGCTCGTTTTTTTCCGGAAAGACTCGGTACATCCCATATTTCTTTTATAAATATAATAAAACTAAAGACTTTTCGGAGATATGAAGGATGCAATGCTACTTATAGGTACTCAGGATTGACATGAGATTGACTGAAACTGAGTGTTTCACCCCCTTTAAGATGTAATACTTTTCGGGGGAAAACACAAGTGAAAAACAAACTTTTTGAACTGTCACCATTGGCATACAATCCAACAAAGATTTCTCAATCAAAAGTAAACTAATAGATCTATCTAAAAGATTCAGCGCCACCCCACCCCCCACCCCCCTCATGACATGGAATGACCTAGTATCTTTTGTTTTCAGATGCCACATGATAATTTGTATCTAATGCAGTGATATTCATCATGTGACTTAGTGTCTTGAATTAAATTAAGACGAGCAAGAACAGTGAGAATTGACCCGCTTAAGTCATGTGTAAAATTATGTCAGCTCTGCTTAACCAGAAACAAAGCTATTGCACTGAACTCAGCAGTGTTGTGAACTGAAGATAAAGGTGGTGGAGAGGGAATGTAGTTGCAATCACGTAAAGGTCAGCCACAAATGGTTTCGTAATGCTGCATTACTGACAGCTGACATCCGTCAGACGTAAGGGTGTCACTCCCTGATGCTTTCGCATACTGCTGACAGAGATGAAAGAGATGCTGATTATTTCTGCATGTGTATATTGTGTAAAATTACTCAAGCTTGCACACACATTCATTGTTTTGCCTGGTTCATCTTATGGGGGTTTAAGTGTGGTGTGTTTCTGATTAACTTCTTTCCTTCATAACAAATCACTTGAGCACTTTTTCCAGTTCATGCTGTTAAAATCTAATTCCAGTGTGACTTAAATCAACAGCTGTCTGAAACACACAAAGTCTGAATAAAATATAATCAGCAGAATGAAACTTGGCTACACCATCAATTACTTCAGTATCAGTACCTTTTGTCAGAGTGTGTCTAGTGGTTGTTGTGTTGTGTTGGCTGTGCTACAGTTGGCTGATTAAACTGGAGAAGAAAATGTCACGCTCAGCGTTCTGATGTGTTGTTCCACCAGTATGGGAAAAACTCTTCTTGCATTCTCCAACTCTTATTTTCCTTTGTTTATCCTACAGCCATTGTGGACGATGAGAGACTGTCAGCGGAAGAAATGGACGAGAGGAGGAGGCAGAATATTGCATATGAATACCTTTGTCACCTAGAGGAAGCCAAACAGTGAGTAGAAGTTTGTGATGCCACATATATATATATATTAAGCCATTGTCATGGGACAAGATAAAAATACACTATTGGGTAAATCATAGACTTTATAGCAGAATAAATCCCGCCTTCTAAATAAATAGCCAATCAAAAGTTGGTAAAGTTTTGCATCACTTCAGCTGCCTTCAGAAGCTCCCGTTGATACAGGAAAGTCAGTGCTCTGAGATGTGCGCTTATGATTGCACACATTATTTACAATTTAAAATAACTATTTTCTATTTGAATTAAAAAAAAAAAAAGTAATAAAAAGCTGAATTTTCAGCAGCCATTGCTCCAGTCTTCAGTGTCACATGATCCTTCAGAAATCTTTCTAATATGCGGATTTGCTGCTCAGGAAACAATTATAATTATCAATGTTGATTTTTTTTTGCCGCTTAATATTTTTGTGGAAACTGATATATTTTTCCCAGGTTTTAGAAGGTTCAAAAGAATGTATTGTATGGTATCCTTGTTGAATAAAATTATTAATTTATTTTTTAAAAAGAGAGAAAGAGAATCTTACTGATTCCAAAACCAGACAATTGAATAGTAGTGTAGTATGTTCAGGTTATGATTCAGGCATATTGTGTGTATGGCTAGCACATTTCCAATTGTGAGGGTTGAGCCTCGTTTTGCTGTTAAGACATAGAGAGTCACTGGGAACTTGACCCACATCTGATGAAAGCATGAAAGAATGTGAGGGAGTATTGCAGTGTGCATTGTTCTGAGATGAGGGCATTTTTTTTTCACATTTCAATACAATAGTTCAAAATTCTGTGCAGTTTGTCTGACGAGAAGATGATAAAACTGTAAAACCAGAGCAAAGTGTGCAAGTTAATGAATTAATGAATCAATTGTTACACATCCTGACTTTCCTGGCAGCGCAGTTCTGGCCATGATTTTGTTGCAAAGCCTCGGTTCTGGGAATCCTGTCGTGTTGGATCAGGATTATAAGGCTGGTCACTAATCTGCTTGTTAGCAAGGGAGTAACATGTCATCCCTGTGTTCCACTGAGACGTCAGGAGTCACCGCTAGAGGCCCACAGGTTTCACTAAATATATGATGCCTGCTGTGCAGGACCTTAAAAATCAAAATATCCAATTAGTGTGGTGGTTTTGTTAAAAAGCATTTTTTTAAAGTCCAGACAAGAGCTGTAAAGAGATTACTACCCTTAATATTCTCATACTTCATTACACCTGACAAGTTATAGCTTTTGAAAACCACACAGTAAAATGTTTTACTTTTACATATACCATAAAAAAAAAAAAAAAAAAAAAAAAAAAAATATATATATATATATATATATATATATATATATATATATATATATATATATATATATAATTTTTTTTTTTTTTTTGAAATCTTCTTTCGGCTGTTACCTTCAGGGGTCGCCACAGTGAATCATCTGCCTCCATCTAGTCCTATCCTCTGTATCCTCTTCTCTCAGCCCGACTACCTTCATGTCCTCCTTCACTACATCCATAAACCTCCTCTTTGGTCTTCCTCTTGACCTCCTGTCTGGCAGCTCTAACCTCAGCATCCTTTTACCAATATATTCACTCTCCCTCCGCTGAACATGTCCAAACCATCTCAACCATCTCAACTTTGTCTCCAAAACATCTCACATGTGCTGTCCCTCTGATGTACTCATTCCTGATCCTATCCATCCTCGTCACTCCCAAAGAGAACCTCAACATCTTCAGCTCTGCTACCTCTAGCTCTTCCTCCGGTCTTTTCCTCAGTGCAACCATCTCCAAACCATACAACATCGCTGGTCTCACTACTGTCCTGTACACCTTTCCTTTCATTCTTGCCGGTAAACTTTTATCACACAACAGACCTGACACTTTTCTCCACCCATTCCAACCTGCCTGTACACGCTTCTTCACCTCTTTTCCACACTCCCCATTGCTCTGGACTGTTGACCCTAAGTACTTAAAATCCTGCACCTTCTTTATCTCTTCTCCTTGTAACCTCACTGTTCCACTTGGTTCTCTCTCATTCACACACATGTATTCTGTCTTGCTGTGACTAACCTTCATTCCTCTTCTCTCCAGAGCAAACCTCCACCTCTCTAGACTTTCCTCCACCTGCTCCCTGCTCTCACTACAGATCACAATGTCTTCCACAAACATCATAGTCCATGGAGATTCCTGTCTGACTTCATCTATCAGCCTGTCCATCACCACTGCAAACAAGATGGGGCTCAGAGCCGATCCTTGATGCAGTCCCACCTTCACCGTGAAGTCCTGTCTCACCTACGGCACACCTTACCCCTGTCCTACTGCTCTCATACATATCCTGTGCCACTCTAACATACTTCTCCGCCAATCCAAACCTCCTCATACAATACCACAGCTCCTCTCTTGGCACTCTGTCATATGCTTTCTCTAAATCTACAAAGACACAATGCAGCTCTTTCTGACCCTCTCTGTACTTCTCCATCAACATTCTCAAAGCAAATAATGAATCTGTAGTGCTCTTTCTTGGCATGAAACCATACTGCTGCTTACAAATGTTCACTTTTCCCCTTAGCTTTGCTTCCATTACGCTTTCCCACAACTTCAATGTATGGCTCATCAGCTTAATACCTCTGTAGTGTCCACAACTCTGCACATCTCCCTTGTTCTTAAAAATCGGCACCAAAACACTTCTCCTCCATTCCTCAGGCATCCTCTCACTCTCTAAAAGCTTGTTGAACAACTTAGTTAAAAACTCTGCCATTTCTCCTCCACTGGTATGTCATCAGGACCAACTGCCTTTCCTCTCTTCTTCCTCTTCAAAGCTCTCCTAACTTCACCCTTGCTAATACTTTCTACCTCCTGGTCAACAATATTTGCGTCTACAACTCTTCTCTCCCAGTCATTTTCCTCATTCATCAGTTCCTCAAAGTACTCCTTACATCTTTCCCTCACCCTCCTGTCACCTGTCAACACATTTCCATCTCTATCTTCAATCACTCTAACCTGCTGCACATCCTTTCCATCTCTATCTCTCTGCCTCGCCAACCGATACACATCCCTCTCACCTTCCTTAATATCTAACCTTGCATACATGTCCTCATACGCTTTCTGTTTGGCCTGTGCCACCTCTATTTTAACCTCACGCTGCATCACCCTATATTCCTGTCTACTTTCCTCCGTCCTTTCACTGTCCCACTTCTTCCTAGCTAACCTCTTCCTCTGGATAATTATTATAATAATATTTTACAATATTAAATTTTTGAATTTTTAAATATTACAATATTATTTTTTTTTATTTTTGTTAGATTAAAAACATGGAAAATCTTACTAACCCCAAGTTTTTTTGAAAAGTAGTGTACACATTGAAGTAAATAAATATAAAAATACCTCCTTTTTTTTACATTCGTTTTCTCTGAACTTTTCTGCGATCTCCCCAGCATGCCTTTGTGGCCTTTTTGGTGTCCTGGGATCCCAAATTGAAAATCCCTCATCTCTAGTTTTTATACAGCTGTGAAATGATCTGTATAATTTATATAATTCTATTTTAATTCTATATGTATTGGACTTTTGTTGCTGACAAAAATACCTTCTTACACAATCCCAACCCCTTTCCAGTACAGTGAATGGGAAACTTTGTACCCACTGACTTAAGCAAACAGAACATGTGTTATTTTAGATAGGGGGACCTAGTTGTGAAACTTTTTCCAGTTCTATTTTTGTCATTGTGTAATAGCCTAAACCTTATTAATCACAACAGTGTTATGCAAATAACGTGTCTATCATTGAGACTTAAAAATTAAAAAATAAACTTAATGCCATTGTCTCCTTTTACACTGTAAAAAAAAAAGAATGTCTCTAATTGAAGATTTTCTAGTGACTGATCACATCAAAATGTTCAATTTGCCGAATTGAATTTCTTGGAATTGATGCAATTTAATTCACAGAAATTCAATTTGGCCAACTGAAAAATTTAGATGTGATCACTGATCAGTCACTAGAGAATTTTCAATTGGAGACCTGATTTTTTTTTTTTTTTTTTTTTTTTACAGTGTAGCAGTTTATAAATCTCAGTCTCTAAGTGAAGATTAGAGACTTTTTTTTAGAGTTTATTTTAATGCTGCAGTAACATTTTTTCCATTCTCATCTTTCCAGGTTATACTGCCGCTACTTGTCTGCTTTGTCTGCCAAGTCTGGAAAATGGGAAATCATAACTCTTTATATAAAAATAGGGCAAATTAAGTGTTATTGTCATAATTCCATTCACTGACAGTCATTTTAATTTACAATGCAACGTCATTTTAAGACAAATCAGTCCACAGTGGCCGTCTTAATGCCTCTGGTCAGCTATTTTCTGTGTTACTACTTGCTAACAGGCATACTGGATTTGAGAAAGATGGAACTCTCTAAAACTGGTTTATCAAGATTAATATGTTTCAATAACACACAGTAGCAAATATGATTCATAATGTATGTTTGTCAGTAAGGTTATTTTTATTATTATTTTTATTATTTATTATTTTTAAGTTAATACTTTTATTTGGCAAGAATGCATTGCATTGATAAAAGGTGACACTAAAGACATTTATATTGACACACAATTTTCCTTTTAAAAGAAATGCATTCAAAAACAACTAAAATACCAGTTTCCTCAAAAAAGTACAAACTTTTTCAACATTGATAATAAAAATGCTTCTTGAGCAGCAAATCAGCATATTAGAATAATTTCTGAAAGACCATGTGACACTGAAGATTGGAGTAATGATGCTGAAAAATCAGCTTTGCCATCACAGGAAATTACATTTTAAAGTATATTAAATAGAAAACACTTGTTTTAAATTAAGTAGGCACACATACCCTATATTTTGTATGGTTTTCAGACACATACAATCAGAAAAATAGGTGAAAAGTCATGAAAGAGGATATTGACCTCTGTACCTCAGTCCTATTTATCTGACAGTGAACTGCCATAACCAAATAGATATTTTTGATCCATTGCTTTGCTCCTTCCTCACCAGCTGAAGCAATATTATCCAACTGTGTTCTAGTTTCGCTGTCAGAACGCTCACCTCAAGACCAGTAATGCTGTTATTTTTTTGTAGATTCACAGTATGTTAAACCGTTTAAGCAACATATTAGTCGAAGCTGTTTATTATGAGTCATGGCCAGTCTGGAGCAAAGCTTTGAATGCTTCTTTCAGTTTGAGCCCCTGCAGTTTAACAATCACAGGAAAGAGTTGCCTGAATGCTGTACACAGTCAGATCTCTTATAGACAGTGTAACAGACGTCTGCATTGTTTGGTAGAGAGCAGCGGGGACGGGGAGAGGTGTGCACAACAGCCGGATACTCCTCTTCTGATCTGGGCTGCCACATATCCTGAAACAGCAACACTCATTCATTTTCATTTTTAAAGGGGCTGCAATTTTTTCAGATTAAAGAGATAGTCCGCCCAAAATCGAAGAGTCTGTGATCATTTTCTCACCCTCATATCGTATGATGTTATGTCTTGTGCGAAACGAAGATATTTTAGAATGTTGGTATCCAAACCATTTAAAACAGTTGGTATCCAAACCATTTCAAAAATATAATGTAAGTCAATGGGAACTGAAACTGTTTGGTTACCAACATTCTTTAAAATATCTCCTTTTGTGACTTAGGGTCCTGTTTTAACTATCTGAGCATATGGTCTGAAACGCATGGTGCAGGTGCACTTAGGGCGTGTCCGAATCAACTTTTGCTAGTTTAACGATAGGAAAAATGGCTGGCGTGCCAGGCGCATGGTCTAAAAGGATTGTATGGCTAGCAACATGGCTCTGGACATGAAAATGATAACTGTCAGGATGAAACCAGTAAAAAAAAAAAAAAAAAAAAGCTTCGGTAGCCAGCCCTTAAAGTTTTGCGCATAAAGAAATAAATAATTTTGTATAATTATGTCACATGACCACTTTGATACTTCCAAATGGTCAAGATGTGGTTGGTTAACATAGGCTAGTTAGTATTATTTTTTTTTTATGTACTTAAAAAAAAAAAACTGTTAAAGTCCCTGTAAAGGCAATTCTATGAAGTATGTTAGAAATGCATTTCTAAAACACATTGCAAAGACTGTGAACTGTGAAGTACTAAATTGTGGAGTTAGACCTTTAAACAGTTTTTCACCGTTGCTGTGCTCCGGATTTACTAGGCGGGGCTAAAACGGTGGCTCGATGACACACTGGAGCCTCTGCGCCTGGCCCCGCCCCTACTATCGGTGATGCACTGTTGCCACTGAGGTTTACTATAGTTACTATAGCCTACAGTTTGCTAGCTAGCTATGCCTTCGTCGCGGAAATGCGTTACCTGGATTATCTGTTTTGTAAGTGACTACCACTTACAAAACAGATAAGGTGTCCTTATTTAAATATCCGAAAAACGTTCATATCAAGAAGAGGTGGATTCATTTTATGAAGAGTCACTTTGATGGAGAGCTGAGGATCACCACCAACAACCACCTCTGTAGTGATCATTTTACACAGGATAGTTTTATAAACTTTCGTCGGAGACAACTGAGATTCACTGATAATCCGCTGTTACTGGTGAATGGGGCTGAACCGACTATCTCCCACTTTCATCCTACCGTCTCGCCGACAGCCGGTGCCGACATCATCCGCAATAACGTTACGTGGTCACCAATGAGTGTAAGTTTCCTTGTGTGCTTGTGTTATAATTACAGCAGGTAACGTCATATTAGTCCACAGTAGGGCTGTCACTTTTTATTCGATATTCGAATAGACCATTTCAGAATGTTTGTAAACAATCGGCACCAGGATACTTCCGGGTGGCAGAACGCGAGCGGCTTCTATTGACAAACTGAAGAGATCCAGCCGGCTACATAGTTAAGAACATTGTTGTTGATTAAAGTTGAAATTATGATGAAAACGTGTTGTGTTTGGGGTTGCGCCATCATATATACAGCAAAAGGTGTAGGATTGTATCGATTTCCTTCAGAAAAAAGGTCTTGGGCTAGAAATCACGTTCATGCATGCGGTTATTAACGTTACTGTAGTATGAAGCAGAGCAGGACCGAGGGTTGTGGAGCTTAGCACGGCCGCTGGAGCGTCTGTTATACAAACACGGCTCGCAAACACCGGGACTTTTATTATGACGGGACGGGACACATTCGCTGGGCGTCTGCACTGATCCGCTCTTCCGGTTATGATTATGAGGTAATGTGCAGTGTTGTTTATCATATTAGATACATTTAAGTGTGTTGAAAATGATTTTATGACGCTAAGAGTAAAGCGTTCCTGCCAAATAAAACCCGAAACCGAGGGTAGCGCAGATATGAATGATTGACAGGCGACTTCCTCAAACGCTATGCTGAAACGTCCCAGTCCTTAGTTAAAATAGCAATTTACAAATAGTTGGAAACATTTGGGATATTGTAGGTACTCAACTGAACAAAATATATAACACCGGCCTAGTGGTTTTTGGATATTTTACTGCAAAAATACTACATAGTGCACCTTTAATAGGAATAATAAATAGCCATATGATGTTTGATGAACCATTTAATGTTTGAATTTAAATGTTTATTGTCTACTTTTGTACTATAAATTTAGGTAGTTTGCTGAGTGTGAAAAACTGAAGCAAAACCAGTCAAGAACCACTGCTCTATAGAGTAGTTGATTTTTCACCAATGCCAGAATGGCTGGAGGGATTTTAAAAGCTTGAAATGGACAGATTTTCCCCTTTTATGTCACAGCTTAATAATGAGTACACTAATCATGGGTGACAAATTGATCTGCAAGTAGGCCATTTCTACAATGGCATGGTAACTGAACTGTTTCACTGATCCTTTATCAGTGCTGCTCATATTAAATTCAAGACCTGTCATACTAACCAGTGAAATATAAAGTCAAGTAACCTTTATTTATATATATATATATATATATATATATATATATATATATATATATATATATATATATATATATATATATATATATATATATATATATATATATATATATATATATATATATATATAGCACTTTATAAAATACAGATTGTTTCAAAATAACTTTACAATGAAAACAGAAAAATGATTCAATGATGCAAACAGAGTTCAATTCAGCTTTAAAACAGCTCTAAAAAAAAAAAAAACATTGTTCAGCTGAAGTCAGTTTAGTGTTGATTCAGTTTTGTTGAAAAGATCATCAATTATTAAATGAGTTAAATTATTATAAAGCAGTTCTGCAAAAAACAGTGATGTCATTATCCAGCTCAGTTCAGTTTCTCATCCAATAATGTCTGTGCAGTCAAATTAATAATAGTATTAAATATTAATTGTCCCTAAAAGCAAGCCAGAGGCGACAGTGGCAATGAACCCGAACTCCATCAGGTGACAGAATGTAAACATGTTTTTTGCTTTGAAAGGCACAATTTTTATTGGCAAATACTCAGTTTAAGCCTCTTTTATAGCAAGCTGCCGTATACATATTGATTGTTTGACCTAAAGTAATACCCTGGCATATTCATGATATATTGTACTGGAATATGTCACAATCATGGTTAGATATCACTGATGCAATCTAATGTACAAGTGTGATCTGCACTCTAGCAGATGGGCTGTGTTGAAACAGAGCCGGGTTTGTGGGAGGCTGGGGAATTGCTGACACATGTCTGGACAGAATGTTTTCTTTGTCATTGTCATGTTGTCTTTAATTAAATCAACCTAAAGAGCTGGATGGACATGCAAGGATTGTCAGCTTTTGGCCCATTTAAAGAAAGCATCAGATTTCAGATAATATCATGGTGTAACTCACTACGGGCATAATTCAATCAAGTACATCCTCTTTGATTGTGCTGTACCTCATAATGAACAGAGCAAACCCTGACCTCACCTATGACCCCAGAATTGACCAACTCTTGACTATGTTAATGAACTCAGTTAAGCCACCCAACTCCAGAGTAACTTAGTAGATGATTAAACAAAGGTTTATCAAAGTTTTGGCATTTTAACCGATTCACTGCATAGTTTAACTTTCCTCAGTGTATTAGCATAAGGTTTCTTACCCAACCCGATCTGTTAGTTCTAACATTGATTATAGTCTCTTATATTTAATTATATAACCCATAAATCAGTAAAACAGATTACCTCTGATGTACAGATATTGGATCTTTTTAAAATGCACCTATCATGCTTTTTCTGATATTTCCTTTCATGTCAACTCATGCGCTACTGTATATAGCTGTTTTGGAGTTTCGGAGATCAAAATGGATAAATGTTGTAGAGTTGTTGTTACTGAGGCCTGGAAGAGTTTGGTTCTTGTTGTCGACATGTCAAGATGATGTTGAATACACTTTGCATGCACTTCCGAAGGACAAGGACTCTGGATTGAATTGATACTGTAAACATCGCCAGTTTTTGACATGCGCTGTAAGCAGTAGACCAATCACAACATACTTGGACATGTGGCCAATCAGAGCAGAATAGGCTCTCAGAACGGACAGGTTTAGAGAAACTGAATCATTTATCAAACCATTTCAGACACTGTGAAAAAGAGGTGATTTGTCAATGTACACTACATTATGGACTTTCGAATTCACTACCACCGTAACTCAGAAACATCGATTCATTCTCTCACACAAATCACAACTCAAAACATATCTGTTTAAAATTGCCTATTTTACTTAAAGTGTTACTTCAGCGATTAGCATATGGCTTTGTATCAGTAGAAACCCTGGAGTATATTCGAATGATCGTGCTCTCCCCATATCCCCCTGAGACGAGAGATTTATGCATTTTATTTCTGGAAAATTTACTCCGGTGACGCAAATATCGTTAATTTGCGTCATCGCAAAAATTTTTGGCCAGAGGTTAAAGACTACAGCCAGCAGAGGGAGCCATTTCCGCATGTTTTTTAACTCGCACATGGCGATTGGGATCGCACTCACAGCTCAGCTAGTAGCCTCAGGAATTCTTGTAAACGGTGTGGCCGGCAAAGTAAAGTAAGTGTTTTAACTTCTCAAATTAATTCCTATTAAAAGTTAAGCTTCCAAAGGCATGAACTGAAACGCGCCAGACTGAACAAGCGCTGAGAACTACTGCCGTGAGCGCGGACGCGTTTACCTCAGCTCTCATCATGAGAGCTCTTACCTTAGCTCATTCACGATGAGTGTAATCTGACTCCTGCTGCGTTTGTGACACTCACTCAGTGGTTAAATCACAAAAATTGAAGATAAACGCTGTGGTGAGAAAGTGATCATTGACAGGGCAATGAAGCATTCTGGGAATTGTTGTCTTTCATCCCCATGAGACAAAAATAAATTTTCTGTCTTTTCTCAGTCTAGAAAGCACCAAATTCAAGAATAATTTCACTTTTCTACTAATGACCCAGTTTAAATACAGATTCATCTTCCCAGCACTGAAGTACCATTAATGTTTGATGTAATGTCGTTTAATCTAACATTCCTTTCAGTTGTTCTTTTTTTAGTTACTTATTTATATTCTTATTTATATCTTTACTGTTTTTAAATGTATTGTATCTTTGTATGGTGTCCTTGAGTGCTGAGAAATGCACCTTTAAATAAAATGTATTATTATGTTAAAATTAAAGTGTTTTTTGACTTTGGATGCATGCAATCCTGTTGTAATAGACCCGCATACAAAATGGGACCGAAACCTGGTGTAATAGGGGCACTTGGAATATAGACACTTATGTTGGTAGTTTGTTGGGCAGCTCTACATGGCCCAATGCCAGATTCTCTCACTGGCAAGAGAAAAGATATACCAGTGTGGGTGCCATGACATTATAGTTTCTCTGAACATGTCAAAGGTCACTTTTGTCAGCTGGCCAATGACTAGCAACCAGTTTGGAAGGTAGTTTCTTGTGCTGAATGATCCAGGTGAATTTCAGTGATTCAGTGATCTGGAAAACTGAACTGAATTTGCTGTTTGCTTATTGAGACTGCAGGCTAATACTATATCAGAACTGTAAAATGTTATTGCGTTTTAATAAACCTAATTTTATTTTGTTGGGTAACTTTTTTGAAAGTAAATTTGTTTAATTCAAAATATAAAATATTTACGCATAGATACGCCATCTTATCCTCACCAAGATTTCAATCATTTAATTAAAAAATGCAGTAAAAACAGTAATATTGTAAAATAATAGTTTACTGTAAAAATTAATTTTTGGTATACCCTATTAGTACTTCATTAGGTTGGTAATTTAACATTATTTCAGTTAATGAAATACGGTTATTTACTGTAAATTTAACTTGAATCTGTAAAATCTAAAATGTTGCTACCGTATTGTTTACGGTAAATTTCTGGCAGCTACCGCAGTTTTTTTTTTTACAGAATAAAAATATATTTTATCCTTGTGATGACAGCTGAATTTTCATTTCCTATATTGACACATCATTTGATGAAGGGTGACTGTAGTAACTTAACCTTAATGTTGACTGTTCACGCCAGAGAAGCCTTAACATTTGATTAAGGGTGCGTTCACACTTGTCATGTTTGGTTCAATTAAAATGAACCCTGGTGCAATTGCTCGGGTAGTGCGGTTCATTTGAACATATGTGAACGCTGCCATCCGAGCCCTGGTGCACACCAAACAAGTGGACCGAGACCACTAAAAAGATTGGTCTCAGTTTGCTTCCAAACGAACTCTGGTGCGGTTCGACTGATATATGAACGCAACACGGACCAAAGACATGTAAACGAACCGAAAACAGGACGTAATGTCACAAGATGCGACGCTAAAAGTCAGCTAATTTTACGACGTGGATCAAACGGTGTACCCAAAATGAGTAACATTAACATTAGAGGGCAAAGGTGGAGCAATGAGGAGGTAAGTGCCTCATCAATATTGGGTCAGACACGCATGTTTTGAAAATGCTAAAAAAACACCCAAAAAGCATACCTGTTTCTTCTCATCAAAGGACTTGTTGTACATTAGTTGGTACAGACGACAGAACTGCCATATCTTTTGCAGCAGATCTTCGTTTCTGCATAGAACGGAGGAAATCCTGGTGCTGTTTTGAATGTATTGAACATTTTATGAGCTCTACATGAGTTCTCAGCTGGTAAAAATAATGCCATATGTAGACGCATAAAATGATTGCGTTTAATCCAGCACACAGTGTTGTTTTGAAGGTTCGGTAGGCAAGCTCCTACGTCATATAAACCGACCAATCAGGTTGTGACAGTCTGTCTCCCTATGCCTTTGGTTCGGTAACTCTAGGTTCGCTGTTAAAAATGCCAGTGTGAACGCTAAGCGGACCAAGATGTTTTGTTTTTGTTTTTTGGTCCGGACCAAACGAACCAAACTCATTAGAACTATACAAGTGTGAACGCACCCTAAAACCACTGATTTTACTTTTTGGCTCTGTTTCTTTATTCCAAGGTTATATTTTCTTTCCCCCTCACCAGGCTTTTAAAAAACATACATTGTGCCAGTGGGTCAGAGTTGGGCTGACCCTGTGCTACATATTAATGGTCTAGTTAGCCCCTGCTGGTAGTCACGTGGCACTTACAAACTTATGGGAAATTTTTCACAAGACAACCTGGTTGGGTTTTGCAAAGAAATGAGAGAATATCACACAGACATGTTGTGGTCCTCTTGGTTTCACTTTTTGGGGGAACTGAGATTTTGTAATTTGGGTGTGCTTTAGAAATTCTTACATCTGAAATTAATATTAATAGTATAAATGTGCAGTATATTAGAAAGAAAAAACTGTAATTGTTTTTGCTGTTACAAGCTCTGACGCTCTGTGAGATCTCATTCATCTATTGAACTGAAGAACAAGTGAACTATAGTCTGGTATACGTGTTTTATAAGCATGTCCTGATTGCTGCATTTTTTGCTTTTTTAACAATTTAAAATAGCATTAACTCATGTTTTATGATGCTGAAAGAGAGAATTATTTATGCCCGTAGGCCTAATTGTGTATTTGCACTTTCCCTTACATGATGCAAAGTGTTTATTAATTGGTTGTGTGCCCAAGTTTTCTTTAACCCATCTTCTTCTGTAATTTATTTAAATGTTTAACCTGTAATTTCTAAAGCCACACACTTGTTTTCCAGAAGAAATCTCTGTCTTGGAAGTATATTCAGTAAATATAATGCATGTTAAAGCATGCTGGCATAAATGCATGTTAAAGCAAGTCATTTGAAAGTGTTGATTTTATACTGTAGTAAAAAAACAGCTAGTTAAAGCATTTATTATCTATTAGTCTATCAGTTTATTTAGTTATGACATTTTATGTGTGCAGCTGAAACATTAACCTTCTGATTTCAGATGGATGGAGGCTTGTCTGGAGGAGCAGCTGCCTCCTACCACAGAACTGGAGAACGGCTTGAGGAATGGTGTCTACCTTGGCAAACTGGCCATGTTCTTTGCCCCGCAGTTGGTGTCAGAGAAGAAGATTTATGACAGGGACCAATCTCGTTATAAGGTACTGATTTTATGATGTTTTACTTTTTTAATAACCTTTTTTAGAAACTCTTTAGCTCAGCAAAAAAATGTTGCATGTTACCCTACATTCACACAGGACACCTTAAAAGTAAAGTTTGTAAGTCACACCTGTTAGTAAATACAGATGTCTGCCCCATACACTGACTGTGTGAATGCTGACAGTATGTCACAGTGCTTTGTCAGGATGTCCCTTTTCCTTAATACAACACAGACATCCTCACATCCTGAATGTCTCATTCCCATGGGAGGAGAAATAGCACAGGGAGAACTGAGATTGAATTGCGCCCACTGATACAGTTGTTTATTTGCACATGCTGTTTGCATTGTTTTAGTGCCCAATTCACTATGCAAATCAGTAATGATGCAAACACACCCAAACAGTACAGCATACAAAGGTGACTTTTTTAGCTTGTTTTAGAGCATTTCGCACCTGGTTAAACTGAATTGTGTGTACATACCATTCAAAAGTTTGGTGTTGGTAAGTTTTTTTTTGTTTTTGTAAGACTTTTATGCTCACCAACGCTGCATTCATTTGAACAAAAATACAGTAAAAACAGCAATGTTTTGAAATATTTTTACAATTTAAATATGTCTTTTATTTTAATACATTTGAAATGCAGTTTATTCTTGCGATGGCAAAGCAATATTTTTAGCATTACATCAGTCTTCAGTGTGATCCTTCAGAAATCATTCTAATATGCTGATTTGCTTCTCAAGAAACATTTAATGCATCCTTGCTGTGTAAAAATATATTTAAAAAAAATCTTACTGACCCCAAACTTTTAAAGGTGCACTATGTAAAAAAAAAATCTGTAAAATATCCTAAAACCACTAGGCTAGTGTTACATATTTTGTTCAATTGAGTACTTACAATATTCCAAATGTTTCCAACTATCGTGAGTAGGGCTGCACGTTTTCAAGTTTTTCATTAACCGTTAACCGAGGCCCTTAGCGGTTAATACTCGGTTAAGCATAGTGTGCATCAGGGTTATTATTTTTAGTTTATTATTTTGACGACTGCCATCTGCGTAGTGAACGCGCCTATAGAGAGAAATGCACATCATGGATTACATAATCAGGGAGTAGCCTATTTCTTTTTGTTTTAAATTGTTAAAATACATTTCAAGCTTTCTTAAGATATATTTCATGTCTGTGAGGCCTACGCTGAGTTTCGTTAAATTAGGATGAGATGCGCTCCAGTTCACGAGCAATGCAAGTGGCCGCGAGGGCGCCTGCATGATTAGGGCATGTAGTAAAATATGCAGCCGAGAATGATTCACACAGCGTTTGACTCGCGCGGCTGAGCCTCTCCCGGCAGAGTTCAAGCATCTGTGGACTCGTCCCTTCAGCTCTCTTCAGCTCTGGCCATCTTGCTTTCAGTCCACGATTAGCTTTTTTGTTTTCTTCATTACAGTTAAAATAACCTCTGCTTTTCTCTAGTCATTCACAAGTTTCTCACTTCAAACTTTCTTTCTTCTGCTCCGTTATGCACAGCGCGCGCGGCTCGCGCTCTGCTTCTGCCCTAATGCAACTTATAGTCCAGTGCGACTTGTTATTTTCCTCTTCATGATGCATTTTTTGACTGATGCGACTCATACTCCGGAGCGACTTATAGCCTGAAAAATGCGGTAAGCACTGCATTGCAATACTTGCATTTTGCCCCGTCACTCTCAATTTTTTAAGTGCTCCCACGCTTTCTTTGCCCGCTTCATTGCCCGCTTAGAAAGCTGGTCATGACTTCTTCTTGTGGATATTACAAATTTCTGGGAGCGCTCTGGCGGTCTCTAGGGGTGCAAAAATATATTACAACTAAATTCAAAGCACGTCATTGACGCCACTTAACCGAGCAAAATGTTTCACTCGGTTACGCAATTTTTAACGGTTAATCGGTTAACCATGGACACCCCTAATCGTGAGCATTTCTATTTTAACCAGTTAATCGGGACATGTTAGGGAGTCGTCCGTTGCATCCTATCTGTTACCCTCGCTTTCTGGTTTTATTTATCAGAAACACTTTAGTCTTACTGCAGTGTGCAACAAGTTTCATAGCAACTGCAGAGCAAACGCACAGAGTAACGTCATAACATAACTTTCAACACACTCAAATGTATCTAATATGATCAACAGAGTTGCTTTACCTCATGCTAATGACCGGAAAAGCGGAAATGGCACTTCATCTTAATAATAATAATAATAATTTGTTTGATTTATATAGCGCTTTTCAAGGCAATCAAAGCGCTTTACATTGAAGGGGGAATCTCCTTAACCACCACCAATGTGCAGCATCCACCTGGATGCTGCGACGACAGCCATATTGCGCCAGAACGCTCACCACACACCAGCTGATTGGTGGAGAGGAGACCGAGTGATGAAGCCAATCAGGATATGGGGATGATTAGGAGGCCATGATGGACAGAGGCCAATGGGCAAATTTGGCCAGGATGCCGGGGTTACACCCCTACTCTTTTTCCGAAGGACATCCTGGGATTTTTAACGACCACAGAGAGACGGGACCTCGGTTTAAAGTCCCACCCGAGAGACGGATCTTATTAACAATCGCTCTTGCGGCCTTGCTCAGCTTCCACAAAACTCACCCCTGCTCTGCCTCATACTACAGTAACGTTAATAACCGCATTCATGATGATATCTGCTCGAGTCCTATCCTGATTCTTTTCCACCGGCTGTGAGGTAAAGATCACTTATCCCAAGATTTTGCCCTCAAACTTGGCGTCATCAAACTACGCCTTTATTCTCAATAGGCGACCTCTAGTGGACGGGTGCCCATTACCTAATTTCTGTTGCACATATTACAAATAAAACAGAAGGAACAGACTCTCAATGTTTCCAGAGCAGCTTTATATATAAAATTCAATTAAAACAATATGTGCAATAATGTGTTTCTAATATATTTATTTATTTTGTTTTCAATTTTTTTCCACAGCACTCAGGACTACTTTTCAGACACACAGATAACACTGTGCAGTGGCTCAGAGCCATGGAGTCCGTTGGTTTGCCCAAGGTGAGGCACAAGTACACACTTATAAAGAAACACTCACTGACGCATATTTGTGCCATCCTCTCTCTTTGAAGATAACAGTGCATTCTTATAAAACATGCATATAAAGGAAAAGCAAGTTGAGTTCAAACTGAACACATTATAAATCAATCAATCAATCAATCAATCAATCAACTGTTGTTATTCCAGAATATTAAAGGGTTAGTTCACCCAAAAATGAAATTGATGTCATTAATGACTCACCCTAATGTCGTTCCACACCTGTCAGACCTCCGTTCATCATCGGAACACAGTTTAAGATATTTTATATTTAGTCCGACAGCGTATCTAAGTTTATGCACACTATACTGTCCATGTCCAGAAAGGGAATAAAAACATCATCAAAGTAGTCCATATGTGACATCAGTCAGTTCATTAGAATATTTTAAAGCATCGAAAATACATTTTGGTCCAAAAATAACAAAACTACGACTTTATTCACCATTGTCTTCTCTTCCGCGTTTGTTTTCAAACCTCAAATAAAGATTCAAATGGTCATGAATCAGCTTATTGATTCATGATTTGGAACTCGTGTCAAACTGCCAAACTGCTAAAATCACGTGACATTGGCGATCCGAATCATGAATCAATAAGCTGATTCATGACCGTTTGAATCTTTATTTGAGGTAAATATATATTTTTTGTCTTTGGGAAGCTGCATTCAAATCAATTTGGCTCAAAAATCTGAGCCACGTGCATGACGCCTCTAAAACTGTGATGCAAAACTGGGTCGTGTGCACGTGTCCAGTCTGTCAGTTTGGATGGAAGGGTGAACAGTTTACATCTACTATTGTTCTAAGATGAATACATAAAGGTTATTATTGTATATTTACTCATGGTTTGACTTGACTTACATTAGCATTGGCCCTTTGTCAATCATGTTTGTCTGAGTTTCTTTCTGTTTCACTCAAAAGAAGCAACACACAAGTTTCATCCAAGTATAAACACTTTATACAAATGGTATGTTTACTTATACTATATGGGCAAAAGTATAATGTATGTGTTGGTTGAAAATTTAATTTCAAAACCATTGACATTATTAGGGAGTTCGACCTCCCTTTGCTGCTACAAGGAAGATTTGAAGTGCTGGCCAGTTCACAGACTCAGTAAATCTTTTCTACATGGATGAGACAAAAAAAAAACCTTCCCAAACTGTTGCAAAAAAGTTGGCAGCACATTTTTTCAAATGTCATTGTGCTGTGCATTACAGTTTTCCTTCATTTGAAAGAAAAGGATAGTTCACCCAAACATGATCATTCTGTAATTATTTACTGACCCTCATGTCGTTACAAACCTTAATCTCTTTCTTTATTCTGTGGAACACAAAAGAAGATATTTTGAAGAACGTTTGGAATCAAGCGTTCTTTAAATTAATGGAGGCCATGATAACATGATGATGGTGAGCAGAAGGTGCATCCCAATTTGTGTACTTATGCACTATTTTATGACGTTTTGTTGTATAAACACTCTGAGACACTTTATGCACGCTACTGTCTCAGTGGAGGGGGAGGGGCATCAGACTCTGATGTAGAATGACAAAATAACCTGAGAAAGTTCACAACTAGAGGGTTGAGTACTTAAGTATGTTGTGTATAAGTGCATAGTGTATTTGGGAAACAAGCAGAATGAAACTATTTTGTTTGAACTATGCCTTTTGGGACCTATTATTTTTTAATTTTATTAAAGGGTGTCCATACTATCGTTCAAAAGTTTGTGTGCGTTAACTTAGTGAAAAGTGTCAGTAAATACTTATTTTATACTTATATTATATATATATTATTCAAAACAATCTAATAAATGCTGTTATTTTGAATTTTCTATACCTCAAAGAATCATAAAACATATTACAGTTTCCACAAAAATAATATTATTTAAATATTAATAATTAAATATTAATATTTAAGGAAACAATTGCATTTTAAAATAGAGAAGTTGTTTTAAATTGTAATATTTCGCAATTTTGCTGTTTTACTAAAATAAATCAATGTATTAAAAAAATCGTACCAACCCCAAACTTTTGAATGGTAGTGTAGAGTACTTTTAGTGTATTATTTCTTTTAAAAAGTAATTTTGCTATTTCTCTTTCAGATATTCTATCCTGAGACCACTGATGTATATGATCGCAAGAATATGCCCAAGGTGATCTACTGCATTCATGCACTAAGGTACTGTAGACCTTCTGGTGTTTCTCTACTCCTCATTCTGTTCTTTCACTCAAGATTTAAAAAGTGTATAAAAGCTGTGGACTGATAAGGTTTGCTTGTTTTATCAGGTTTTATAACCTGAAATTATAAAAATAGCGGTTGCTTTTGTGGTCACGGTTTCTCGATCTTTCAGTTATGACAAAAGGTTTATAGCGCATGTTAGACTGCTGCTTCCTTTTAGCAGCCAATGTCATGGCAGTCTCACCACTGAGAAAAGCAGATATTTTTGTGAAATGGTAAGACTAGGGGGAGCCCGTGGTGAATCTACCCATCAGTCCTGCTGGTAAGCTTCCTGTGTGTCTTAAGTCATTTCCTGTCACAGTTTCCTGACAGTTCCTGTCACTATGCTCCAGAGACAAAACTCCTTTTCTCACTTCTTCTGTTGTGCTGAGCATCCTCAGAGTTTGGATACTACTCTCAGGAAGTCAATGATCTTAGACGTGAACACATCCGTCAAGTTAATGTTTTATGTTTTTATCTGCTTCATGGATAATTCACATTCAGTTTTTATGGCCTGCTAAGGAATGAATGCTCTGAAGTATGAACTCTGAGGTGTGATCCTGCACTGTTATGATATCAGATTCCTGCCCTCCCCTGCAGGAAGTGTATACTCAGAGATTAGCAGAGGTTTCTGTTTCCTGTTTGTCTGCCACTACTGAGCTACATACAATCAGAAAGCGATATTTCGTCTGTCCTACTGTAAATGCCTGCCTTTATAATCAAAGCTCATGAGAATATTGATTAGAAATCCACTCTGTGGGGCGTCCCAGCATTATAAAGAGATTTTGTACACACATGCATGTGAATTGTTATCACTAAGGAGAAGTGTGCTTTCAATTTTCCAAACAGTCAGACTTAGGATTTTCACCTGCTAACAATGAAATGGGCAAATAAATACCATTAACTTACACTGCCATTAAAAAAGTTTGGGGTCAGTAAGATTTTTTTTATTGTAATATTTTTATTTAGCAAGAATGCATTAAAGTGATCAAAAATGACTATTAGGTATTGTTGTCTGTTAGGTTAATGCTAATTTTTAAATATAGAATTTTTTATTAATTGCTTATTCTTTTTATTCATTATAAATTAACCAAAGGTAATTTATACGACTATTTTCTACAAGTACACATTAAATTGATCAAAAGTGACAGTAAATACACTTATAATGCTACAAGAATTATGTTTCAAATAAATGCTATTTTTGAGCTGCATCATACAGACAGGGTGGGCTCTTTCAACTAACCGCAACTCAGAACACCTTAGTTACCACATAGCAACACCCTGTAAAACCACCCAACAGACCCTATAATTGTAAAGGTGAGTTTGCGTGTGAAACATCATTTACATTTTCTCCGAAAAATGCATTTAGCATTCAGTTATTTTATGCTAAGTTATTTATCAGAAAACCAGTGAGTGACTGAGAGTGTAGAAAGCCATTCACGGTGAGTCATTTTAAATAGAAAGCCAGGTAATTCATTGGTATCTTAATGTATGTAAATCATAACTTGTAGTTATTTGGCAGCTAGTGTGAACAGGAGAATGTGTCTAATGAATGACCACAGGAAGTCTTCTTTTATAGTAAATGATTTATAGTGTTTCCTCTCTCTCTCTCTCTCTCTCTCTCTCTCTCTCTCTCTCTCTCTCTCTCTCTCTCTCTCTCTCTCTCTCTCTCTCTCTCTCTCTCTCTCTCTCTCTCTCTCTCTCTCTCTCTCTCTCTCTCTCTCTCTCTCTCTCTCTCTCTCTCTCTCTCTCTCTCTCTCTCTCTCTCTCTCTCTCTCTCTCTCTCTCTCTCTCTCTCTCTCTCTCTCTCGTTTGTGGGTTCCCTGGCTTCCTCCCTTTGCCTTGCATGCACTCTTCCTTCCTGGCCCTGTAGTTAAGTTGCTCAGACTCTGCCCAGAAATACCTCAGACATCATATCACATCAGCATATACTTTGGATTATATAGTTGACATATGTTTATATTTTTTTTTCTCCAAGATCTTTAGTATTTTAGGGTCAAAATACATAATATAATATAAAATATAATACAATCATGCTTATGTATTATTTTATAATATAATTGTATACAAAAAAAATTATTATTGAAAAGAAATGTTTGTCTGCATAGTCCTGCTATCAGTTGGCTCTGAAATATATAATCAAGCTTGTGGTGACACATGAGGTATAGTGGCCTACATCTCTTACACCAGTTAAGCCACTTAACCTTTGGCCCTTCTGTAGTTAGGAGGATAAATTCACACCAGACTGTGTCTATCTCTCTGGCTATTGATTTAAGGGTAAGGGTCAAAGGTTAAGGAAAGCACATTACGTTCATCTCTCATGAATAAATGTTCAGGTGCACACACCACCTTTAATAATTCATTACTCCTCTATTTGTCCTCAGTCCATGGACAGATAAAAGTTTAATGCAGTTTCCAGCATGTGTTGCACACTTACTGCAGGCTATTTCCTGTTCCAGAATTGGCATTGGGACTTAACACAACTATGCACTGACATCTAGGGGAAGAACGTTGTAGCTACATTTGTGATTTGTAATTGTCGGTATTGCAAAGAAATCTTTTGAAATATTTAAAACTTTTTCCAACTGGTTTTGGCTGCAGGGCACAACACAGTATCAAACTGAAAATCAGATTATTCTTGGTTTTCTGTCATTATTTTTGTTCAAATTTTGACAGACACAAGAGTTTGAGTCATAAAATAGAGTTTAATTGTACACATGACCTTTAACTAGGGATGTAACGATACCCTCGTGTCACGAGTCGATACATATCAAAATACTGAACTCACGATTATTGTAATACAACAAGACATGGTTAAAGGTTAACAATAAATGTACTGTTGATTAAAATTAAATTTGGTATTACATTGAGGGTGGAAATGTATAGGCTTAGACTTGGTGCCTGTAACCCAATAAACAGGACAATGATGACACAAGAATAAATTCTGAAGCTGAAAAAAAGAAAAATCCCCCAAAAAACATTGAATTATTTTAGACAAATATGCTCGCACTGTCACTGACTAACTAATGTTGGCCACTTACTGGTAACAAAACATTTGACATCAGGACCCACACATATTTATATTGCATTTTTGCATTGTTATACAATATATAAATATTCATCATTATCTATAATGGTTTAATGTAGTGCGGACAGTAAAACTCTAAAAAAGTTTAAAGTTTACAAAAAAAGAAATCAATACATATTGTTGCATTTTTGTATTGCGATTGTGACACAATATATTGTTACACCCCTACATTTGGCATATGGAACATATGGAAATTGATTTGTCCTCCTTTCTGAAAAGGTGATCAACCTATTTACTTTGCTACCCTTAATGCATGGTTGTATTGACATTACATCTAAGGATAGCATTGCAGTTAATTTGGAATAAATCTTACTAATAAACAATTTTAAATTTCAACTTAGTTTTCAACTGCCAATTTAATAATGGGAAGGAATGCTGCATTTTAAATTTAAAAGCAAAACATTTCTTCCCTAATTCAGTTAGACATGTTCTTCAATTTATTTGTCTATGTACCCAAAGGGCAATTTTCTTTGCAACCAGACCAGCACACATACATGTAAAACAGTTTACAAGCATTACAAAACACCTAAATTGTCACCTCGTTGTCATGTAAGGGCCCTGTTCATGTTGGACCGACATTTTAATTGCATTTTGTGTCTGTTAAGAGGTACAAAGACACCCTTTACGTGCATGCCCCCAAAGCTGCGGTTTTAGCTGACAAGTTTCTGGGCATTAACTGTAATAACTCCGTGTTGCAAGCACCAATCCGGTTAGTTTTTTTTTCTATAGACTGTACTCACAAAAATATAACGATCAAGATAAAATAAAAAATTGGCCAGAGTTGTCCTTTAAAGTCTAACTGTTTAGTAATTTATGATATGCTAATGGTTTCACCCTGGGTAAAAGCTGGGATGTGTTCTCTTACTCAAAACATTATTAAGGTTTTTTTTTTTTTTTTAAATATTCCCAAATTAATGTCTATGTCTGTGTATTTGTTTATTTTTGAAGTGTGCATGTAGTATATTTATTGATTGTGTTTATAGGATTTTATTTCATGGCCGATGCATTGTCTTGAATTAAACACTCGTGCAATGTGTGATAAATATTTGAACAACTGTCTGTGTCTGTGCTATCTCTGATTTTTTTCTCATTCTCTCGCTGTGATATAGTGCATTTATTTTTTTGTTTGTTTGCTCTTCTTTGTGCAGCTTGTACCTCTACAAATTGGGAATTGCCCCTCAAATCCAGGACCTGTTGGGGAAAGTTGACTTCACAGGTAAGCCAAGTCATTCTCAAATATGAATGCTATTATTGGCAGAAAAGGTCAATAAAAATGTATTGCTGAAATTCATTTTTTCTACCTCACTCTTAAAGGTTTTGTCAGATGCTTCATATAAAGAACCTTGTATGGCTTCCCATCATGGGATAATTTTATCGATTTAGTTTAATTCATTAATTTTGTTTCAATTCATTTTTAATTTTATTTTATTTAATCTTACGAATTAAACAGCTCCTAAACATACTTAATCACAAGAAAGAACTGAGATAACTTGTTAAACATGAAATAATTATACAATCATTTAAGACATTTCTCTGTATGTAGAACCTTTTTGCCATAAAGGGTTCTTTAAAATCAAGAACCTTCTATATAGAACCTCATTGAACCTCTGAGTGCAGGGCTATAAAAACAGTAGGGTGATCGTGCACCCACACAATCTAACTTACATAATCTAACATACCCAATAAAACTTACATTAGTTGTAATAATTATAATAACTATAAACAAATACGCAAAGGTAAAACCTTAAACTACCTCTGCCGTAAATATGTGGTAATCTTACATTTGACTTTTGAAGCATAGTGGTGTTCTCTTGCAATAACAGAGATTAAAGCACAGCCACACAATTATATCCATAACTGAAGTATAGATCATCCTCGGTCCGCTCAGTTTACAGGACTAGGCAGAAATGTGCCTCAGTTAACCAGGTTTTTAATGAAAGTGAACGCTCTGCAGAAACGTGGCTGATTGCGTTTGATTAATGAAGGGGATGTAATGACAGGTAATTACTGCTTAGCTCGCTTCAGAAAATAACTCTTCAACTCATTCATTTTGTTATGTTAATAGAATACCTCATCAGGAAAATTGAGTTCAAGTCATAATGATGTGGTCTGTAATGAATTAATGATGGAGGTGAAAAAACATTTAAAAGAATACTGCACTGTTTTTAGAAATAGGACTTATTCAACATCTTTCCTACATTAAGATTTGTGGGAAAATGCATTTTTGTCTCAGTGCATGCATTGTTTTTGTTTGGCAGGGTCGCTGCGAGCTTAGCTTAGCATAATGAATGGAATCCTATGTTGCCAGCTAGCATGTCTTGAGTAAAAAGGGATAATAAAAAAAACACCCACCTAATTACTTCTTGTGGCCTGCGTATTCACAACGAGTACAAATTGCGATTGTACTCATTGTGAATATGCAGTCCACAGAAAATAAATTAGGTGGGTGTTTTTTTGTTAATTGTTCACTTTGACTCGAGATATGCTAGCTGGCAACATAGGATTCCATTCATTATGCTAAGCTAAGCTCGCAGCGACCCTGCCAAACAAAAACAATGCATGCACTGAGACAAAAATGCATTTTCCCACAAATCTTAATGTAGGAAAGAAGTTGAATAAGTCCTTTTTCTAAAAACGGTGGAGTGCTCCTTTAAGATTATAGCTAGTTTTTGAAGGAATCCGTTGCTGTAGTGGTTTTATGTTGACACATTTATTGTAGAATGATTGAAAGTAACAAGGACCTTGGTTTGTTCGATGTATATGTTGGTAAGTCAACCACTGATGTTCTTCAAATGCATTACAGGTGCAGGTCTTGTTCAGAGGCGGACAGTATTGAAGTATTTTTACTTTCCAAGTAATTTCGTTTTTCACGTATATGTACTATCAGTGTTCTTCTCTGGAAAACTTTTACTTCACAACATTCCAAAACATAAAATTGTACTTTTTACAGCAATACATTTCATATTAAATATAATTTAATACTTAATTACATTAAAATGTAGTACTGTATGTACTCAAGTAAAAGTATTCAAAGTTTTACTTGAGTACAAGAAAGAAAGTACTACATTTTTAATGTAATTAAGTATTAAAGGTAAGAAAACAACAACTTTTATTTATAAAATGTAGTGCAGTTAAAATTATACAGTATGCTTTGGAATGCAGTGAAGTAAAAGTTTTCTAAAGAAATACACTGATAAAGTATATACTTTAAAAAAAAAAAAAATGTACTTGAGTAGAAAGTAAAAATACTCCACTACTGTCCGCCTCTGGTCTTATTAATAGGTATACAAAATGCCACAGATTAGTAATGATAGTAAATAGGCCAGAATTAAACGCTATATGTAAGATATGTAACCTATAGTAAATGATGACACTTCATATTCTCATTCTACAGAGGAAGAGATAAGTAATATGAGGAAAGAACTGGAGAAATATGGCATCCAGATGCCCACCTTCAGCAAGATCGGTGGCATCCTGGCCAATGAGCTTTCAGTAGATGAAGCTGAATGTGAGTGACTTCATCTCTTTTATCTAGTCATATGTATATAGTATACATCTGTTTAAATTATATACTCATTATCCTCAATCTCATGATTGCTTGTTTATGTTTCCTCTCTCTGATCTATATCTGCAGTACACGCTGCTGTCTTTGCCATTAATGAGGCTATAGACAAAGGAAACGCAGAGAACACAATGGCGGCTCTGCAGAACCCTAATGCTTTACTGAGAAACACACAGAAACAACTGTCCCAGGCCTACCAGAACACACTGAGCAAAGCCAAGAGGAGGAAAGAGGATCAGGCCTCAGGACGGGTAAATTTGTAGACAAACACTTCAGTTCAAAGGTTTGGTGTCAGTAATATTTTGTCTCTTTTGCTCACCAAGGCTGCATTTATTGGTTCAAAATACAGTAAAAACAGTAATATTGTGAAATATTATTAAAATGTAAAATAACTGTTATTTATAGTATATGATTCATTTCATGATTCTTTGATGAATTTATACAATTTAAATTCAAAAGAACAGTCTTCATAAGAAATAGAATGTTACAATTAAATCAATTTAATGCATTTAGTGCTTGCTGAATAAAAGTATTAATTTTGTTAAAAAAATTTTTGGGATGAATCCAAAACTTTTGACAGTACTATACTTAAGAGTATACAAATTTTACATTTAGATAAAATAGTTTTCTTTCATATTTGTGAACCTGGACTACAAAACCAGTCGCACTGGTATATTTGTGGTAATAGCCCACAATGCAATGTATGGGTCAAAATTACGCCAGAATTCATTAGGATATTAAGCAAAGTAATTTTATTTAGTAAATTATTAGTAGTAGTAGTAATATGCATTGCTAAGGATTTAATTTGGAAGGTGATTTTCTCAATATTTGGCAGATTTCAAATTTTGAAATAGTTGTATATCGGCCGAATATTGTCATATCCTAAAAAACCCAAACATTAATGCAAAGCCTATTTATTCATCTTGCATGTGATGTATACATCTCAATTTAAAAAAGTTTTTGTGGTCCAGGGTCACATTAAAGTGTAAAGTGTGTTTAGGCCAATTTAATCTTTCAATAGTGAGTTACTATGCCTCATCCTTTAACTGGATCATAGGCTGCAAGAATGATAATGTTTTTTTATCTCTGCATGTCAGGACTAATATTTTATAAACCCAATGTCCACATTTGTATGATTTGAAAATAGGATTTTTGGAATTATGTGTTGTATAATCAAAGCCTTAGTCATATGAAGACAAACAGTAAAAAACTGCACACAAGTGAAATATTACAATCGTTTTTAACCTAAAGATTAAGCAATAGTTTACAGGGAGGACTTTTCATAATTTGAATAAAACTTTAGGCATGTGTATGCAAATATCTTCTTTTTGCATGCAAAGCAAGTTTGTTTCTTTTTGCAGCCTCCTTTCAAACAAGCTCAAGCATTCCTTTAGTTGCAAAATCAGCAGGATTTTGATTAAAAAATAACAGAATCAGCCTCACTTGTTAAATGCTGATGTCCTCTAACACTCCTCACACACTCTGCTGACTCCAGTATCACCTGATCCCCTGATGTTGACTTGATTCAATAGTAATTTTGTTGTGTGTACACATCTAAGTGGGTGAATGTTGTGTTGGCCTTTTTTATTCTTTTCATGTAATTTTCAACTGGGTGTTAAGATCTTTGCTTAAGGGCACAAGGTTGTTGACATTTGTTTTTTCAAAAAATCTTTTAAAAAGTTGTGACATTTTATGTGTGTTCAGCGCTCCTCTATTGCAACTGAAGAAAGAGATGTATATGAAGAATTACTGACCCAGCAAGAGATCCAGAGCAGTGTAGATCTCGTGAACAGTAAGTGTGGCAAACTTTTTGTTTATTTATTTATTTTGTTTTGTTTTGTTATTAAGCTTAATCCTGGAAATAAACGTTTTATTTTAGTTTTTAAATTTAGGGGAAAAAAATGTATACTCAAAATTATGACTTAAAATGTAGGTTCAATATTTCCATTTCAGTGCTACTTGTCTGCAGCTTTTCATTCTATTTGTTATACTAACACATTTTTTATATATACAAATCTGTGTGTATTTTTGTTAGCAGTGTTATTTTAGTCATTCTTTTATTCTTTTATTATAAATTTAAGATAAAGTACTAAAATTTCTAATACTCTAAATTAAAGCTCTCTCTCTATATATATATACAGTCTAGCCAAAAATTATTCAGACAGCAGATATATATATTTTTCTAGTGGGTGCAGTACACTATAGTTCATTTATGTAAGTCAGGATAGCACTGTAACAACAACGAGCTTATGAGTTTAATGTCTCGGGGAATAATTAACTCAAAAGGGATTTAATATTCAATATTCATGAATTTATGAATATGATTTGCCAGTTGTTCATTACGTATTAAAATTTTCCGATAAGGAAAATTGTTTAATTAAATACAAGTAACCCTTTATGAAATTGCTTGAAATTATCCTACTAAGTTTGTCCTGCAAATTAGTTATAGACTTTTCAAATCAATTCTCAATAATGGATTACTGCTTTTCGAGCGCATGAGAAACATTAACTTTACTGATCAGGATAAGTTCAATATTTCAAATGGTCATACAGTTTACTTTACTAACATAGTAGCATAAGCAGTTAGGTAACGTTTAGATCGCAAGTTTCATTGACTTTGTGTATGTGGCAGAATAACAGATTCAACTCATTAAATGTCTTTTGAAGGTTTAATAAACACAGACTAAAAAAATAACACTACAATTCACACAGAAAGTACATACTAAATATGCATCACGAGAGTAGAAGTATAGATATTAACAAAAGAATACATAAAAGAGAATAATGAATAGACTGAAGTTAGAGAGAGATAAAAGAGAGAGAGAGAGACAAAGAGAGAGGGAGAGAGAGAGACAAAGAGAGTGGGGGAGGGTAAGAAACAGCTTTCCTTCAGTTCAACCAAATACGACCTTCACGGAGTTAATTTATCCCAACGGGAAAATAACACACCCTCTTTACAGCAGTAAGAATTAGAATACTTGCATTCTTTTTGTTTTCGTTTTGGCTTCTCGCTTGTGTGCGTATGTGTCTCTGCGTGTCTCTGCGTGTTCGGCGGTCCTTTCCGAGGTTGGGAGGGAAGCGGCTGTTTGCTTTAGCGATGCTTCGTGTTCTTGAAGATCGGATTGTAGAAGAGAAGATTTTTGGAAGAGATGAGGCCTGCTTGGAGGGCCTGCATTGGTGGCCTGGCTCAAGGGCCAGCCACGATGACGTGTTGGTTCAGCCAGAGAGAGAAGAGAGAGGAGAGAAAAGGCAGAGCCTGTCTTCACTGGTCTTTTTAAGGTCTGGAAATAGTCCCACCCTCCAGGGTTAGACTTAACCAATGAGAGTGTTGGGATTTCCCGGCGGGAAATTCCTCAGCAGAATTTATTGCCCTTTGTTTGAAAGTTCGACTCAGTGGGTCTCTGAGTCTTCATACTATAATTAATGCAACAAACACACACTGCATTTTCTGAATAAGTGATATACATGGAAGTGTAAGTCGTGAAGTGAGCATTAATTTGATAGGAGACATGACATATATGAGGTTATCTGAACTAGTACTTTGTTAAGACAAAGACAAAAAAGATGCAAAATACCATACAGAATAAACATTTTACAAGACAGTTATGTGTTTACATATAATGTCCTGGGGTGCATGTTCATTTATAGATGGTTTGTCTATAATTTGAGGCAAAAGCTCTGTGTCTTAAAGTCTTTGTGTATAAGACTTCATGTGGCCACATTCTTTCCGGTCATAAAAGATCTTATCAGATGGTTTCCAGGGTAGCTGAAGAATCCTTCTCTGTTGTGTTGGGGGAAGGTCTGTCCATCAGCACACTTTCAAAACATATTTGTTAAAGGTAACTGGCGATTGTGTGTTTGATTCGCCTGAGTCGCTACAGCACAATAAAGTAAACTCTGAGATATTATACTCAAAAAGTGGACTACCAGTAAAATTGATAAATTTGGAGACTTTGACCTGACCATGTTAAATGTTTTTTCTTTACTTGCTAATGAGACCTTTTACACCACAGACTGAACAAAATGAAGCATTGCTTGTTCATTGGTTGACCGATATTGGTATTACCTAATTATGTACTTACATTTACCAGCTGACAGCTGATTGGTTGATTGTAATCCATTACAAACCTTTCTATCAAAGTTATATGACATTATCAAGATTAATTTGTTCTGACACTGAGAAAATGTTGAAGGTGTCTGAATACATTTTGGTTTGACTGTATATATATATATATATATATATATATATATGTTATGTACAGTAATAATGATTTCTCTCTATCCAGCATCAGCAGCTATTCAGCAAGTAAATCAGGCTGTTGATGGTGAGGATCAGAAAGCTCTACTGGCCAGCCTTCGTTTGCCTGCACTTGGTCTTGTAGGAGTCCTTGATGACAATTCCTACTTTTACCTGGAGCACTTCACATCCTACAGGAAGCATAAAGTTAAGGTACTGAAGCAGTACTACAGTATTTCAGTTTAAATTACTCTTGATATTGGGTGAACATCTTTATGACATCTGTATGTAGGATGCTGGAGCGGGCGCTCAGCTGGAGAAAGAAGAGATTCAGAGGGTCATCACTTCCTGTAATGAGTTTGCAGAGGCAGAGAAACGAAGTAAGCTGCACACACATGCACCCTTGATTAACTGATAATGTATAGACTAGAGTGCATTTTAGTAATTTTGAGTGCTTTAGTACATAGATTTTGGAGCCAATAGCCTCATGGGCAGCACTCTAACATGTCGTGTGGTCCCGCTTCGGGCAACCCAAGTTCGAGGTTCTAAAAGCAGATGATTACTGAAATGATACCAGCATATATTCTGTTTCTCTATTCATATGATTATTCTGTGTTTTTCTGATACTATTGATTATTGTGCTCTTGATGACAGAGCAGGAGGCGGTTGTTGCGATCAATGCAGCTATTCGCCGAGGCGTTCCAGAAGAGACCGTGGAGGAGCTCCTGAACCCTGAGGCCCAGTTACCCATCGTCTACCACACTGCTGCCAGCCTGTACCAGGCCGAGCTCTTCAGCCTGCAGCTCGGCTCTCAGGTTAGCTCTCTTACCCCCACCCCCACAATGCTAAGCTCTTTCTTATTCTTACTTACAAAACAAGTTTTAATTTTTAATCATCTCAGAACAAGGCCGGTCTCACTCATGAGGAGCTGTGTGTAGCTGTGGAGATGCTGTCTGCTGTGTCTGTGTTAAATGAGGTGCTGGACACTAAAGACTCAGTGGCCGTCATTGAGCAGCTCAGTGACTCTCCACTTGGCTTCAGTGGTCTGGATGCTGAAAATTTACAGAGGTACTGTGACACTACTGACTAAAAAAGAGAGAGGATATTATCACACTGAGAAACTATTTAGATATTTATTTGATCAAGTGGTTGTGTTGCTTTGTTAGATATGCAGACACACTGATTCGTCTCAGAGCAGAGTCCCTCGCCCAGGGTCAAGAGTTCCTCACCTGGAATGATGTTCAGAAGTGCATTGACAATGTCAATGTCCAGGTGCATGAGGAACATGAGAGTAAGAAATCTTTGATATAAATGATAAACTACCATTCAAAAGTTTGTGGTCCGTAAGATTCTTTTCTTCTTTTTGTCTACATTGCTCAAAATTTACAGTAAAGACATTCATAATGCTACAGAAGATTACTTGCTCTACAGAAGATCAAATCTTTCTTTTCATCAAAGAATCCTGAAAAATGTATCACAATTTCCACACAAAAATATTAAGCAGCACATTTTTAACATTTATAATACATTTTTCTTGAGCACCAAATTAGCATTTAATTAATACAGTCTAAGTGAACATAAGAGACTTCTTTCAAAAACATTTGTAAAAATCTTACCGACCCCAAACCTTTAAACGGTAGTGTATATTTCAAAATTATAACCATATAAGTTGAAAGGGAAGTACTGAAATTATTGAAAAGTTTTTTCCCTTTCAAAAGGTAGCGTATCTGGTTTTAAAGCATTTCACTCTTCTTAAATAAAATAAAATGGAAAGACATTACTATATTTTCTTATATAGGTATTTGTTTTAGTTTATGCTATTTTCTTTCAGATGAGCTATATAATATAATATAATATAATATAATATAATATAATATAATATAATATAATATAATATAATATAATATAATATAATATAATATAATAACCTTCTCATTAATGATGCATTTAACTCAATACATTGAACTTTAAAGTTATTAAAATCTACCATAAAGAGTTACTCCATAATGTTCTGATAAGCTGGTGTGGTTGAGTGTGTATGAATTAAGCATAATTGATTCAGTTTGTATAAATCACACAAAAGAGTTTTATTGAACATTTAATGACTCTCACAAGTAAACAGGTGTACTTTGCCAACCCTAATTATAATACAGTATATACAATTTAAATATTATCTTAAAACAACATCTTTGAATATTGTATATTTTTCAACATAATGAAATTAAGCCATGTTTGCCATTTACTTAATGGATATATACACATATCAATGACTATTCCATTGCATCATGAGATGTTGAGCACATAAAATCCCCATGTTCCGTGTGTAGGAGTCATTGCTATCGCTGAGATCAACGAAGCTCTAAATTCTGGAGATCCAGAAAAGACACTCGCAGCCCTCCTACTCCCTACAGCTAAACTAGAGGGAGTCAAGCCAGCCACCGCCAAACACTATCACAATCTACTGCTGACCACCAAAGACCTCATCTGCAAGGTGAAATAGAATAACAGCACTTAACCAATGAAATGTCTAAGAGGTTACATCTCTTCTTTGTTACTCTTCAAATAACTACTTTCTTCTCAATTACTCTTCAATTGTACTTTTTCAAATAACTTAAACACTTATTTCATGGTTTCTGTATTCAGCTTGACTTAGTTTTATGTTCACAGCTTCAGTGTCCAACACTTGTCACTGCTGTACAAAGTAATGAGCCTCTACTAAAGTACGAAGTAGGAAGTCCAACCGTAACATCCTCGAACCCACTGTTAAGCCATTATAGATAAGGAAGCCCCCCTTGCAGGGACCTCAACTAAACATCCTGCTATTTAGAAGACCTTACACAGTGGACAAAGCTTTCAAAGGTTTAGAGCTAAAGGATCTAAACTTGACTCGGGAAGTTGAAGTCTTTGTGAGGAGATAAGAGAGGAAAGGGTCGAGACAGCTGTGGAAGGAACACAGACATACGGCTGCTCTGTAGTAATAATACAAGTCAAACTGCTTCTCAGTGTACAGCTTTACATAGTGTGCAAAAAGAAGTGCACTACATGGAGCAAAACACACTAAAAAGATCCCAAAAACCAACGTGCTGGCCTTCATGTAGTGTTTCCAGTCACGACTGGAGCGATTTAGGTAGTAGAGGATGGATCCGTAAACAAATGCGATGACCAGCGATGGTAGGATGAACCCCAGGCAGATCAGACTCAATCTGTATGGAATCAAAACATTGTAGGACTGTTCTTCATAAGGCTGGATATCGTGACACGTCACCAACTGTTCCCCGAATACTTGGTAGCTTTGCTGAACCAGAAACTCTGGTACCATCGCAATAGAAAAAACCACCCAAATGGTTAAGCTCGCCCAGATCGCACAGTATCTTTTCGACATTGTCTTGTAGAAGAACGGGTGCACAACCGCAAGGTAGCGCATCACACTAATACACATGTGGGCATGGATGGAGCAGTAGATGTTACCATAAAAGCAGGCAGTCACCACCTTGCAGACCAGCTCTCCAAAGATCCAGTTGTTGTTATTTAGGTGATAGTGGACTCTGAGTGTGAGAGAACATAGCAGGAGAAGGTCTGAAACCGCTAGGCTAAAATATAGGATACTGCTGGAAAGCTTCTTTTTTCTACTGAGGCAATCCAACACAAAGACATTAGAGGGGATCCCGATGAGGATGGCTAGGATGTACGCGGATGGAATGATCCTAGTGCTGACAATTCCAGTGGTGTAATTGATGACATTAGAATTGGCTTTTATCTCAGGAGGCTTGATAGATGTGTTGGAGAGCTGGGAAATATTGAAAACAATTTTCGTTCCAGGAAACGTTTTCGGCTTTGGAAATTTTGACATATTGATGCTGGAATATATTAATGCTGAAAAAAAGTAAAAACAAAAACAATGTTAAAATACTGAAATAAAATGTGTTCTTACAGTAAATAATTGTTTCAAACAGCTTGATACCGTAAGTTAAATTTAAAATGAATTAAATATAAGTCAACAAAAATGATTAGATAAGCAGACATGACCTCAAGTCTTTATTTTTTAACAGTAATAATAATAACATTGCACATTAAATGCTAAACACATATTTTAGTAACTTTATTATCTGGAATAATCTAGAAAACATCGGTCGTGGAAATTTGACGTGGTCATAAATCCTTGAGCCTGATCATTTGAATAACTGTATTTGAAATGATATATAACGCCTTCTCTGACTATGGCTGATATGCTTTGGTTTCAGTTTTGAAAAATGTTACAGGCACAGATGGTCCAGATGAATCACAAATGAGTCATGACAAACATTAACTGTAAGAGTAAGATATTACAAGCTGCCAACAACAACATCTATTTTTTTTTTTAAGTGTTACATTTTAATTGTATGGAATAATATTTACTTACTATATTTTCTAATTTGCAAATTTTATTTTTATTTTTGGTTATGTAGTTTTGAGTGTTGTTTGCATTCCTTCTCTGACTCTTGTTCTTTCAGCAGTAGTACAACCACCTGAAATGCTGACAAACTCACAGTCTTTATGTAGTAAAATTTTTGGCACATTGTATTTTGAGAATAATTAGTTTTACATGATTGTAAAGTCATTAGATCTACTGGTGATTAGAAATGTCTAAATTGATTAGAAACTATTAAATTCTATTGTTGTCATAATCTGCTACTGTAGCTGAGAGTTAAGAGTCAAGTCATTCGGGCAGTCAGTCAACCACCCTAAAGTTTTATTTTTTTTAGTCACAAAATCATGACTTCAGTCCATATGCTTATTTCTACCACATATCAATCAGCTGTTGATCTCTAACTATCCTTAACTGTTAGAGAAAATTGGTCCTACCTGAATCTTGAAGTGAATCTTCAAACATTAATAGTAATAGCAGCAGCACAAATAATCTCCACATGCTTGAAAGGCTTTTCCAGTATTTTTTCTTTTTCTCTTTTACAAAGTATCGTTCATCAAGCAACTAAACATAACCTACAACTGTCTGTTCTGAGCATTTGTCATCTGTATATTGAGAGAACCGTCACGTTAAATGTCTGCATCGAAGGGCGTAATGGTTTCCTGTTAAGGGCTCGGAGAGAGTCTGGATTCAGAATGAGCTCAGGGCTCATGTTTCAGGCATGTCAGGAAATGTTGCGTGACGCAAGACTTCCCCTAAATGGTTCCAATTCATGAACATAAACAAACTGTTTACTAACATTTGTCTACATACATACACACATACATACACACACACACACACACATACATACATACATACATACATACATACATACACACACATACATACACACACACATACATACACACACACATACATACACACACACATACATACATACATACATACATACATACATACATACATACATACACACACACATACATACACACATACATACATACATACATACATACATACATACATACATACACACACACATACATACACACATACATACATACATACATACATACATATACACACACACACACATACATACATACAAGAATGTTTAAATGATGTTTGGTGTTCTGAACACTTGAGTAACTTTAAAGGGGTCATGAATTGAGAAATCAACTTTTCATTCAGCCTTTGATATATAAAAGTCCATCGTGATATAAGAATATCCTGTATGTTTTGGAGCTGAAAACTTCCTCGTTAGTCTTTGTTCAAACAAAAGCTTTTATAGACACCAGACCCAGCAAACGATTGAGCTCAGAATGTGCCATGCTGTGACATCTGAGTGTGGTGAAACATCGCTTGTTTAGCCCCGCCCACCGATTCACGCATGTAACATAGGCATAGTATTAAACCAGATCGAGCTACCAAGCAATAAACATGCCATTGAGGATTACAAAATATTGCGCAGTGCCTGGGCTCGACAGTAATGCAACATGTAAGTAACTGTTATTTATAATGCCTGACCTAAAATGTACGGTCAGATGTTCTTTGTCTGTGTGTCAGTAATCAAACCAGTGCCTAAACGTTAACTTGCGTTGTTTCTCTTAGTAGGATGAGTAGTTATTTAATGGTGATTAAATTCTATATTCTCAAACAGTGGGAATTTATCAGTGATGTCTTTATTAGTGACTCCCATTTTATTCAACGAATCTCTTGAAAAGAATGAAATAAAAAAAAAGGTAAATTACTTTATGGAAAAATACACATATCAATGACTATTCCATTACATCATCGTGAGTGGTTGAGCACATAAAATTCCCATGTTCCGTGTGTAGGAGTCATTGCTATCGCTGAGATCAACGAAGCTCTACATTCTGAGATCAGGTCAAATTAAGTAATGGTTCTTTTTTAGGATATCCGTGTCAAAAAAATAGGTAGAATGATATCTTTTTATCATTTTTTTTCCACAGCAGTCAATATCATCAGGTTGCGGATTCCTACCTTTTTCTTTTTATTCTGGTAAAAATGTATAAAAGATCTAGCATAGCATCAGTTCTGGCAGGTCATGTCAGTCAAGCTTGCATCAGCTGACTGTCAGCTGATCATGTCTACCTATAGAAATACGACGTCTATCACAGCATACATATAAAAGCTCCTTCAGTACTATCAGCAGCTATCGCGTCTCTCCGGAGCTCATTTACCCTCCTCCACCCCAGCTCCTCCTCTTGTCAGTTAGGATTTGGTATTCTAATTCCCCTTGAATTAGACTAAATTCATGAATTATTTTGTTTATTTAATATCAACATTAATGCTGTTTGCAATACATTATGATTCTGTTCTGTTCACCTCAAGGGGGATTATTGCTGCCCTCCCTTCTCTTATTCATGCTAGGCTGCATGAATGTGCAGGGAGTTCTTGCCCAGAACAGAACCTTACCGCCAATCCAAAATATATGCTAATAGTCAGTCAATCATCTTTGCGATCTGGCTATACTATTTACTGAACTACATCCTACATACATGAATTATTTGATGACATTTGACTCCAAATCCTCTCCTTTTATTTGTATTCCCATCTCTTTTCACACGTTCACATGTCTATATTCACTACTTCACATCTTCATGTTTCTAAAGTAGTGAAGCTTCATTGTTTTCATAGAGTGTTAATCTGTGTTTTCAAAATTCTGTAAATTAAATTAGGGAAGTTATTTGGTTAACTTTGCTCTTAACTTTTGACATCATGCATTGAGATACTATTATTAGACTGCTGTGAAAACATCTGCATAAACAAGAAATTTACCAAGGAGATACTTCCTGATATAGATGCACAGAATGTATAATACAGTCTCCAATTTTTACTTGATTTATTGTAGTAACTTACATTCAGAATAAATTGGTGTTTAGTAGCAGATGATTTGTTTGCTCTGTGACAGTGTGTGAGCAGTACACGTTTGTATTGAACATGTGCCTGACTGTGTGTCGTGCTGTAACAGAGCTCCGGAGATGAATCTGCTGTACTGTGGCTGGACCAGATCCAGGAGGCCATACACGCTGCCAACCAGGACCAGGAGGACGCACTCAAAAGTAAGTTTGTAACCAAATATAAGTTGCTTTTATGTTAATTTTGTAAATTTTCTATACACATCCCTGTAAAGGTTGTTTAGTAATACATATGATTCACATAAAAGCCTATAACTTTTCAGATCTGGGTTTGACATTTAAAATATATTTTCTGTGATTAATCATGATTAAAAACATTAAAACAAATTTTAAATATTTTTTTAAAATATTTTTTTATAATGTAATAATTTCACAGTTTATTTCCAAATTAATGTACAAATTAAAACATAAAGACAGTATAAATTTAAATTCTTTTTACCGGAATCTTTTTATGAATTAAGGCCAGTATCACTGTCGTCCCGATGAAAGTTAACATTAATTAGCCATTCAACATTACAGTGTAATTGTATTTTATACCATTTATTAGGTTTCAAAAAATATAACAACTTTTAATTTAATTAAACTTATCAGGATACTCGACAAAACAGACATTTTGGCATAATTGTGTGTTGTTTGTTCAAGCACGAAAGAGAACTTGATTCTCGTGTTCACCTTGTCTTGTCCTGCTTGAATGATTTTTAAGCATTTGCATGAATTAGAGTATAATCATATAATGCAACACTAGCCAAAGGATGACATAAAAATGTATGCTGCTAGCCTGACAAGCTAGACCCACATCAAGATGTTTGGTCTGGAAACTCACCATTGACAGGGCTCAATCCAAGGGGCGGGATAAACGGTTGTCTTCAAACTCCCTCTGCACGAAATTGGATAGCGCTACAACCAACCAAAGCAAAGCGAAGCGGAGCTAGTTTATAGATAAAATTTTCATCGTATCCGGTCAATAAAACTCCGAACACATCATACCTTTTTAAGAATGACTTCAGTGCCATTCTTTGTTCTTTTCTCAAAGAAAAGCTTAACTCCAAGTCTTCCAGAGTCACGGTCAAAGCTGATTCCAAAGACCGCTGTTTGCCAGCTTCTTTGTTTACAAGTAACACGCAACTCTATACACGATGGAGAGTTGCTAGACGACACTCGCTGCAATCTAGATTTCCGGGCTAGGTTGCTGCATTAATTCCGTTAAATATTGTTAACGCGTTAAACTGATTTTTTTTTACATTAACATGTTAACATTGACAGCACTAACAATCTATAAAATTGACAATAAAAATGTCAAGTGTGGTTGCAATGAACTCACAGCGATGGAGAAACGAACAGAAAAACACTTTAACAATATAACCAGGAACACCCAGGAAATATCAGGAAAACACTAGAACGCAACCACCATGGTGGTGGGGAGACTCCTGTGTTAATTTTTACCCTAGAACAGCTAAATCGTTTAGTCTTGTCATTAATGTAGTGCATATTTACATACCCAAGTAATAATTTGAAGAAGAGGCTATTGTGTTTAATACAGAGCGAAAATGTATTGGAAAATGCGTCTGGATTTGACCGAAATAACAGAATCTGGCATCGTAAATGTTTTTAATTGTCAATCCATGTAATGTGACACTATAATTTTGGTTTTAATAGGATTTTCACAAGAAATATGCAAGAATAAACATGGTGTCCTCCATGATTCCTGTTCATTCCAACAACAAAGCACTTGAATGCAACAAGCTCGTAATCACGACTTTTGAAGTGAGAAGTTGGACATTTCCGATAGCACGTGAAGGCAGCATAAATACACAGAACTAGATAATTGACAAAAAAGAAACAGGTGCGTAACATAAACAGTAACCAAGGAAACTGACCAGTGAATACAGACGGGCAGGCAGACAGGGCAAACCACAGTTAAACACAAAAAGACTGAACAATAAACCTGACAAAAATAGTCACAATAATAAAATTGTAAAAAATGTAACCTTTGTTTTTATGAAGAACTCTGACTTTGTCCACTGTCAGTGATTGAAACTGATTGTTCTGTATATTGTGTACATGATTTCAGTGGCTAAGGCCGTAGCAGACATTAACTGGGCAGTATCTGAGGGAGATGCTAAGGCCACACTGGCTGCTCTGCAGTGTCCCGATGCAGGTCTTCGAGCAGTGCTGTCTGAATGTGCTCATATCTACCACAGCCAGCTCTCTCAGTTACAGAGCACTCAAACAGAACAAGGTAACTCTATCACAGCCCTGATTACTGTCATCTGGAAGGTCTAGCTATAATTTGAACATTAACTGGAGATTGTATTTCATTGCATATTAAATATTATTTATTATATAATTAGCAGCATATAGTGTATGGTATTCTCAAGCTTATTCTTGTATATGTTTCTCATTACCATTAACCTAATTGTGTAAAATTTGTTTAATTTGAAAAAATATTTGATATTAGTTGTAAATATTCTAGAGACTTTTCAACCATCATCTAAAGCATTTACTGGTTAATTAGATCTCAGACAGGCCAATACATATGCTATTCTTCATACATACGTTATTCTTTCACAGGAGCTCTGGGCGATTACAGTGCTTTAATTTTAACTGTGTTATCTGTAGGGACCAGTGGCAGTTCATGGGTAAAACACAAGATCAAGGATAAATATGATTACTTCTACAACACTGAAAGTAAAGAAGGGACATGGGTTGAGCCAGATAATTTTGTCCATGACAGTTCACAGCTCACCAAAGAAGATATCCAGGTATGCCTTTAGCACAAATGTACATTTACAGATTTTTGTGTTGTATGTGAGCTCTGCAGTTCAGGTCATATTTTCTTTCCCCCTAACTAGAGTGTTTTGAGCAGTGTAACAGCAGAGTATAACAGAGAGCAGCTGTGGTTGGCCAATGAGTCGCTCATCATCAAACTGCAGGCTCTGATTCGTGGATACCTGGTGAGGCGGGCACATAATGACAGAATGGAATACCTGCAAAAACAAGAGCCGAGCGTCATCAAACTGCAGGTGCTTAACTGTGTAAAGCAAATGTAATGTATCGATAGATACTTAAAGGGGTGATGAACTGAGAAATCAACTTTCTCTTGAGCCTTTGATATATAAAAGGTCATGGTAATATAAGAATATCCTGTAAGTTTTAGAGCCGAAAACTTTCTTGTTAGTAAAAGAAAAGCTTTTCCGAAAACGAGGCTCTTAAATCAATGACTTAAATAAAAACGCAGAAGATAGCAAGATAATCGTTTGTAAACAAGACACAGGTCGACACTGGATTTGCAGACATATTGAGATTATAACACAATGCTGTGCCTTCTATATTGGATACGATAGGAATGGTGCAGCACACTTATGTGAGTAAAGCATGTTAGTAGCTATTGCATTGTTACAGATCGTAGTGATTATGTATACCTGACGTGTCTAACAGAACATATAGCACACTGGCTGAAGAAGAGCCTATTTATGATGTTTTTGAATGTAAAAACCATGTGAACGTCATAAATTGACCTCAGATGAAAGTATAAAAAAACTTCTTGACACCTTTAATCTGATATACTAGACCTTCAACTTTGTGATTTTATTGTTGTTTACATTTTACTGCATGTTACTATAAAATTCGTATGTATGCCAGAGTATATATAATTTGAAAGATCTAAGATTTAAATTTTAAATATTCAAATATTTGTATTCTTATTTTTAATTACTCATTTTAATTATATTAAATTATTATTGTTTATTAAAGAAAAACTATACTGTGTTATTTCATAGTTTGCATAATTGGCACTTTAATTTGCTTAATTTACACATCAAAATAATGTAAATAAATATATGTTAATGCTTCAAAAATTGCCTTTGGGCCTTTTGCTCGCATAAATAGAACATTTTTATAGAACAACACCCGAAAACACATTCTACTATGAAAGTATAGTAGAAAAAAGTGTTTAGTTACTGCCTATCGTTTTCATTACATTTCCAAAGAAAATTAACTACCTATATACAATAGGATCAAATATGTAATGGGCTATGTCCAAAATCACATACTCTCTTGAGCAGGTACTTATTTGGAATTCACGAGTTCACACTTGTATCAAATTAAATCAAAAGTAAATCAAAGTAAAGATTATGCATATTTGGCATGCTGTCTGGGGGAAATTTGTTAATAAAACATCACTAAGCAATTATTTTGCTACCGCTAAAAAAGTATGTCTATATAATATGAATGTGTGTCATACGAATATAATCTGGACGTACTACATTTGCCATATTGACATTATCATGTCAGCTGTGTCTCTTCACTGTCATTCACAAATCCTCTCCCTTGGCCTCATGGGATAGTAAAGTATCCATTGTACGCATGCTTCAGAATCTCGCTGGAAATATTAGGTAATCCAGATACAGTATAACAGAGTACAGTAAATTCGGACATGCTTATTTTGTCACATACTCTTTTTCGCCTACTATATAGTAGGGAAGTATGTGATTTCAGATGCAGCCATCGGGTATTTTTTTCACATGGGATTTGGTTTACCATTACAGGCATCCTGGAAGGGCTACAAACAGAGAAAAGTCTATAAGGACAGATTAAAGACCTTCCAAGACAGTGTGAGCAATGTGATTAAGGTAACGGATCTATCGCTGATGCTCATGTATTACAGTTTTCATCCTACAATATCTACCTTGTTTTTTGAATTGCAGTAATATAGCATGAAAACACATTTCCTCTGTAATTTAGTTACAGTCACTTGTGAAGATGTGGAAAGCTAAACGAGGCTACACGAAGAGACTGCAATACTTCAAAGATCATGTAAGTCATCTCACACACACACACACACACACACAGGTGAACAAGCAGCTTCTTTATCTGCATACTCATGACGCTGACACACTCTGTGTGTCATGTTCAGGAGAAAGAAATAGTGAAGATTCAAGCTTTCCTTAAGGCTAACAAAGCAAGAGTTGACTACAGAACCTTGAGTAAGTCCATTACGTTATTATATTTAATGTATTATATAATTGAATTTACATTTACTTGTATTGTTAATTGATTGATTTGCATGGTAAATATCATTGTTTTTCCAATTATTTTTCTAACAGCCGGGTCTCAGCATCCTCCCCTCTCAGTGGTCCGTAAATTTGTACATTTGCTGGAACAAAGTAGCCTCGATTTACAGGAGGAACAGGAAGTGACACGGCTCAGAGAGGAAGTGGTCACCAAGATTCGTGATAATCAGCAAATGGAAAAGGATCTGAATTTGATGGATATTAAAATTGGCCTGTTAGTAAAGAACAGGATCACACTACAGGTGCTTTCATGCGGTGGCTTTAAATACAATTCAAAGACTGAGATTAAGATAAATGGATTGTTTGTTGTATATACTATGGATGACAAATGTTATATATTATCGTGTGATGTACATTGGTTTATGATTTCCCATGCCATTAGAACCTTAGAATGATACTAGCAAACAGACATCAATGCTATAATAAAAAAAACCTGTTCAAACCAGTCAATTGTAACCTTTGACCCATCCAAATTTTTCCAACTACTGCAAATGTTGTCTCTTCTGGTAGGATGTGGTGTCACACAGCAAAAAGATGAAAAGCAAAAAGAACAAAATGAGTAAAGAAGATCTGACCATTGGGGAAAAGCAGGGCATCAAGAGCCTGAGCAAAGACAAGAGGAAGAAATTGGAAGCCTATCAGCATCTTTTTTACCTTCTACAAGTGAGGCCCGAGTTTTAAATCATTTATTAAATAAACGGGAATGCTGAATTGCAACTTATGGCTAACCATTTAATTAATATTATGTATAATTAAAAAATATGCTGCATAAATGTAAAAAACAGCATTTATTTAAAAAAACAAAAAACACAAACAAACAAAAACGTTTATACATTTTTTTTAAATGCACAAAAGTCATAAATACTGTAAATCTTCAGTTTTTTAATGAATGGGTTCTTATTTTAACAGACTAATCCTTCATACCTGGCCAAGCTAATTTTCCAGATGCCCCAGAACAAATCCACCAAGTTCATGGACACTGTGATCTTCACGTTGTATAACTATGCCTCGAACCAGCGGGAAGAGTACTTGCTGCTCAAGCTTTTTGAGTCAGCGCTGCGAGAGGAGATCAAGTAAGATATAGAGACTGAGATGGAGATATAGAGAACACTATTAGTTAGCTTGAGCATGGAAACAGCATATATATATATATATATATATATATATATATATATATATATATATATATATATATATATATATATATATATATATATATATATATATATATATATATATATATATATATATATATACAGACAGAGAGAGAGAGAGATAAAGAGATATATATATAGCTATATATATATACACTCACCTAAAGGTTTATTAGGAACACCATATTAATACTGTGTTTGACCCCCTTTCGCCTTCAGAACTTCCTTAATTCTACATGGCATTGATTCAACAAGGTGCTGAAAACATTCTTTAGAAATTTTGACCCATATTGATAGGATAGCATCTTGCAGTTGATGGAGATTTGTGTGATCCACATCCAGGGCACGAAGCTCCCGTTCCACCACATCCCAAAGATGCTCTATTGGGTTGAGATCTGGTGACTGTGGGGCCATTTTAGTACAGTGAACTCATTGTCATGTTCAAGAAACCAATTTAAAATTATTCTAGCTTTGTGACATGGTGCATTATCTTGCTAGAGGTAGCCATCAGAGAATGGGTACATGGTGGTCATAAAGGGATGGACATGGTCAGAAAAAATGCTCAGGTAGGCCGTGGCATTTAAATGATGCCCAATTGGCACTAAGGGGCCTAAAGTGTGTCAAGAAAACATCCCCCACACCATTACACCACCACCACCAGCCTGCACAGTGGTAACAAGGCATGATGGATCCATGTTCTCATTCTGTTTACACCAAATTCTGACTCTACCATCTGAATGTCTCAACAGAAATCGAGACTCATCAGACCAGGCAACATTCCAGTCTTCAACTGTCCAATTTTGGTGAGCTTGTGCCAATTTTAGACTCTTTTTCCTATTTGTATTGGAGATGAGTGGTACCCGGTGGGGTCTTCTGCTGTTGTAGGCCATCCACCTCAAGGTTGTGCATGTTGTGGCTTCACAAATGTTTTGCTGCATACCTTGGTTGTAACGCGTGGTTATTTCAGTCAAAGTTGCTCTTCTATCAGCTTGAATCAGTCGGCCTATTTTCATCTGACCTCTAGCATCAACAAGGCATTTTCACCCACAGGACTGTCGCATACTGAATGTTTTTCCCTTTTCACACCATTCTTTGTAAACCCTAGAAATGGTTGTGCGTGAAAATCCCAGTAACTGAGCAGATTGTAACATACTCAGACCCGTCTTGCACCAACAACCATGCCACGCTCAAAATTGCTTAAATCACCTTTCTTTCCCATTCTGACATTCAGTTTGGAGTTCAGGAGATTGTCTTGACCAGGACCACGCCCCTAAATGCATTGAAGCAACTGCCATGTGATTGGTTGATTAGATAATTGCATTAATGAGAAATTGAACAGGTGTTTCTAATAATCATTTAGGTGTGTGTGTGTGTGTGTGTGTGTGTGTGTGTGTGTGTGTGTGTGTGTGTGCATATATATATATATATATATATTAGAGGATGGATACCCGACCCGAGCCCGACGGGTTCCGACGGTACCCGACGGGTCGGGCCGGGTTCGGACAGATATTTAGAAATGACGTTCGGGTTCGGGTCGGGCTCGGTCACGTCAGCGCGAAAAGGCATTGAACCTTTTAAATTTAAAACTGCTTATTATGCAAGTAGCCAATGGGCCTGTTTAACTTGATGCAATGGTTTGTTTTTGTGATTAAAATACATGCATTATATAACCCTAACATCCGTCTTCCTGCATGCGGAAATTTGTTTATGTCGCCGTGACAACAACTCGCAACACGTGCGTGCATATCGCCCGCGGCATCCTTGTCATTCCAGTGAGCGCAACTTCAGCGCTGCTGGCAGCAGGACAGCCTTGAAGCCATCCGCAGTTGATGCAATCCTTTTTCTGCATAAAACCTCGATTAGCCTAAACTTTGATGGATAGATTATGTAAATAGATCCCATGTTGCAGTTTAGGAACCACAGTTTGAGAAAATTGGTAAGATGACTTTCATTTCAATAAGCATTTAAATTGTGTTACGTTAATGTTTTGTTCTGTTAGCTTGGGCCATTTTTAGCAGACCTTTGTTCATTTAATTTCAGTTGGCTATTTGATTGGGCTCTGTGTAACGTTTGATGCCCCGTGTGCGCGCTGATGCGCTCGTCTGTAAACATGTCAGAATGCCTTCCTTACAGTTGCTTAATAAAAGCGGGGTTTCCACACAAACAAACGTGCGTGTCATTAGTATATGAGGGGAAAAAATAGATTTTAACTGTCGGGCTCGGGTCGGGCTCGGACAGAAAAATGCAGCCCGATCCGCACTCTAATATATATATATATATATATATATATATATATATATATATATATATATATATATATACAGTCCCTGACAAAAGTCTTGTCGCTTATCTATTTTCTAGAAATACCTGACATTAACCTGACTTTTAATTAATTAATTGGTGTTAGAAATAGCTCATATGAAAAGCTAAAACCCTCCCAAATGATGTTTAATGCACTGAAATAAATAATTTTCATAGAAAAAATATTTATAATTTTATCATTTATCAAGACAGAAAGGTCAAATTTTGGCAAGACAAAAGTTTTGTTGCCTATACAGAAATTGAACAAATTTACTGTAAATACAAAAATATTTAAGCAAATTAAGTTGTGGTGCTGTGAGATCCAAATTTAATATCTTGTATGACTTCCATGAGCTTGAAGGACTGCATCCATGCGGTTTGGCAAGGATTCATACAATTTATTGATGAAGTCATCAGGAATAGCTAAGAAAGCAGTCTTGCATGCCTCCCAGAGTTCATCAATATTCTTTGGTTTCGTCTTCCATGCGTCCTCTTTCATCCTACCCCACATATGCTCAATGATGTTCATGTCTGGTGACTGGGCTGGCCAATCCTGGAGCTTCTTGATCTTCTTTCGCCTTGAGGAACTTTGATGTGGAGATGGAAGTATGCGATGGAGCACCGTCCTGCTGCAGAATTTGGCCTCTTTTATGGTTGGAAATAAGAGGTAGCTAAGATTTCTTGGTATTTTAGACTATTGATGTTGCCTTCCACCCTGCAGATCTCTCGCACACCCCCATACTGGATGTAACCCCAGACCATGATTTTTCTGCCACCAAACTTCACTGTTTTCTGGGTGAATCTCGGATCCATTCGGGCACCAGTAGGTCTCCTGCAATATTTGCGGCGACTGTGGTGTAATTCAACAGAAGATTCATCTGAAAAATCCACCTTCTGCCACTTTTCCAGCGTCCATCCTTTCAGCAGGCTGTGGGCCTTGGCAAATGCCACACGGTTTTTCAATTGTCTTTTGTTTAGTGCTGGCTTCTGGGCACTGATTCGACCATGGAGGCCATTTCGAGGCAGAATCCGACAAACTGTTCTGGTTGACACGGGGACTTCAGGTGACCAGGTCTCATGGAGCTCTGCTGCAGTGGAAAATGGGCTGGCCTTGGATTTTCGAGCTAACAAAGGGTCCTCTCGAGCAGTTGTCTTGTGGGGTCTGCCTGACCTGGGCTTGTCAAAAACGTTTCCAGTCTCTTCAAATCTTTTTTTTATCCTCTGTACTTGACGCTGAGACACATTGAAGGTGTCTGCCACATCAGCAGTGGATCTGGTCTTCAGCCTCTTGATAATCAAAACTTTAGTCTCAGGGTGAATCTTAGGCATGTTTGCAGAGGTCTAGTTGAAGTTGATGTGAAGGTCTAGCGTACTGGGGTTCTTTTTATACACACTTGAGACCTAATTGATCCATTATTAGTCACAGGTGAAGCTCATATGACAAGGTGACAACACTTATGTCTTTGCAAAAATTGACTCAATGGGCTTTACCAAGCTGTGAATATTAGAATACTTTTTGAAAGTTTAGTTTTTTACTGAAACATTATCACAAAAGCTGGTGGGATTAAAATGAGCCATTTCTTGTAAAAAAATCTTGATTAGAAATATATTTCAGCGGCACTTTAGGTCAATTTGTACACAATCGACAAGACTTTTGTCAGGGACTGTATATATATGTATATACAGTATATGTATGTATATATGTATGTATATATGTATGTATATATATATATATATATATATATATATATATATATATATATATATATATATATATATAAAATCTTAATTTCTATTTGATACAGTATGGCAAATATCATTGTAACTTTGCTGTCATCTCTGGCAGATCTAAGGTGGATCATATCCAGGAAATAGTGACAGGGAACCCTACAGTTATTAAGATGGTTCTGAGCTTTTACCGTGGTGCTCGTGGACAGAACGCCCTCCGGCAGCTGCTTGGACCAGTGGTTAAAGAGATCATTGAAGACAAAAACCTGGGCATCAACACTAACCCTGTAGACATCTACAAAACATGGGTTAATCAGCTAGAGACCGCTACAGGAGAAGCCAGGTTCATATTTTCTCATCTAACATGTATTACACACATTCTTATTTAAATTTTTTCTCATTTACATCTATTTTCCCTCCATTTTTGTTAGCATATTTTTTTTTCCCCCATACTATTTATAAATGAGCAAAAAAAAAAAAAGAGAGAAAAAAAAAGTTTGGGGTCAGTTGGATTTTGCAAGAATTTATGATTTTATTCAGCAAAGATGCATTCGCTTGATCGAAGGTAACAGTAAAGGCTTTTATATTGTTCTATTTCAAATAAATAGGTTTCTTTTGAACTGTCTATTCATCAAAGAATCTTAAAAAAACATATCAGTGAGTTCCACAAAACATTATCAAGAATTGTTTGTTTGTGCACCAAAGAAGAATATTAGAAGGATTTCTAAAGGATCATGTGACACTGAAGACTGGAGTAATGATGCTGAAAATTTTGCTTTAGCATTATTATTTACAATAATAAATAAGATTTCACAATATTACTGTTTTTACTGTATTGTTGATGAAATAAATGCAGCCTTTTAAGGATTAGAGCCTTATTTCAAATACATACAAAAATCTATCTTTTAAGTTTTTTAAGTTTAAGTCTTTATAAGTTTTTATTTACTTAAGTTTTTGATTTAATTATTTTTCACTACTGTTGTTGAACTTTGCTTCATAGTAAGCTGCCATATGAGGTCACGCCAGAGCAGGCTCTGTCACACGAGGAAGTGAGGGCTAAACTGGAATCCTCCAATCAGGTGCTCCGTTCAGTCACAGACAAAGTGCTCGGCTCTATCATGTCATCGCTGGACACCATTCCGTAAGAACAAAGACCATTGCAGCCTTTTTTTAAACAGATGTTCAGTTATGCTTCATGCAGTTCATTTTAGTTTTGTCAAATATGCCTCTTGTATTATGAAGGATTCTTTTATAAAAAATAACGTTATTTTACTTATAAATTATAATTATACAATATAAGTGTATAACTTTATTGTGCACCAGGGGGCAGCACAGTAGTTAAAAACAGAGTCTGCCCAAAACAATATATATTTTTAATGCATAAATCAGCGTTGTGTTGTTTGCTCATGCATTAAATTATTTTAAGGTATTTTAAGGTTGTTGTTTTTTACCGCTGCTGATCTGTGATTTTTATTTTGCATTTTGTTGACATCTGTTTCTTTTGCATGCAGTTACGGCATGAGATATATTGCTAAAGTGCTAAAGGACACACTTCATGAGAAATTCCCTGACGCCACAGAGGATGAATTATTAAAGGTCAGATGTTGAAAATTTTAGTGGTACTCATGTATCCATACAAATGTTTCTTTTAAAATATGTATTCACTGGGTCCTGCCATACTTGAAATGTAACTATAATTACTTGACACACAAACCACAACAGATTAAAGATCAACTAAATCACATTTTGTGGAGTCATTTTCTCAAGAACCCTGAAAAATAATGGTTCACGTCATCATCTTCCCACAGATTGTTGGGACTTTGCTCTATTACCGTTACATGAATCCTGCCATTGTGGCTCCAGATGGCTTTGACATCATTGACATGACGGCCGGAGGTCAGGTACATTCGGAGCAGAGGAGGAACCTGGCGTCAGTGGCTAAGATGCTACAGCATGCGGCTGCCAACAAGCTGTTTGAGGACGAGAGTGACCACCTCACCCCCATGAACAGCTACATCTCCCAGACCTATCAAAGGTTCAGGTGAGGAGAACAGATCACGTCACCGTTTTGAGGTTTAGTTTGTCTACGGTCACACAAAAAAACTATTAATGTTGGGAAGAATCAAATACCTAAAGGGATAGGTCACCCAAAAATAAGATATTTTGAAGAATATCTGAAGTAGGTCTGTAACCACCATAAACTTTGAGGGGGACAAGTCCCTTCCAATAATTACAAATGGCTAGCCTGGATGCCAGATGAACTTAGCCCCGCCCACAAAAATGTTAGGTCGGGCAGTTCTGTCTGGCCTCGCTCCATAGAGGAGTAATTATCCCCGAACAGAAACTGTTCGGACCAATGAAATCATCAGGGCGGGCTTTAGACGATGACGGACAGATGATCAACAGTAACGTAATCATGCACGTCATCAAAGGGGCTTGGGTTATATTTTTTCGAATCCTAAACGGAGAGCTTGTTTGTATGCATTCACCTTCACAATTTCTCTCAGAAATGATGATCATGTTGGGTAAGTACTCTGTGTATCATTATTTTATTTTTTTACAACATCTGCAAAGATCGTGTATTCCAGCCTGACACCAGCGCGCGTGCCGACAGGGTTGCCAAGTTTTTAACAATAGCTTCTCGGGGGGTTCTCCGGGTGGAAAATGGCGTTTGGGGGGTAAAATGTGTGTTATTTTGGCAAGGATGTCTGCAAAAATTCGCACTCATGGGTCTATATATCACATAATAGTCGCTTCAACCCGCGGACATAGAAAACTACCCACGGGGAAAAACGCGGACTTGGCAACACAGTGCAGTTGAGCTCTGTTGACATTTGACAATGCGTCGCTTCGTTGCTCTGATTGGTTGTAGCTCTATCCAATTGATGTCTTTCCTGGTTCGGTTGAAACACGCCCCATAATCACAGCCCAATGGAGCAGTTTCAGACTCATATTCTGACTAGAATAGAGTATGACCACGTCGGGCTAACAAATGGCCAAATTGCCCTACCAATATTGCAATTCTTGCACTTTGAATGTTAGGATGACAAAAAGGTTTACAAGTTTAGTCGGGTCTACCTCAGCAGTCTAACAGTGCTCATTAATGTCAACACGATTGAGATGGCCAATCAAATCAAAGTAGGTGGAGTTTAGCGGTCACAAAGCAAAGCACTTATTCCAGTGCAAAGCGCCAGTTTAACGTTGAAAGAAAGTGAGGTAAGTGAAACATTTAATAAACGTGAACTGTTTTGTGTTAGAAGTTAAACAACCAACGGTAACATCCAGTGATGCAAACTACTCAACTTTTTTTCTCAAATATGCCCATTTTGAATTGAAAATATACATACCGGTATATGTGATTCATGTCATTCAAGGAACGTTTTATGGGTTTGACATATTAGGTATACAAATAAAAGGAAATCTGCACATTTTAATCCAAATATTATTTACAAATAGTTAAAAATATTATTTCACATCTAAAATTAGACCTAAAATTACCTTATTTAAGCTTTATTAAAAAATCTGAAGTGTTCTTGAAAATCTTGAAAATCTGAAAAATCTGAAAGTCAATAGGTTGTTTCTTCTCATAGAAACATACATATTTCGTGTTGAAACTGGTGAGTATAGGACTGTGTTTAAAACAAAAGAAATCTGAGGGTCAGGACAGGCTAATGATATATGGAAATCGAGGTTAAAGGTAAGGAAGTGTTTTTGTATGAAAGTAAGGCATCAGCAGTGAGGAGGGACATGTGTCGCCACTTCAGACATATTAGTATGTGTGCTTGAGTGAGGCAGCTGGAAGCGCTAAATGACCTTTTGCCCAAAGCCTCTCATTTCCATTCTGGTGAGTCATTCTTACTGGAAACTCCCTGCTGGTTTCTTTTCCTCTATGATTCTCAGCAATTCTGCCTGATGAGCTGGATTATTGCAGTTTAAGACAGCAGGTGACCTTCTCATTTAGGCGTACTTTGCATTTTAAATTGTTGTTTGCATTTTTGATTATGCATTTGGTTCAAACATCTTATTCAGCATTTTTTGTTTATTTGTTGTTTTTGTTTGTTTTGTGAATTAACTATTTGGGCTAATTCAGTGGGCTTTCAGTAACATATTTTACCCTGATTCTTAGGGCTGTGCGATATGGACAAAAAAAAAACGTATCACGATTTCTCTATTTTTTTTCTTTCCGATTTCTTTCCGAATTTGAAACATATGTCCAAAGGAAACCAATTAGAGCTTTATCGAAAAGTTAAAAAGTCTCTAGAACAGACAAATGGCTATATAGCCTATCAGTAATGTGCGGGTCTATGAATAAACAAACCGCACCTGACCGACGTTTTCAACTAACCACAACTTAGACCGAAAAAAAAGAAAGAAAATATTGTACCCGACCCACATTTTTTAAAAGTAGCCTAGTAAATGCGTCTCTCCCCCGACTTTTCCAACAAAAATCCAGCCAAGAGCCCTGCATTTATGCCCGAGCCCGATGGGCCCCGACTTTTTCACGCCCCTATGGGGCCGGGCTTCGGGCCATTTTCACGTCATACCTAAAACACGGGCCGGGCTTCAGGCCTTTTTTAGGCTTCTCCTTCGTTTTATATTTATTTTATTAATTATTAATAAGGAACAATGAGATGTGCTGCACTGGTGGAAACAACACGAGACCATAATAGCTTACGCAACACGTTTCTTCAGCAGCTGCTAGAGTTATGGCCTTTTTACAACCGGTTCCTTCATTCTTTTTTTTCTGACCAGGCATCTATCTGATTGTGAAATGACCAGGAGTAGGCCTAAATGCCTTCCCAGATTCTTTCAAGACATAGACTATTTAATTCAGATCAGTCAAACAAACCAATTCAGAAGTAGTTAGGCAATGAAAGCATTTCAGATGAAACTGGACAAATGCAAGTATCTGGTTGTTGAAACCTCATGTGTAAATTTTACTCCTGGCAAACGGTAAAAAATAAACATGTGAGAGCGTATTATGGGCTATATGTTGTAGGCTAGTCAGATATTTGTGATGGTGCTGCAACACGCATCGCTTCAAATGAGTAGCCTAAAGCAGTGTTTCCCAACCTTTTTTCAGTCATGGCACCCTTTGAAAATTTTCAAAATTTTGTGGCACCCCCTCGGATAAGTTACGCTACGGGGTAACGGTACAGATTGCTCACGGTTCAGTTTGTATCATGGTTTTAGGTTCACGTTTTCAGTGCGGTTCCGTATTTGCTATGTTCAGGGAAAAAAGGACTAATAAAATAAAGAAAATAAGAACAAATAACTTAAATACAAGCAGCAGCACAAATAAATACTATTGAACAAAGATACTAATAAAAAGAAACAATGCTTTTCAGGTTTTTCAGGTCTAACATTAGTTTTTAGGTTGAGAAATTTTATAAACAATCAAATGTAAAATAACTGCATATTTAACTGTTTAAATTAAAGATTAATCCTTATTAAACTTACACAAGCTATTCAATCAAGAGCAGTGAGTGATGTCTTTATCTTTTGTTTGATATTAAACAGACAGCAGTAAAGGCTACTGCTCCTTTAAGACCTGATGCAGGGATATGCGTCGTCTTTCTCGACTGTATAAAGTTCACTTAAGGCATATTCAGACTGTCTGCTTGGATACTCATCAAGATGGACATGTAGACATACTTTTTGTGTGAGTTTGTCCGTTCAAGAGCAAGACTTGAGAGAGAACTTAATATTTGTGCGCTGTGAGATGTGTGCGCGCTTTGGGACGAGTGCACAGAGACAGATCTTCTCACAGTACGTGCAAGTTCTCATTCGTGTCTTCTGGGGAATATACCCGGGTGATGATGACGTCAAAAATGACTGGTCATACGGCAGCACTCGCATGCATTGAAAAAATATTTTCAAAGAGAGACCGTTTTGCCCATGTTTTTCTTTTATAATCGCTGTTGTAATGTATCACTGAGGAGCTAGCATGTGTATCCATCGACAGAAACATACATAAAGCATTATTTTCAAGTTACAACCCGTGACAGATCACAGATTGGAGCTTTAGCTTTAATTTCTACATTTCCATAACTGTTTATGTCACACCAACATAATTAATTGTTCTGCATCTGTAAGAGTGTGGGTGGGCTTTTGATATCGCCGTTGTACTTCCTGCTCTCTACTGCGCAACTCAGGTCCCGAAATCACTAGTGTGCAGACTTCGGTTCCAAGATGTCAGCACCGTGCAGGTCTGAAAGCTTCAACTCTGGCCAGCGAAAAACGGAAGTTGTCGTGTCGTCCATTTTTTTAATGGTCTATGATTCTGATTGGTCCGGATAGCATACTGGGAGGTTGGGGCCAGAAGTGCTGAAAAAATCATGATATTAAGTGATTTAGAAATCGTGCATGCTCAAATCGCGATTTTATTACAATTTCAATTAATCGCACATCTCTAATGATTCTACAGGTACTTCACTGCTGGCTTTCAATAAAACATGACTGCCTATACAGTAGAAAGGTGAAAATTGTGTCGTTGCTACCTGGCTAGAGAAAATAAAGAAAAATGGCTGTTGTCTTCCCTTTTGCCAAATAGGTAGGAAACCTTCCCACCGGTCTGTTGTGTATATTGCTTACCAAAGTCAAATACCGCCTTACTTTAGTAGGAAGTACTGCTAAGCAAACTTTTAGTCACAATGGTGTCGACTTGTATTGTTCCAGGGTGCAAGAATTCAAAGAGTAAATGTTTAGCGGTAGTGGGTTATTTTGGGTTTCCAATTAAGGTTCCAGCACGTTGTAGACACTGGCTAAAGGCTGCAAAGAACAGAAAGAATGACCACAAACACAGTGTTCAAGGCCAAACAGAGGGGAAAAACCAAACACCTTGTTCTATTTTTACAATAATGCTGTTTAAAGAGTAGATATAGTACAAGTTTCATTTTAAGTTTCAGTTTTAGATTAACCTACCTTTAACTGTTCTTTAAATAACCCCCTTTTCAACCCGACTGTCTGTGGGCAGTGATACAAAAATGCAGAAGGACAATCTGTTGTTTTCACAAAAGCCCTGGAGCTGTCAAAAGTCTTTTGCTGGCAAATGCACATGAATTACTCGGTCCATATACTACCGACAATACACAGCAGGTTGAAAATCGATGATGTAACACTAATCTGGGCCTTTTTTTGGTTTTCAGGGGCTTCTTCCAGGCGGCTTGCGATGTTTCAGCTCCAGAGGAGAAGTTTAACGTGGATGAGTACTCTGACATGGTGACACTCAGCAAACCTGTCATCTACATCTCGATTGAGGAGATCATCAACACACATTCTGTAAGACATACAACATTACCAACTGAGAATTGAATAGAAACCTCTTTTTTTAAGGTAGAAATGAAACAGAAGAAACAACATCATAATTTTACGGTGTAACGGATTGTAAAAAAATAAATAAAAATTTAGGGCGGGACTAGGTTCTATGCATCAGTTTTTGGCTAAATTTTAAGATGTGGGTGTTGTGCTCAAAAGTGAAGGCAGATGAATGAAATCTTACATTCATCAATAGAGAGGAGTCTGTCACAGGAAGATCTAGTTATGGCATTTAGATTAAACATTGCAAGGTCAAAACATTTTTAAAAAAAATGAAACATGCATGCCCAACAATTTAGAATATCTATAGGCTGAATTTTCCTTTCAAGCCAATTTTAACCAAAAAATGCTTGGATTACAGCTGTGAGCCCATCATTTGGTGAAAGAGATTACCTCTTTGTCTTTTATTGCTGGGCTATTCATATGAAAGACAGACACTAGTTTACACATCTTGTCCAAATGTGTTTTCAGCTGTAGGCATGTGATCTGGAACGTGAAGTCAAATGTTTTTTTTTAGATCTTCAACTCATTGTGAGTAACTTTCAATAGCCACCTTTGAGTCATGAGAGGAATCTACTGTGAGGAGCGGCTTAACTTGATCCATATGTGTGAGGAAGTGACATCATGACCTGTGCAGACATAATTAATAGAGCCTGCATACTTTTCCCAACTCAGCCAAATGCCTGCATTCTTTCTGTTGGAAAACAGACTGTCATTTCTGTCTTCAAGAGTGCAACAAATATGTCCATTTTAAGCTGTATGGCTGTAGTATATATTTTATTGATCCAGAGATATGATGTTATTTGAGGTGATGTGAAGTTCAAAACAGATATTTAAGGAGTTATATACAAGGAAGAAACAATCTAAAATTTCCCTTCAAATTCAACTTTGTATTGAAAGTTGGGTGTTGTCTTGTTTTCTCTGCCAAGTTTTAGGACAATGATATGAATTGGAAACAACAACCTCCTCTTTGTTACAGTATGTTGCAGTATTCCATTAAAACAAAATAGACTCCCAGACTCTACATTTTTAAATTTTAAAAATTTTAACATTTTAGAGAATACATTTTATAGAATCAAGAGGGTTGGATTTACACTGAGCTTCTACCCTCATCTTTAAGTAGATATCACAGTAATAGTAATTGCAATTGGATATTTACTTGATCCAGGGTAAATTTTGATAGTGTGATGTTTTGTGTTGTCAAGACATTTCGTTTTTTTGTTGTTGTCTATACAGACTATTTGTGGCTGATAGTTTAATTGACTTTTTCTTCTAGTTGGTGTTAGAACATAAGGAAGCTATTGCTCCAGATCACAGTGATCTTCTGCATGAACTCCTGAAGGACCTGGGGGAAGTTCCTGACATCGAGTCTCTGCTTGGTAAAATTAAAACACATGCAAACACATAATGTCATTAATTCACT